>NC_091753.1:55265764-55603264 GCF_043380555.1 Nothobranchius furzeri | reverse complement strand
AGAACTCTGCAGCGCGCATCATTACTGGGACCCCCTCAAGAAATCCCATCACTCCTGTTCTTACAAACCTACACTGGTTGCCAATAGAAACCAGGTTCATGTACAAGATCCTACTACTCACATTTAAATCTATCCATAGCATGGCCCCACTTTATCTGTGTAACTTACTAACTATTGCAACCACTTCCCAGTCTCTCAGATCCTCATCTGCACTTCATCTGGTTCAACCTCGAGCTCTTCTTACCACCATGGGGAGCAGAGCTTTCAGTTGCTCTGCTCTGCTAGCCTGGCTAGCCATCCTAAACTTAGCAAGGCATAAATTTGGCCTAGTTCACTAGGCTACTGCTCCGCGGCTCTGCCAGTAGAAATACGGACTCTTTTCCATTATTCAAGGCACTCCTCAAAACCCACTTATTCCAACAATTTTATTCCCTTTAGACCTAGACTTTAGAGTGTTTTGAATTTTAATGCATCTTATTTTTTCTTATTGCTCTATCAACCTCTGTTGTTTTTATCTTTGTTTAATTGTAAGGTGACCTCTGTCATGCTGTGGGTAAGAGCTTGCACCCAGGACATGAAGAATCACATGAGAGGGACGGTGAGTAAAAAGTAAAATGTTTTATTTACAATGAGAGGAATAACAGAAGAGGCAAAACTAAACTAAAGGCGCTGCTTCGGATCAGGATCAGACCGGAATCTACGGAGATATAAGCAGAAGGTGAGCGAGACCAGAACCAGAGAACCAGGAGATAAGAGTCTGTGACTGAGAAAGTTCTTACGGTCAGGAATCGGAACCAGAGCGGAGGCGAACTGAGGAAGGTCGGACCAGATGAGGAGTTCAGAGCGTGAGGCAGGCGGGCAGACGTGGAGAGAGGAGTCCGGAGGATCTTTAAGCGACGAGACGTGGGAACAACTCCAGGCAAGGTAGGTGAAGCAGGTACAGGATACTGGAACGGAGTTCAAAGTTATAAACATGGAATCACGAAACAGAGCGGGCAGGTTCAGAGGCTAGAGACTACCCATGTGAGAGTATCAACCGGCACTGGAGTTGAGTCGCACCGCTCCTTAAATCCTCTGTCCCTCCATTAGTAAAACTCCAAACAGGTGTGCCGTCTGCCGCGCCTACCTGCAACACAAAACAGAAAATCCACCAGTAGGTGGAGGCAAACCGTGACAACCTCGGGTTTGGGAAAGGCGCCCTCAAAAAAAGTTTATTATTATGGTTGGGTCGTAGGATCCTGGCAGAGAACTCTGCTGTTGTGTCCTTGGGCAAGACACTTAACCCACCTTGCCTGCTGGTGGTGGTCAGAGACCATTCACACACACATTCAGACGCTGGTAGGGATGAGCTACGATGTAGCCACAGCTGCCCTGGGGCGCACTGACAGAGGCGAGGCTGCCGAGCACCGGTCCCTCCAACCACCGCCAACAGGCAAGGTGGGTTAAGCGTCCGGCCTGCAACCTTCTGATTACTGGACAGCCCGCTCCTGAGCTACTGCTATCCCCAGGGTGGCTGTGGCTACACTGTAGCTCACCATCTGTGTATGAATGCGTTTGTGAGTGGATGAAGTGCTTTGGAGTCCTCTGACTCTGAGAGGGGCTACACAAGTGCGGGTCATTTATCATCATGATCGTCGAGCCTCCTTTTCAGACCAAGGATGTGCAGGAGAGCAGTGGAGATGATGTCTGGCATCTAAAACCTTTGGATGGAGATAAAACCAGCATGTGGACCCTTCAGCTCGTTATAAAAATCTTTAGATCATTGTCTTCTTTGGTGAACGAATGACTCTGCAAGAGGATCGTTAAAATGTGACATCACATTTATGATCCAACATACATGAACAGCAACATGCTGTTCTATCTAGTACGCACGGACACACACACACACACACACACACTGCCGTCAGCAGCAGGAGGAGGAGTCAGCAGGCTGAGGATGCTGTCCGGTTGCCGTGGTTTCAGCCTCCTGTTTCTTGTGGCGACCATCGTGTGATGCTGAAGGGTGTGTGAGCATGACACTGTGTGTGTGTGTGTGTATGCGTGTGTGCGTGCGTGCATGCATGTGTGTAAACTGCGATTATTTCAGCTGTGAGGATAAATGACGGGACATCGAAGGAAAGGAAGGAGCTGTGACAGGAAGAAAGGAATGAAGGAGGTGTTGAAGTGTGGATTAACGCTGCTGCAGAAAAAAATCAGAGTCATCATTTTCTTCTGAGTTGCAGCAATCTGAGAGAACGGCAAGAAGCTTCATCACTCCATCTTTGTACCGAGGGAATTGAAATAAAAAGGGAGGAGAAAGTGAAGGAAGGATGGAGGGAGTTTGAGTCCTGGCTGATCCTCAGGTAATCCTCATGTCAAGTCTTCAAGCCTCGATGTCTCGCGGTTCATGTCTTCATCTCGTCGGTCTAGATTTTGTTCACCCTAATTTAAAAAAAAAATCTGAATTTTCTGTCTTTGTGCTGCTTGCATGGTCCAAACATATCTGGCATTTCCCACCATGTTTGTTTCTAACCTCAGAATATTTCCTTAACGTTTCCCTCCAACATGGCCGCCATGTTTGACCGAACCTCAGGACAGAGTTAAAAGAAAACACCCAACCCAGTTTCTTGTCTGGACTGGGATGTCTGACAGAACAACACAGATCTATGTAAAACCCAACAGACATGGTTCAGGTTCAAAGTCTGGACAGGAAGTTCCTCTGTCTCGAACGGCTTCCTGTTTCATCGGATCAGTCGTGCTGATGAGCCACGTCCTGGGTCACTTCGTAGTTTCAGTGTCTTTGTGAAGGAGAAACTCAGAGTAGTTTAAAGAGCAACCAAATGTGGGACGAAATGTCTCTGAAGGTGGCAGAGACACTCGTCTCCTTGGTTCCTCCTTGGGTTCCTCCTTGGGTTCCTTGGCTTCAGTCCTTGTTCTTGTACGGTTGGTGCAGAAACACAAGAAAGCAGATATTTGTTTTACAGAGAACATGTGGAGAACACGGAGAGCCAAACATGCCAACAGAATCGGACTCAGCTCTGATCTTTTTGTTCTCATCCACGTGTGATCTGCAAATCTTTACAGAAAAATTCTTCCGCTTTCATTCAAAAGATCTAATTTGCTTCTGGAGGTTTGGGTTTGAGTCTGCATTTGATCTTCCTCCTTTCCCTCTTATCACCTTTCCTTCATCATCTGTGTACAAGGAAGCATTACATCATGCTCCTCTGAGAGATGCTGCTGTTGCTAGGTTACCACTGGCTCACTCCCTCTTCCAATTTTAGAAGGATGCTGAGAGACAGAAAGGTGGGGGAGGGGACTGAAAGAGAGTCAGAGGGTGAGTGAGAAAGAGACTGAGGGAGTGTGTGTGAGATAAAGAGGAGGGAGAGAGGAGAGATTAGCTAGGACACTCACTCACACACCAAACAGCTGTTTTTACTGGTCTAATGTGTGTAAATCAGTCACATCCTGCGGCTTCAGAACAGGTTTTGACATCTCTAATGTTTCATCTGAGCAGCAATAATTTTTAACTCGATTGAGGTTTTCTCCAGTCCCACAGCTCAGCCAGAGGAGGAAACGAGACTCTTTGCAGCTCAGACGTCTAGAAATGGATCCACAACCAGCCAGAAAATCGCTTTCTAACCCTCCGTTAGCGTTAGCTTCTTCTGCTAGCTCTGCCGTGATGCATCATAGTCTATCTCTGAGGGTGTAATGGACAAGGTCTGTTCATGACTTTACCTGGACCAGGTAAAGAGGTTCTTGGGTTGTAGACACTCAGCTTTAGAGTTTAAAAAGAAACTAAACTGGAGATTTTTTAATGATTTTACAAAAAATATGAATGATTAAAGTATTTTACTCGTAAAACTTTAAATGTGTTTAAAAAAAGTCTGATTTTCTCGTACCTGTATTCTTAGTCTTTAGGAGGACAGGTGTGTGTTTCCAGGACACACACCTGTCCTCCTAGAAACACACACATCACTGTTCTGTGTCATTTTCTTGTGTCGCTTTTAGTGCCCCATGAGATGTCTAAGCTGCAGCGGTTCCACACCTGCTTAGACTCCATCAACACCTGGGTGGCTGGGAGCTTTCTTCAGCTGAATGAAGATAAGACTGAGATCCTCATCTGTGCCCCAGACAAGCTGGTTCCCAAAGTCAGAGACTCTCTTGGTCAGCTTGCTTCCCACACCAAACCTTCCGTCAGGAATCTTGGTGTGACCTTTGACCCAGCTCTCACCCTGGATTCTCATGTCAGTTCTCTTGTTCGCTCTTCCTTCTTCCATCTCAGGAACATTGCTAAGCTGAGTCCCATTCTGTCCCGCTCTGAACTTGAGACAGTTCTCCACACCTTCATCTCCTCACGCTTAGACTACTGTAACTCTCTTTTCACGTGTCTGAGCAGAACCTCCCTGAACCGTCTACAGGTGGTTCAGAACGCCTGTGCTCGGCTTCTGACCAAGTCCTCCAAACACACCCACATCACCCCGCTTCTCTGGTCTATAGGGCCTTACATGGACAAGCACCATCTTACATTGGTGATCTTCTTAGTCCCTACACCCCCAGCAGGTCCCTGAGGTCCAGTGATCAAAGCCTACTGGTTGTGCAGCACCAGGCTAAAGGTCAAAGGTGACAGATCATTTGCTGCTGTGGCCCCCAGACTCTGGACCTCTCTCCCCCTGAGCCTGAGATCAGTGGACTCAGTGGTCTCCTTTAAAAAGCAGCTGAAGACTCACTTGTTCAAGCTGGCTTTTGTATGACCTTCTTCACCTCTCTCTCTTTATTCTGCTCTCCCCACCTATTCCACCTTCCTCAGGATCCACTGATTTCCCTCTTTCCTGTTCACTCTCTCTCTTTCTTAACATTTTTTTAATCACAATTGTCTATTTTTGCTCATTTTAAATATATTTTTAAACATTTTCCAAATGCTTTTTTATATTTTTACATTTTTTGTTTTTGTGAAGCGCCTCGTGATTTTTATCTTGAGAGGCGCTATAGAAACGATACTTTCTTCTTCTTCTTCTTCTTAGTGGTCCTTGTCCAGGATTTAGGGCGGCAGAAGTATTTTCATCTATGTGCTTTATATAGAAAGCTTGACTTTTGGTTGTCTCCTTTCACCCTCCAGATATTTGGGGAGTCATGACATCACAGGAAGAGTCTTCTTCTTTTAGAAGGTTTTTTCAGTATGTGGAGGACAGTGGACTTCAAACATATGATGGTCTAGTGATCCAAAACGCCTCGGACATTGCCAGAGAGAGCGACCGCATACGTAACCAGACCAACTGGACCTACCTGCAAGAAAAACACCAGAAGAAGAGACGGCAGGAAGAAGTCATCAAAAGGTAATTAAGCACCAAATCTTAAAGTTCAGATGCTGAAGGACTGGAGGATCCGTCAGTGCTGTTTGAAACTTCAAACAAACAAATTAAAAGAAATAACCAAACATCGTTTCTCTTCCAGGATTGGTGAAGACGTTTCTGTTGCAACAGATGGAGCATACTCTGGAAAACATTTCAGAATGGGCTTCATGACAATGCCGGCATCACAGGACCGGCTACCCACATCCACACAAGGCTTCACTGTACGATCCCAGTCCCTCCACTCAGTGGGAGGGGGGGAAGAAGACTCCAACCAAAGTCGAAGGCAACCCCCGCCCAAACCCAAGAGAGACCCCACCACGAAACTTAGCAGTAGCTCTGAGGCGGTGGACGGGAGCATCGGCATCACCAAGAGGGAGTTCCAAGAAACCAAAGATGCTCCAGAGCAGTTAGAAGGTGAGGAGTGAGTCTCCTGCAGCTGTCCTTCACAAAGCTGATTGTAGATAGAATTGCTGGTGTGGTCTGAAAGTTGAATTTCACAGTTTCTTTGAGGTGAAAGCTGCTATTTGAAGTTTTAACTTCTGCTTGCATGCAGCTAGATGCCATTTCTACGCTGAAGACTCCAAAAAGATGCCTCCACCCAAACCCAAGAGAGATCCCAACACTCAGCTGAGCTCTTCCTTTGATGAGTCCTACATCCATAGTCTCAGTAACAAGAAGTCTTTCCTGCAAGGTGACAAATCTTCATCTCAGAGTCCAACATTCAGGGACACGGATGATGAGGAGCCCGTTTATATTGAGATGGTGGGAAACGTACTGCAAGAGCTGAAGGGTCAGATAGATGTGGACGACGAGCAGAGCGAGTCCGTGTATGAGGAGATGAAGTACCCTATGCTGGAGGACTTTCTGCAGGACACACAGTCCTCCATCATCAACGCTGAAGTGTGGTCATCTCGGGGCTCGCTTTGTGACATCCCTCCACCCTTTCCGAACCTTCTGACTCATCGTCCGCCGTTGCTCGTCTTCCCGCCGGCTCCAGCTCAGTGCTCCCCAAACTCGGATGAGTCCCCCCTCACCCCTCTTGATGTCACTCGTCTGCCTATGATAGAAAATGCTCCTTACAGCAAGTCAGGAGGTGCTGAGCAACCACAGAGCTCCTCTCACCACCGCAAAGACCGGGACCGGAATCGGGATCGAGATCGGGATCTGGACCGAGACCAGGAACAAGACCAGGATCTGCCCTACACCCACACCATCACATCCTCTGGTCGCTCATCAGCTCCACCTCTCCCCTCCAGCTTCTTCAAGTCAACTAGCTCCACCCATGGGGGGCATGGTTACCCCCGCAGCCAATCAGCTTGTCCCTCTCCAGTAAACATGGGGCGCTCTTTAACTCCTCTGAGTTTAAAAAGACCACCCCCATATGACACTCTGATAGCAGGAGGAGGTATGCCCCGCTCTTCATCCTCCTCATCAACGTCCTCTCAGAGAGCAGGTGAGGGTGGGGCAACACTCAATAGCTCCTCCTCCGCCCATGGTTCCATGTACAATGTGTCAGTAAGGTCGCAAACTCCAACCAGCCCAGTGGATGAACTGAACTCCTCGTCTACGTCAGGCAAACAAGTGACGAAGAGAAGGTCATCAGGGAGGAAGAACAAGGATGGTGAAGGTAAGAGTACCCTGAACCCTATCTTAAAGGGACATTATGGAAGTGTGACAGCCAAAACATGTATAGAAATAATAAATGTCTTCTTCATACATTCTCCTGCAATGCCCTGGTCCTGTAGAATGAGCCCTGGCATTTTTACTGTGATTGCCTGTTTTTCTGTAAAACCACAGAAAAAGAGAGATGCTCGGGTCGAGCAGGCTGCTTCATGCGCGTTCACGCTCAGGCATCGCCCGTAGCATTTGCTCTCCGTAGCTTTAGCAGCAGAGAGAGAGGCAGTGCCACTTTGTCGCTGTTCCTAACGCCTAGTGACAAAGCTAGCTACATTTCTGAGGACCCTTAGCTACTTTCTGTAGAACTTTCTTCTAGATATTTCCTGCAAATTAGCAACAAAATAGCCATTTTCGCTCCGAACCGTTCTTTGGTTTGACGTTGTTTCAGCTGTCCTCAAGGATATAAACGTGATCGATGAAAAGTACATAACTGGCGCTTTGGCTCACCTAGTAAAACGTCGGACTCTCGTGCAGAAGACCTGGGTTCGATTCTGGATGTGAATATAATTTAGTTGGAGTTAATTTTTTACATTAATGGTATATATTTTTTTACAGTAAGATGCCCAAATTTTTATTTGAGACTCGCCGAACGGCATTGAATTCACAGATAAAAAAGATGTGGGTTCAACTTTCATTTTGGAACAATTTTTCAAGCAAGGGAAGGGAATGATCTGAGCATGCAGGAGGACTGACCCATCATAAACCTTTGTCGGCTGTGCTGAAGAGAAAGGTACAGAACCACATTATTTAATTAATTAGCTGCGCGTTCTCCTGTCCTCTGTCCTCCGGGCCACACACACACACACACACACACACACACACACACACACACACAAGGGACTGTCTCAGCTGTTATTTTCGTTAAGGAGTGTGCACGTACAGCATGCGCGCCTCGTGCATGAGCCTCCTATTGAAGCTGCCATTACACTTTTGGCCTGAGGAGGCAATCGCGAGCATACAAATTCAAAAGTCCATAAAGTCCCTTTAATAACCAAAAATCCCCACACACAGTGGGAAAAACAAATCAGAAGTCACAAACACAAAGGCACACTGGCTCTACTAAGCAATACAGAAAAAACAACACCACACTGAGGGCTGGAGAACAGTCGCTTAAGTAAGGGTGGTAATTGGGCAATTGCAGTCAGCTGCGACACTCCGGAGAAGCCCACAGGGGGCAGGGCACCTGGAAGGAGCTGCAGCCGACCTGCACACAACACAGAAACAGAGATGATTAGAAAACCAGTAACAGAAACCAAAACAACTCGTAACAGGTTGCCTCTTTGCGATGATTGCTGACAGTTTTATTAGTTTCAAGCCTTCTTGAATAAATAACTAAACAATCATTTCTGGATGTTTGATGGGTTTTGGTTGTGGCTTAATTTGGGTGTGTTTGGTTTTCTTTGCAGGAGACTACAAGTCTCTGCCCAGACATGGCAGCAAAGACAGGGATGGACACTCGAGTCCAGTTTGCAGCAGGATGGGGAAGTCCGTTAGCCCAACCATGATGCTGACAGGGGCAGGAGGTGAGTTACACAGACATGTCAGTTTGAACTGGGGCAGCAAATGTTTAAGACTTAACTGTCAGGTCAGGAGACCTGCAGGAAGTCAGGTTACATGCAAAGAGGAAGACTACTGTTCATGCTGAAGTCACAAAGATTGTGAGTAAGGCTGATTGTGATTCCAGATTCCTATAAGATCCACTTTAACAGCTCTCTATAATTGATGCTTCCCTGGTTTCAGGTTTCTGCTTAATTTAAGAACACTGTAATCCACCTACATCTTAAAAAAACAATCTTGATCCATCTCTCCATAGCAGCTTTAGACCCATCTCTAAACTACTGCTGGATCTTGGAAAAGGTTGTGGCTAAACGACTCACAGCTGCTCTTGATCAACATAACATCTATGATAGCTTCCAGTCAGGTTTTCGTAGAGCTCATTCTACTGAAACAGCTCTTCTTAGGGTCTCTAATGACCTTCTGACTCACAGTGATGCAGGGGACTGTTCTGTTCTGGTCCTGCTGGACCTGACTGCAGCCTTTGACACTGTTGACCATCACCTGCTACTGGAGAGGCTGGGTAGGCCTATCAGGAGCTGCTCTGAAGTGGTTCTCCTCTTACCTGTCTGAGCGCTCCTTCTCTGTGACTGTCTCCGACTTTCAGTCCTCCTCCACCTCCCTCGACCACAGAATGCCACAAGGTACTGTGCTGGGGTCTCTACATTTCCTTCTTTATCAGCTCCCTCCAGCACATCCTGAGCTCTCCTGCCATCTTTATGCAGATGACATCCAACTGTACATCTCCTTTAAGCCCCATGACACATTTAAGCTGTAGGTGTTACACCCCTGATTAGATTCTATTAAAACCTTGAAGGTGTCATGTCCTTTCTCTTGTCCATGTCAACCCTACGCTCTGTGTCTGTTCCACATCCCTTCCTCCGTAGTCCATTCCACGTGTTCTCTCTCCCTCCAGGTTTTCTTGTTTCCTGTTCCTTAGATTCATTCATTCATTCATCCAGCCTGATAACTGGATAGTTGTGTTCAGAGGGGATGGATGCGATCCACAACTTGGGCAGCTGTTGGTGGAAGGAGAGGAGGAGGAAAGGGATAAGTCGAGCTAGAGAGCTGATGGACATGATGATGGAAAGGTAGCAAGAAGCTCAGGAGAAAGGTTTAAGTTCTAACATGTTCTAAAAAGTACAAATGAATCTCTCTTTACAAAACATAGAGGGTTTCTTGAGGACATGTGTGTCAACCGCAGCCCTGTCTATAGGTTAGTCTGGAATCACTACAATGCCAGTGGTGATCCTTAAGAATCCCTCATCCTCTACCTGGTGCTCTTCCTCCTAACCACCATATTCCTTCCTCTTCATCAGATTCTTCCTTGGAGCTACCCTTCCTTCTGCTGTCTCTGTATCTCCTTTGTGTCCCTTCTGCTCCTCTCTTTCTTTGTCCTTGTTTGTGTTCTTCATCCAGCCAGATGTTGCAGCAGGTGTGCTAGGCGGCTGATAGGCTACCAGGAGACAGGTGACTGTCTGTTTCCCATTTGTCCTTCTCCAACACATCCAGTAAATTAAAACCAACTCATAAAAGCAAGAAAACAAAACACGCAATAAATGCCAAAAACAACATACAGATGAAAAACTGAAAACACACAAAAAAAATCGGAATAAAAGCTGATTTCAACAGTCTAAATCGCCCCTGTTGGAGCTTCTCTGTTTCCAGATAAATCCTTTGATTCTTGAAGTTCGGCACCATTTCATTTCTTTCCAGAGTGTTGGACTCGGTGTTCCACCTGAGCAGGTGAATGTCAGCTAAATGGTTGTCAGCCACATTATTAATTCGATTTTTTTCTGCAGAATTAAAGACTGCATGTAAACTGGGTCGGTCCGTATCAACATCAGGAGTTCCATCGCCAGGTGGGATGCCACCACATCACCTGCAGGAGCTTCACCATCCTGCTCTCAGTCAGGTAACACACCTGCAAAGCACCTGTTGACCTGGTGGTCTAGTGTGTCACCTGTGCTAACTGTTTGTTTGAACTGTTCACACAGGACTGAGCTTTGCTGAACAGCCTAGAACTGAAGCTTCAGACTATCGGCTGCTTCTAGTTTCCTGTCAGGGTTAAACGTTTGGTTGTAGCTGGCTAACCCTTTTATCACTAACAGCCTGCAGCTGATTCTCCTCCTCAAATATGACATAAATACTAACAAGCTGCTCGTTCAGTACCGACACGTAACACTGATACTAATTCTAAACAAAAGCTGAGCTTCACCTGAACACATCCTCACTTAGCTACCCAGCTGTGCCCCATTTAAATCTGACCCTGCCCTGCATCAAAAGCCCAGTTCCAGTCTGGTCTCCGCGGACTTCCTGCGGCTGCAGACATTCTTTTCATGATAAAATAAAACAAAACTGATGCAAAAATATTTGGAAGTTTTTATTTTGAAAAGGAACTCAGAAATTTCTGCAACCTTCTGCAGGAAACCTGATTTTTATTCTGGATCAAATAAAATGAATAATTCAGATGCCTACAGTCAGAACCGGAGCCACAGATCAAACTGGAACTGGGCCAGTGAGTTCATCCCTAAGTAACCAGTAACCACATCTTAGCTCCACCCCCACTGACGTTCACCTATCCTGCAAAATCATCTATGAAAAACTTTTCAAATAAAACTAAATATTGTCCTCTGTTGGTTTGTTCTGTGTTCTATGTCTGTGTCGTACTTTCTGAATTCTCTCATGTTTACATTTTACATCATTTTATTAAAAAGTGTTATTTTTTTGTTTTTTGTTTTTTTACAGATTATTGTGATCACATTACTATTTTCATTCAGTTTATTGACAGAATTTGATTCCATCAGGATCTGTATCAGATCTAACATTTTAAATGCAGTGAACACACCTTTTAACCTGGTTGGACTCAGAACATCAGGCTCTGGATTTCATTCTTCAAAGCGCCCACAGGGGTGATTCCCGATCCAAAGTTAGAAAATCTCATTCAGAGTTACATAGTAATGAATCCAATATATACAAAAAGTAAAACCAGTTTTAAAATGCCATACATTATTAGATAAATCCTCAAAAATGCACATGTGAAACAGTCAGAATTATATAACAGATTAAAAAAACTGTCTGATATCAAATTCTTGATTAATCCTTTTCAAAAAAGCCCACCACAGATAAACACGTCTATAACATCCGTGTGGGTAGAACACACGTCTATAACATCCGTGTAGGTAGAACACACGTCTATAACATCCGTGTGGGTAGAACACACGTTTATAACATCCGTGTGGGTAGAACACACGTCTATAACATCCGTGTGGGTAGAACACACGTTTATAACATCCATTTGGGTATAGCACACGTCTATAACATCCATTTGGGTATAGCACACGTCTATAACATCCATGTGGATAGAACACACGTCTATAACATCCATTTGGGTAGAACACACATCTATAACATCCGTGTGGGTAGAACACACTTCTATAACATCCGTGTGGGTAGAACACACGTCTATAACATCCATTTGGGTAGAACACACATCTATAACATCCGTGTGGGTAGAACACACGTCTATAACATCCGTGTGGGTAGAACACACGTCTATAACATCCATGTGGGTTGAACACACGTCTATAACATCTGTGTGGGTAGAACACACTTCTATAACATCCATGTGGGTAGAACACACGTCTATAACATCCATTTGGGTAGAACACACGTCTATAACATCTGTGTGGGTAGAACACACTTCTATAACATCCATGTGGGTAGAACACACGTCTATAACATCTGTGTGGGTAGAACACACTTCTATAACATCCATGTGGGTAGAACACACGTCTATAACATCCATTTGGGTAGAACACACGTCTATAACATCCATTTGGGTAGAACACACTTCGATAACATCTGTGTGGGTAGAACACACGTCTTTAACATCCCTGTGGGTAGAAAACACTTCTATAACATCCGTGTGGGTAGAACACACGTCTATAAGATCCGTGTGGGTAGAACACACGTCTATAACATCCGTGTGGGTAGAACACACGTCTATAACATCCATTTGGGTAGAACATACGTCTATAACATCCGTGTGGGTAGAACACATATCTATAACATCCGTGTGGGTAGAACACACATCTATAACATCCGTGTGGTTAGAACACACGTCTATAACATCCATTTGGGTAGAACAGACAGCTATAACATCCGTGTGGGTAGAACACATATCTATAACATCCGTGTGGGTAGAACACACGTCTACAACATCCGTGTGGGTAGAACACACGTCTATAACATCCATTTGGGTAGAACATACGTCTATAACATCCGTGTGGGTAGAACACATATCTATAACATCCGTGTGGGTAGAACACACATCTATAACATCCGTGTGGTTAGAACACACGTCTATAACATCCATTTGGGTAGAACATACGTCTATAACATCCGTGTGGGTAGAACACACTTCTATAACATCCGTGTGGGTAGAACACACGTCTATAACATCCGTGTGGGTAGAACACACGTCTATAACATCCATTTGGGTAGAACATATGTCTATAACATCCGTGTGGGTAGAACACATATCTATAACATCCGTGTGGGTAGAACACACATCTATAACATCCGTGTGGTTAGAACACACGTCTATAACATCCATTTGGGTAGAACATATGTCTATAACATCCGTGTGGGTAGAACACATATCTATAACATCCGTGTGGGTAGAACACACATCTATAAACTCCGTGTGGTTAGAACACACGTCTATAACATCCGTGTGGTTAGAACACACGTCTATAACATCCATTTGGGTAGAACATACGTCTATAACATCCGTGTGGGTAGAACACATATCTATAACATCCGTGTGGGTAGAACACACGTCTATAACATCCATTTGGGTAGAACATACGTCTATAACATCCGTGTGGGTAGAACACATATCTATAACATCCGTGTGGGTAGAACACATATCTATAACATCCGTGTGGGTAGAACACACGTCTATAACATCCGTGTGGTTAGAACACACGTCTATAACATCCATTTGGGTAGAACACACGTCTATAACATCCGTGTGGGTAGAACACATATCTTTAACATCCGTGTGGGTAGAACACACGTCTATAACATCCATTTGGGTAGAACACATATCTATAACATCCGTGTGGGTAGAACACATATCTATAACATCCGTGTGGGTAGAACACACGTCTATAACATCCGTGTGGTTAGAACACACGTCTATAACATCCATTTGGGTAGAACATACGTCTATAACATCTGTGTGGGTAGAACACATGTCTATAACATCCGTGTGGGTAGAACACACGTCTTTAACATCCCTGTGGGTAGAACACACTTCTATAACATCCGTGTGGGTAGAACACACGTCTATAACATCCGTGTGGGTAGAACACACGTCTATAACATCCGTGTGGGTAGAACACACGTCTATAACATCCGTGTGGGTAGAACACACGTCTATAACATCCATTTGGGTAGAACATACGTCTATAACATCCGTGTGGGTAGAACACATATCTATAACATCCGTGTGGGTAGAACACACATCTATAACATCCGTGTGGTTAGAACACACGTCTATAACATCCATTTGGGTAGAACATACGTCTATAACATCCGTGTGGGTAGAACACACTTCTATAACATCCGTGTGGGTAGAACACACGTCTATAACATCCGTGTGGGTAGAACACACGTCTATAACATCCATTTGGGTAGAACATATGTCTATAACATCCGTGTGGGTAGAACACATATCTATAACATCCGTGTGGGTAGAACACACATCTATAACATCCGTGTGGTTAGAACACACGTCTATAACATCCGTGTGGTTAGAACACACATCTATAACATCCATTTGGGTAGAACATACGTCTATAACATCCGTGTGGGTAGAACACATATCTATAACATCCATGTGGGTAGAACACACGTCTATAACATCCGTGTGGGTAGAACACACGTCTTTAACATCCGTGTGGGTAGAACACATATCTATAACATCCGTGTGGGTAGATCACACTTCTATAACATCCGTGTGGGTAGAACACACGTCTATAACATCTGTGTGGGTAGAACACACTTCTATAACATCCGTGTGGGTAGAACACACGTCTATAACATCCGTGTGGGTAGAACACACGTCTATAACATCCGTGTGGGTAGAACACACGTCTATAACATCCATTTGGGTAGAACATACGTCTATAACATCCGTGTGGGTAGAACACATATCTATAACATCCGTGTGGGTAGAACACACATCTATAACATCCGTGTGGGTAGAACACACGTCTATAACAGCCGTGTGGGTAGAACACATATCTATAACATCCGTGTGGGTAGAACACATATCTATAACATCCGTGTGGGTAGAACACACATCTATAACATCCGTGTGGGTAGAACACACGTCTATAACATCAGTGTGGGTAGAACACACGTCTATAACATCCGTGTGGGTAGAACACACATCTATAACATCCGTGTGGGTAGAACACACATCTATAACATCCGTGTGGGTAGAACACACGTCTATAACATCCGTGTGGGTAGAACACACGTCTATAACATCCATGTGGGTAGAACACATATCTATAACATCCGTGTGTGTAGAACATACGTCTATAACATCCGTGTGGGTAGAACACATGTCTATAACATCCGTGTGGGTAGAACACACATCTATAACATCCGTGTGGGTAGAACATACGTCTATAACATCCGTGTGGGTAGAACACATATCTATAACATCCGTGTGGGTAGAAAACATACCTAAAACATCCGTGTGGGTAGAACACACATCTATAACATCCGTGTGGGTAGAACACACGTCTATAACATCAGTGTGGGTAGAACACACGTCTATAACATCCGTGTGGGTAGAACACACATCTATAACATCCGTGTGGGTAGAACACACGTCTATAACATCCGTGTGGGTAGAACACACATCTATAACATCCGTGTGGGTAGAACACACGTCTATAACATCCGTGTGGGTAGAACACACATCTATAACATCCGTGTGGGTAGAACACACGTCTATAACATCCGTGTGGGTAGAACACACATCTATAACATCCGTGTGGGTAGAACACACGTCTATAACATCCGTGTGGGTAGAACACACGTCTATAACATCAGTGTGGGTAGAACACACATCTATAACATCCGTGTGGGTAGAACATACGTCTATAACATCCGTGTGGGTAGAACACATCTATAACATCCGTGTAGGTAGAACACATATCTATAACATCCGTGTGGGTAGAACACACATCTATAACATCCGTGTGGGTAGAACACACGTCTATAACATCCGTGTGGGTAGAACACACGTCTATAACATCAGTGTGGGTAGAACACACATCTATAACATCCGTGTGGGTAGAACATACGTCTATAACATCCGTGTGGGTAGAACACATATCTATAACATCCGTGTGGGTAGAACACATATCTATAACATCCGTGTGGGTAGAACACACATCTATAACATCCGTGTGGGTAGAACACACATCTATAACATCCGTGTGGGTAGAACACACATCTATAACATCCGTGTGGGTAGAACACACATCTATAACATCCGTGTGGGTAGAACACATATCTATAACATCCGTGTGGGTAGAACACATATCTATAACATCCGTGTGGGTAGAACACATATCTATAACATCCGTGTGGGTAGAACACACATCTATAACATCCGTGTGGGTAGAACACACGTCTATAACATCAGTGTGGGTAGAACACACGTCTATAACATCCGTGTGGGTAGAACACACATCTATAACATCCGTGTGGGTAGAACACACATCTATAACATCCGTGTGGGTAGAACACACGTCTATAACATCCGTGTGGGTAGAACACACGTCTATAACATCCATGTGGGTAGAACACATATCTATAACATCCGTGTGTGTAGAACATACGTCTATAACATCCGTGTGGGTAGAACACATGTCTATAACATCCGTGTGGGTAGAACACACATCTATAACATCCGTGTGGGTAGAACATACGTCTATAACATCCGTGTGGGTAGAACACATATCTATAACATCCGTGTGGGTAGAAAACATACCTAAAACATCCGTGTGGGTAGAACACACATCTATAACATCCGTGTGGGTAGAACACACGTCTATAACATCAGTGTGGGTAGAACACACGTCTATAACATCCGTGTGGGTAGAACACACATCTATAACATCCGTGTGGGTAGAAAACATACCTAAAACATCCGTTTGGGTAGAACACACATCTATAACATCCGTGTGGGTAGAACACACGTCTATAACATCAGTGTGGGTAGAACACACGTCTATAACATCCGTGTGGGTAGAACACACATCTATAACATCCGTGTGGGTAGAACACACGTCTATAACATCCGTGTGGGTAGAACACACATCTATAACATCCGTGTGGGTAGAACACACGTCTATAACATCCGTGTGGGTAGAACACACATCTATAACATCCGTGTGGGTAGAACACACGTCTATAACATCCGTGTGGGTAGAACACACATCTATAACATCCGTGTGGGTAGAACACACGTCTATAACATCCGTGTGGGTAGAACACACGTCTATAACATCAGTGTGGGTAGAACACACATCTATAACATCCGTGTGGGTAGAACATACGTCTATAACATCCGTGTGGGTAGAACACATCTATAACATCCGTGTAGGTAGAACACATATCTATAACATCCGTGTGGGTAGAACACACATCTATAACATCCGTGTGGGTAGAACACACGTCTATAACATCCGTGTGGGTAGAACACACGTCTATAACATCAGTGTGGGTAGAACACACATCTATAACATCCGTGTGGGTAGAACATACGTCTATAACATCCGTGTGGGTAGAACACATATCTATAACATCCGTGTGGGTAGAACACATATCTATAACATCCGTGTGTGTAGAACATACGTCTATAACATCCGTGTGGGTAGAACACATGTCTATAACATCCGTGTGGGTAGAACACACATCTATAACATCCGTGTGGGTAGAACATACGTCTATAACATCCGTGTGGGTAGAACACATATCTATAACATCCGTGTGGGTAGAAAACATACCTAAAACATCCGTGTGGGTAGAACACACATCTATAACATCCGTGTGGGTAGAACACACGTCTATAACATCAGTGTGGGTAGAACACACGTCTATAACATCCGTGTGGGTAGAACACACATCTATAACATCCGTGTGGGTAGAACACACGTCTATAACATCCGTGTGGGTAGAACACACATCTATAACATCCGTGTGGGTAGAACACACGTCTATAACATCCGTGTGGGTAGAACACACATCTATAACATCCGTGTGGGTAGAACACACGTCTATAACATCCGTGTGGGTAGAACACACATCTATAACATCCGTGTGGGTAGAACACACGTCTATAACATCCGTGTGGGTAGAACACACGTCTATAACATCAGTGTGGGTAGAACACACATCTATAACATCCGTGTGGGTAGAACATACGTCTATAACATCCGTGTGGGTAGAACACATCTATAACATCCGTGTAGGTAGAACACATATCTATAACATCCGTGTGGGTAGAACACACATCTATAACATCCGTGTGGGTAGAACACACGTCTATAACATCCGTGTGGGTAGAACACACGTCTATAACATCAGTGTGGGTAGAACACACATCTATAACATCCGTGTGGGTAGAACATACGTCTATAACATCCGTGTGGGTAGAACACATATCTATAACATCCGTGTGGGTAGAACACATATCTATAACATCCGTGTGGGTAGAACACACATCTATAACATCCGTGTGGGTAGAACACACATCTATAACATCCGTGTGGGTAGAACACACATCTATAACATCCGTGTGGGTAGAACACACATCTATAACATCCGTGTGGGTAGAACACATATCTATAACATCCGTGTGGGTAGAACACATATCTATAACATCCGTGTGGGTAGAACACATATCTATAACATCCGTGTGGGTAGAACACACATCTATAACATCCGTGTGGGTAGAACACACGTCTATAACATCAGTGTGGGTAGAACACACGTCTATAACATCCGTGTGGGTAGAACACACATCTATAACATCCGTGTGGGTAGAACACACATCTATAACATCCGTGTGGGTAGAACACACGTCTATAACATCCGTGTGGGTAGAACACACGTCTATAACATCCATGTGGGTAGAACACATATCTATAACATCCGTGTGTGTAGAACATACGTCTATAACATCCGTGTGGGTAGAACACATGTCTATAACATCCGTGTGGGTAGAACACACATCTATAACATCCGTGTGGGTAGAACATACGTCTATAACATCCGTGTGGGTAGAACACATATCTATAACATCCGTGTGGGTAGAAAACATACCTAAAACATCCGTGTGGGTAGAACACACATCTATAACATCCGTGTGGGTAGAACACACGTCTATAACATCAGTGTGGGTAGAACACACGTCTATAACATCCGTGTGGGTAGAACACACATCTATAACATCCGTGTGGGTAGAAAACATACCTAAAACATCCGTTTGGGTAGAACACACATCTATAACATCCGTGTGGGTAGAACACACGTCTATAACATCAGTGTGGGTAGAACACACGTCTATAACATCCGTGTGGGTAGAACACACATCTATAACATCCGTGTGGGTAGAACACACGTCTATAACATCCGTGTGGGTAGAACACACATCTATAACATCCGTGTGGGTAGAACACACGTCTATAACATCCGTGTGGGTAGAACACACATCTATAACATCCGTGTGGGTAGAACACACGTCTATAACATCCGTGTGGGTAGAACACACATCTATAACATCCGTGTGGGTAGAACACACGTCTATAACATCCGTGTGGGTAGAACACACGTCTATAACATCAGTGTGGGTAGAACACACATCTATAACATCCGTGTGGGTAGAACATACGTCTATAACATCCGTGTGGGTAGAACACATCTATAACATCCGTGTAGGTAGAACACATATCTATAACATCCGTGTGGGTAGAACACACATCTATAACATCCGTGTGGGTAGAACACACGTCTATAACATCCGTGTGGGTAGAACACACGTCTATAACATCAGTGTGGGTAGAACACACATCTATAACATCCGTGTGGGTAGAACATACGTCTATAACATCCGTGTGGGTAGAACACATATCTATAACATCCGTGTGGGTAGAACACATATCTATAACATCCGTGTGGGTAGAACACACATCTATAACATCCGTGTGGGTAGAACACACATCTATAACATCCGTGTGGGTAGAACACACATCTATAACATCCGTGTGGGTAGAACACACATCTATAACATCCGTGTGGGTAGAACACATATCTATAACATCCGTGTGGGTAGAACACATATCTATAACATCCGTGTGGGTAGAACACACGTCTATAACAGCCGTGTGGGTAGAACACACGTCTATAACATCCATGTGGGTAGAACACACGTCTATAACATCAGTGTGGGTAGAACACACATCTATAACATCCGTGTGGGTAGAACATACGTCTATAACATCCGTGTGGGTAGAACACATATCTATAACATCCGTGTAGGTAGAACACATATCTATAACATCCGTGTGGGTAGAACACACATCTATAACATCCGTGTGGGTAGAACACACATCTATAACATCCGTGTGGGTAGAACACACATCTATAACATCCGTGTGGGTAGAACACACATCTATAACATCCGTGTGGGTAGAACACACATCTATAACATCCGTGTGGGTAGAACACATATCTATAACATCCGTGTGGGTAGAACACATATCTATAACATCCGTGTGGGTAGAACACACATCTATAACATCCGTGTGGGTAGAACACATGTCTATAACATCCGTGTGGGTAGAACACACGTCTATAACATCAGTGTGGGTAGAACATACGTCTATAACATCCGTGTGGGTAGAACACATATCTATAACATCCGTGTGGGTAGAACACACGTCTATAACAGCCGTGTGGGTAGAACACACGTCTATAACATCCATGTGGGTAGAACACATATCTATAACATCCGTGTGGGTAGAACATACGTCTATAACATCCGTGTGGGTAGAACACACATCTATAACATCCGTGTGGGTAGAACACACGTCTATAACATCAGTGTGGGTAGAACACACGTCTATAACATCAGTGTGGGTAGAACACACGTCTATAACATCCGTGTGGGTAGAACATACGTCTATAACATCCGTGTGGGTAGAACATACGTCTATAACATCCGTGTGGGTAGAACACATATCTATAACATCCGTGTGGGTAGAACACACGTCTATAACAGCCGTGTGGGTAGAACACACGTCTATAACATCCATGTGGGTAGAACACACGTCTATAACATCCGTGTGGGTAGAACACACGTCTATAACATCCGTGTGGGTAGAACACACATCTATAACATCCGTGTGGGTAGAACACACATCTATAACATCCGTGTGGGTAGAACACACGTCTATAACATCCGTGTGGGTAGAACGCACATCTATAACATCCGTGTGGGTAGAACACATATCTATAACATCCGTGTGGGTAGAACACACATCTATAACATCCGTGTGGGTAGAACGCACATCTATAACATCCGTGTGGGTAGAACACATATCTATAACATCCGTGTGGGTAGAACACATAACTAGACCTAGACCTGAGACTTTGACAGCATGCTTTGCTGGTAAACTTGCCTCAAATCCAGAATTCTAGGGAGGATGCTTTCTTAAATAGATTTTTTTCCAATGAATCAAATAGAATGGTTTAGAGACAGGTTTTCATTTTAAAGTCTGTTTTATTCCGCAGGGTTTGGCACTGGTGTATGTTTGAAATGTCCGGCTTCTTATAATAAAGGTTACGGGTATTAGTTGTTTTTGTGTTTTGAAAAAGAATTTAAAAGTAGCTGATGATTGGAATCAGCTAATATTCAACATGAACACATGAATCACTAATCAGCCAACACAAAACTCTAATACGTAACGTGAGTTTGTCAAACTAAGTTAGCTTATAGTTGTGTGTTTCAATATAGTTGCCGGCCGGAGCTCGGCAGTAACTCCCCTCGTCATCATGACACCTCCCTCTGTTGTGCCAAGGCGCAATCGCTCTTCATCAGACAGATAATTACCACGATATCACTACCAAGCAAGGCGAAATGAATGCCGCAAAATTTACCCATCGCCATGCCGGCATGGCGCGTTTATAAGACACACCAATGTGGTGATATTACGCAGATTTGCCGGCACGGTGTGTGTTGTAAAAAGGGCTACAGTCATCTGCAAATATCATAGTCCATGGAGATTCCCGTTTAGCATTATCTGTCAGTCTGTTCATCACCAAAGCAAACTAGATGAGGCTTAGAGCTGATCCTTGATGCACTCCCGCCTTCACCTTGAACTTCTCTACCACTCCGGTCCTCCTCAGGCACCACAGCTCCTCTCTCGGCACCCTGTCATACACTTTCTCCCAAGCGTAACATTGGATGGATAGTGAATCAACGGATGGGTGAATGGATTTTGAATGGATGACTGAAGTGAACTGAACAATCCCTTGAGGTGAAGGTTAGGGTTAGTCATGAGGAGGGTTAATAGGAACGGAATATGTGTGTTGTGGGAGTAGCTGCTTTAATATTCGTCACTTTTGATTTGTCATTCTTTTTTTTTTGTCTATTAATCACATTTTCACTTTGAAGATATTTTTGAAGCACGTTGTGTTTTATTTTCTGTGAAAGGTGCTCTATCCACAAACTTCATTTACAGATATGTTCTTCATCACCAGATGCCGTGGCTCTGTGGCGACGCCACCATGATGGAGATGATTGAGAGAAAGAGGGTTTTGTGTCGAGAGATAAAAGCTCGTCAGCGACCTGAGAAGAACCTTTGCAAACAAGACAGCATGCCCAACCTGCCCAGCTGGAAGAAGAAGCAGCCGCCGCCATACTCGGCCCCGCCCACCTCGGCCGGACACACCGCTACGGTGTTCTGGGACACTGCCATATAATACGCAGGAGAAACAATGCAACCAATCAGGCGGATGATGATGAAGATGATGATGACAATGAAGATAAAGCATCATTAATCCACCCTATTACTTTTCTCTGAGTGATTCCATATATTCAAACCATTATAGTAGCTTTCACTGATAATTAAATATAACGTTTCATCTGCATTTAGCTGTTCTGCTTTGTCACTTCCTCTTACACGACTCCTGTTTCAGCTGGAACACAAACCCAATTAAACAAGAATCACAAGAAATAAATCAGCAAAGAAGCAGAGAAAGTTTTTGCATCTAATTATCTTTAAGATTCATAATAATATCAGTGTATGGGGTGCCATTTGTAAAGTCAAACAGTCATAATCTAACAGCAATATTTTTGGTTATTTAGCATATCATAAGAGAAAAAATTGGGAGTTCACTTTTTCGAAGTCATATTTTCATCATGTTATTCATACATTTATAAATGTTAAAGTTTCCAAATAAATATTTAGTTAGCAAGATAAATATTTAATTTGCGGTTAAATATTTATTTTGCAAACTAAATATTTAGGTCTGATCTAAATATTTAGTTTGTAAAATACATATTTAATTCACTAACTAAATATTTAATTTACTAATTAAATATTTATTTTGGAACTAAATATTTAATTTGTAAATTAAATATTTATTTTCCTAAATAAATATTTAGATCCCAGCTAAATATTTATTTTGGAGCTAAACATTTAGTTTGCAAAATCAGTATTTGGGAAATAAATATTTAAGTCTGACCCCAAAATATAAAATATAGTGTGGAGCTAAATAACATCATGGAAAATAAATATTTAGCTGGGATCTAAATATTTTTTTGGAAAATAAATATTTAATTTACAAATTAAATATTTAATTTACAATTTAAATATTTAGTTCCAAAATAAATATTTAATTAGTAAATTAAATATTTAGTTAGTGAATTAAATATTTATTTTACAAACTAAGTATTTAGATCAGACCTAAATATTTAGTTTGCAACATAAATATTTAACTATAAATTAAATATTTAGCTTGCTAACTAAATATTTATTTGGAAACTCTAACATTTATAAATGTATGAATAACATGGTGAAAATATGACTTTGAAAAAGTGAACTCTCAATTTTTTCTCTTATGATATGCTAAATAACCAAAAATATTGCTCTTAGATTATGACTGTTTGACTTTACAAATGGCACCCCATATCAGCGAATCAATTCAAACACCATCTGGATGCCTGTGTCGTTTTACGTTGCTGCACCAAACATCAGAAATCCTTCACACAAACACTTCATGTAGATTTGAACACTTTGCTCTCTCTCTCTCTCTCTCTCTCTCTCTCTCTCTCTCTCTCTCTCTCTCTCTGTGTGTGTGTGTGTGTGTGTGTGTGTGTGTGTGTGTGTGTGTGTGTGTGTGTGTGTGTGTGTGTGTGTGTGTGTGTGTTTCAGTTGGTCCCGCATGTTCAGGGCTGGTGTCAGACCAACGCCGACCCCAACGCTAAACATTCTCACTGTGATGTTTTTTAGTCCAAATGAAGGTGTTATCGTTCCATCAGCCCAGATACGGGCAAACGATGTTCAGGTGTAGCACAGGTTCCTGTCGTCTCCGTCTTCATTTTTGAATCTGGATGAACTTTAGATGTTTTTTTTTTCTTCTTACGTTTGTGTAGCAGAAAGCATGAACTCTATGTGAAAACAAACACAAACGTGTGTTTATATTTACAGAAAAAAGATGGCGATAATTATTTGTGTGTGAAGTATAGTTGGAATGTAAACATTTTTATATTATAAGTATAAAGATTAAAAAACTATTTTAAATTTTTAAAACTTGAGATGTTTGCTGGTTTGTTCCAAACTTTTCTTGTCTGATGAAAACAAACACAAACAATAAGTTCACGTTTACTGTGAAAGACACTTTTTGCTCTCAATTCTATAATAAAGAAGTGTTTTTGGGAGAGTGGTCTTTCACCTTCAACCCTCATTGGTTCACCTACAGAGCCAACAGGTCCACTAGGACTGCAGCCATTGATCGTTTTAAAGGGGACATTACGCAAAACTCAGCTTTTGCATCATTTGTGCTGCTGTGTAGAATCTACTCTAGCAACGCCTCAGTCCAACGCCCCTAGGCATGGAGGCTGTGGGTCCCATTTATAAGGTATGACACGACTGATCTCAAACCCCAATCTCTCAGCCCCAGGACAGACACTCTACCTCTAGGCCACTGAGGAGGTGTTTTCAGAAGAACTATGTATTATTTTATGTTTTGTATAAAAAACAGCTTATTTGTAATAGTTTTTTTCTGCTGAAGCACCTAGTGGTTTTTATCAAAGATGCAGTACAAATCACCTTTTCTTCTTCTCCTCCTACTTCTACATTTTTAAAAAAAATCTACATTTTCTTAAATAATGATTTTATCTGTAAAGGCAAACAGATCATCTGAGACGTACAAGCCTGACTCCTGATTCTGAGGTGGCGTTGATGGGACGTGCCCTTTATCCGCCGCTAGATGGCAGCACATGACATTCTACAATCTTCAGTCTACCGGAAACCCACCGGGAAGAAGAAGACAACCGGATGTAAACGAGCAATGATGCGAACTGCTTCAGCCCAGCAGGTGATTGTTGCTTTGGAAGTTTGTCTCTAGAGCGGACCCGCTGTTCTAGGCTCCACCATGCAGCAGAAATCAGATCTGACGACGGCGGAGGAGACGTTTTACTCTCAAGCTGAGCTAATCATGCAGATAGCGGTGGAGTCCGCCGTCTCGGTTCTACAGAGGTCGGATATACCGTTAACGCAAGCAGCTGGCGGCGGCAACAGCCAGGTGACCGCACGCTGTGCGTGTGTGCGCGCGCGACACAGAACATTTATGCCTCCATACGCGCGCGCGCACACACACTCACACAAACCCTCTCTCTCACACACACACCCACTCCCTCTCTTTCTCGCTCACGCACACATGCACACACACCCTCTCCCTCTCTCTCACACACACACACTTACACTCACACACACATACATACACACACACACATCTATATACATACATAATATGCACTCACACACCACCCCCTCAAACACGCACACACACACACACTTGGATCACTCACTCACACAGATTTACCACCCCCCCCCTCACACACACACACACACTTGGATCACTCACTCACACAGATTTACCCCCCCCTCACACACACACTGATCTCTCGCTCTCACACACATACCGATCACTCAGAGATTTACACACACACACACACACACACACACACACACACACACACACACACACACACACACACACACACACACACTCAGTGTCCCCTATGCTGTTCTCTGTAAAGCTGATGTGAAACAGCCTTGTGTTTCACATTTCCAGGTGCACCTGAACGCAGCGTGACTTCTAGATTTTCTTCCTAAATAATTCCAAGGAGCGGAGGGGAACCTAACAGGCGTGCTTCTGTTATCAGTTATATTACTTGTTGCAGAAACACAAACAGGATACACCCCTTATTAAACACAAGAAACACAGAATAAAATATTTTTTCATGATCGCTTTGGCGCCCCCTCCAGCGTGGCTCCCCGTGAGTTGCACACCCACTTTTTGCACCACTGGTTGGACATTTTTTGTTTGTGATCTGAAGACATCCCGGGTTTTTTCTGAGGTTTCTGTTGTCTGGTCTGATCGGGTCTGTTGCTCTGAGGCTCTGACCGTAGCACTGAGCCTTAAACGCGACACATCGGCTCACCCTGACTTCCCTCCTTTGTAGAGTTTTACGGGGTCTGTGTTTTAAACCAGAACCCGTTTACTTCTTCTGGATAAGTGTGACATGTTCTGTCCTGCAGACTCAGCTGACCGCCGTACTGGCTGTGATGTCCAAAGAGGCTGTTCGTAAAATCTGCAGTGTGTTCAGAGAGCTCTACATGAGCGTGGCGATGGAAAACAAAGCTCTGAAGGAGAAGGTCCGTCTTCTCGAGTGTGGAAAACCTCAGAACCCAAAAACCCATGCAGGTGAGTTTTAAAACCTAACCCAGCTTGTCCTTAAGCAGTCTGAGCCAACAGCAGCATAACTAAAGGGATGAGCCAGGGTTACCCAGTATGCCCAAAGCCTTAAACTCTTTTGATGTTTTTTGTGTTGCATATTTTCATCTGTTCCCTTAGCTTTGTGCAGCAGTGCTCCATTTCCTGTCACCCTCACCATACCGCCGCTCCAACAGCCAATCACAAGCCAGAGCCGCCCGTCCATTCAGGCGCTGCAGGGGAGAGATGCTCCAGATACAGTTAGCATACAAGCTGATGCAGTTTTAGAAATCACTCAGTTCTGCAAAGATGTGGAAATAAATCTGCCGTCACTTCCTGTGTCCAATGATCAACCAACCAGAGGGCCCCCATCTGAAGGAAACCAGCCTGCTGCAAACTTAGAAGAGGAACACCTTCAGGTTTGAAGTGTTTTTTTTTTTGGTGAGATGTTTTCAATTTGGAATATTTTTTAAACCTTTTAACCTGCAGGAGGTCAGAAATGTTAAGTTTACCCTTTCTTCCTACTTTTGGTTTCACTGGATCAGCAGCAGGATGAGCTCAGGTCCCTGAGCCCAGCTTCTCTGTTCGTATTTTTCAGGGTTCAGAAGCAAAAGTGGAACCCAAAAGTCCGACCGTCCCCGAGAGTGAAGCAGGTGAAACATTCTGATTCCCGTTTATATGCTGAAACTCTTCTATATGAATGTAGACCGGCTCCAACCTGGTGTGGAGTAGGGTTGCAGCGATTAAACAGTTTGTCCATTGAACCAACTTCCTCCAACATCTACAATAATAAAAAAAAAAAAAACAAAGCTGATGGCACGCGACCCACGTGGACAAACACACCGCAACTGGAACAGAAACACACAGATCAGAAGCAGAAGAATGCTTGGAGACTCCTGCGGGGATATTTCAGATATCCAGATGCTGAAGGAGAAATTCAGGACATAAAAATGTCTCCAACTCTGAGGTTACGTTCCTTCCAGGAATTATTTAACAATATTAGAACAGTCTAGTGGAAGACTAGACTTGCAGAAGAGGGTTAGGGCCACTGAAAAGAAAAGAAAGAGAATTCAGAATTTTTTTTCTCAGGATTATTAAAGTCAGAGTTCAGAGAAAAGAGTCAGAATTCTTTTTTTTTTTCTTCTCTCAGTGGCCCTAATCCACTTCCGTATTGACCCTTTGCACCGACGTCACCTAATCACGTGGGTCCACCATGGTGGACGGCAAAAGCATGTAAACAGTGAGCGATGCGATTACTAAACAAAGGGAAAAGTAGAGCCTGAAATTGTTTTTACGATCAAAACAAAAACAAAACTCCTCCAGCATTCCTTCCACTAGTTCATTCCCAGTTCAGTTATCAGAAGAGGTAGCGCATCTAGCGGGGGCTCATAGAGAGCGGTATGCTAACTAGCTTACCACCGTTAGCTTACGTTCTCTCTGCAGCTGTTCACCGACGTAAACATGTTGCTGACTTTGCCTAAATTCACCCCTCTGGATTTATAACTTTATGTTATAAACAGCGTTTCACTTTACAAAAAAGCTGATTGTTAAAAAGTCCGGATCCCTACCAGCTTCTGTTGCTGGTGGTGCTACCGGGTTCAGCTGCTGCTCTCACGCCGGAATGAGAAGATCTCTGAACGCCGACACTCATATAAATAAATAACGTAATTTTAACACAGTACAGTACTACGTGGATCCTGCCAACAACGCCAAATGTGGCAAGGTGGATAAACGAGGGCCCGGGCGGGATTCGATCCCCAGACTCCCGGGTGAGTCATACGCTCTAACCAGTCAGCCAAAAGGACATCCCCTTGGTCAAGTAGCCAGGGCGCATGATCTATCGGGACATTGTGACATGATGCTCACACTGCCACACACGTAATCGTACATCGGAGCTTTAATACTGTTAATAATTGTCTCGCTTTACACTACAGTGGACGGCACGCATCCTCCAGGGTGAAATACCGTCCATCAGGATTATCAATAACTTGTATAAACACATCACATTTACCCCTGTCCCTGTCTTCCTCGTGAAATAAATGAACGTTAATCTTACCCGCTAAAAACACGTTCGCTGCAAATCTGAGGCCTGCCAGTCCGCTTGATTGATCGCGGCAGTTCATCTCCGTCCTCAGTCTCCATCAAAGTTATTAAAAAAACAAAACGAGTTGAGTTTACGTCCTTGTCTGTTAGTGCAGCCGACCACGCAGCAAGCTAAAACCATTTTACTGTCAAATCAACTCAATAAAAGCCATAAAAGGCTACAAACGGGCTTGTTTTGACTACCTTCACTGGACTTTCTACGGGTGTAAACGGTCTTTTTGCCGTCCATCATGGCAGAGGCGGCGGCCTCATGAGTGGCGTGACGTCACGTGCAAAGGGTCAATAACCTCACTAGTAAAATTTAAAAATAAAGATATCAACAAGTAGAAATTATAGTAAAGGATTTTCATAATTACAACTGCACTAGTAGAAATTTAACACCTAATTTCATGAATGTGTCTCCATCCTTTAGTGTTAACTGGAATAACCATGTTAACCCTAACCTTGAAGTTGTCAACAGTTAAGATTGCTTGAATCAGCGCTACAGAGTACTGCTACTGCTTGTTGGTTTATGTTTTTATTCGGTTTTTGTTTTGCTGCTGTACTGTCCACTTTCTGCCACGACAATGCAACCTTCCCAGACTGGAACTTACAGCGGAGGGCTCAAGATCTTCTCTGTACATCTGTTTACATCTCAAGACCATCCATTCTCTTCCGCTTATCCGTAGTCAGGTCGCGGGGACTTCCCTCTCCCCAGCCACCTGGGCCAGCTCCTCTGGGGGAACCCCAAGGCGTTCCCTGGCCAGCCAAGAAACACAGTCCCTCCAGCGTGTCCTGGGTCTTCCTTTGAGTCTCCTCCCGTTTGGACTTGCCCAGAAAACCCCACCAGGGATGGTCCAAGGGGCACCCTAACCAGATGTTCAAGCCCCTCCCAGATGACTGAGCTCTATCAATCAATCAATTAAAGATACTTTATTAATCCCAGAGGAAAATTAGAGATTCAATACACACAACTCAGAGATCAGACATACATGGGAAAGACACATGACAAGAATTGGTGACTGTGGTCATTCGCAACCCTGAGTCGCGCTACCTTAATAGAGATAAGAGGGTTACATGAGGATTGGTTCAGGTGGAGGAAAAAAAGGCACTTCAGAGTTACCCTCCACCAGGAGGGCAGCTTTGCTCTGCAAAAAAACACCTCAGACAGAAATGCAACAGACTTCAGACAACACAACATAAGTGTCCACTAGGTGGGGTGGTGGGTTGGGACTATCCCAGCTTCAGTTCCTGCAGCCACGATAAGCAGCGCATGTCACCTCAGTGTGGATAGGGGGAGGAGCATTGAGGGCTGGAGGGTTGCAGTGACCCTGGAACGTTTCAGCGGCCTTCCCGCAGTCCCGCCCAGGCTGGGATAGGAGACAGAGTTGAGTTTCCATAGCGACGGCACATTCCACATATCTTCTTAGGGGGGAGTTTTCGTTGGAGCCTTGCAGGCTCAGGGGCGCCAGATTCCGATTAGAAATTGTTTTGGGGCCAGACAGAGATAATTTCCTCTCTGTCTTACAGTTTGTTGGTCCTCAACCTCTTAGAATCCCAATAATGGATGTTAATCTATCCCAATCCGTGCTGATTCGTCCACTCTCTCCTTGATGGCATCCATCTGTTGTGACAATAATGAATCTTGGCCAAAGTCCCAAGCTTACGATTCATCTCGACAATTATTTGAGTCTGTAATTTCACAGCGCGGTGCAATCCATCTCTGAGCTCCAGGATCCGGCCAATATTCCTCGCCAGCTCGTTAATTTTCCGGTAAGCCAGGTAGCCTCCCAAGGCCAATGAGCAGGAAACCTGACACCAACACCACCAATATCCACACGTCTTCAGAGTCCTCCACAGACAGCTGAGAAAGACAGACCAAGTTCCACTGTTTCCAGGAGTCCATGATGTGTCCAACTGGGTCTGTCCTGGCGGGGCATCCGGGAGCCCCTTCTCCCGTTCTCATCGTTGCAAAAATTTTATCAATTGCGTTGAGAGACCAACTGACGAGATCCATTTAAACGTATTTCAGTTTCCATTTTCCATAAAAATGCAGAAGCAGCCGTGCACCCAGCACACACAGCCAGACAAAGGGCCTTGAGGATAAGATATGGAGGAGAGGAGGAAAAAAGCGTCTGCACCCTCCGAGAGCGGAAGAAAAAGAGCCCTGACACCCTGCTGAGAAAACTCGTTTCGGCCGTTAGTATGTCTGCCAGCCATTCAGGTGGAAGTGCCACTGGTGTCCACGCATTTGTTCAGAGCTGTATCAACCAACAGCCCCACAACATCCAGAAGCCTTGAGGAACCCTGGGCAGATCTCTTCCAGCCCTGGGGTGAAATCGATTCACATAAAATAATCATGAAACCGTGATTTTTTTTCTCTCAGACTATAATCGCACCGCCGAAATTTCTAATCGCTGCAACCCTAGTCTAGAGCCAATCAGTGGATCTTCTTGGACAGCAAGTGTCTTCGACAGGCTTGTGTCAAATGTCCAAGTGTCTCTGGTTCTGATGGACCTTTTGTTCTGCTGCAGCTTTGAGCGAGGAGGCGCAGAAGGAGGAGAAGAGGAGGAGGAAGAGGGAGCTGTACAAAGAGAAGAGGTTCTTCTGTGAGCTGTGCAGCCAAGGTTTCCATCAGAGGTACCAGCTGCTGAAGCACATGCCCCGCCACGGGAAGCCCTTCCCCTGCAGCTACTGTGAAAAAGGCTTCTATGAGAAGCAGAGCCTTGACAGACACCAGCTTAGCCACCAGCTGAAGGAAGCGCAGGAGCGGGACCCGGACAAGCTGCTGAGCTGCGACCAGTGCAACCAGAAGTTTAAACTGCCGAGTCAGCTTCGGGTCCACAAAACCTTCCACAAACTGGAGAAGTGTCCTCTGAAGTGCCACGCCTGCGACCGCACCTTCACCTCCGCCGCTGCCCTCAGGTGTCACGAAGCGTCCCACGCCAAAGTGAAACCTTTCACTTGTGATGTCTGCAAGAAGGGTTTCACCAGGAAGAAGAACCTCCGAGAGCACCAGACCATCCACACGGGGGCTCGGCCGTACTCGTGCCAGATCTGCAGCAAGAGGTTTTCAACTGCCGGAAACCTGCGCACCCACCGAAGGTCGCATTCGGAGGAGCGGCCGTACAAATGCGGCGAATGCGACAAGGCCTTCAAGTGCAAGATGGGGCTGCTGCAGCATCGAGTGGTCCACACTGGAGAGAAACCCTACACCTGTCACTTATGTGGTTTAAGCTTTGGAATCAAATACAACCTTCACAGACACCTGCACCTCCACAGCGGAGCTAAGCCCTTCAGGTAACGCTACCATGATTGGAGCAGGGGTTCCCTCCACCGGAAGGAACTCGTGCAGTTATGCAATAAGGTTGGGTGATTGGGCAAAATCATCAACCACAGGCGAGAATTTTTATGCCAATTTGTGTCGCCGGTGGGACGTTACAAACTTCCAGGTCAAATCCTTTTTGCAACAGAAAAAACTCATTTCATATGTCATTAGAAAGCCAGGGTTCTTGTGATTCCGATGATGTTTATGTATTTAGCAGACGCTTTTGTCCAAAGCAACTTACAAGTGATAATCGGCATGTTGCCCTTGAGGCTAACAACAACAATAACAACAACAACTTGACATCAATCATGGAGAGGAGGGAACATGGAGTGGACGGTAGAGAGGAGGGACGGGTGCAGGGAGGGTGCTAGTTTAGAAGATGCTCTCTGAAGAGCAGGGTCTTCCGGAGTTTCTTGAAAATTGAAAAGGAAGCTCCTGTTCTGGTAGTGCTTGGAAGGTCATTCCACATTTATGGAACGATGCATGAGAAGAGTCTGGATTGTCCTGAGCGTGGTGTAGGCACTGCTAGCCGACAATCCTGTGATGACCGGAGCGGCCGGGCCGAGACGTAAGCCTTTGCAAGAGGATTCAGGTAGATGGGAGCCGTACCGTCTCGGACTTTGTATGCTAGTGTTAGCTATTTGAATTTGATGCGTGCTGCTAGCGGTAGCCAGTGGAGCTCAATGAACAGAGGGGTGACGTGTGCTCTTTTTGGCTGATTGAAGACCAGACGCGCTGCTGCGTTCTGGACCATTTGAAGAGGTCTCACAGTACAGCCTGGAAGACCAGCTAGAAGGGTGTTGCAGTAATCGAGGCGGGAGATGACAGTAGATTGCACCAGGAGCTGGGTGGCATGTTGTGTTAGGTATGGTCTGATCTTTCGTATGTTATACAGCGCAAAGCGGCATGAACGAGCAACAGAGGCAACGTGATCTTTAAAGGCCAGGTGTTCATCAATCACAACACCCAGATTTCGAACTGCCTTTGAAGGAGCCAGAGGTAGGAAGTCATTCTGGATTGAGATATTGTGCTGTATGGATGGTTTTGCTGGGATGACAAGTAGACGTATGAAAATGATGTAGGAACGTCCAGGATACAGTCATAACTGCAGACACGGTAAACGATTTTGTCCAAGGCTCTAAAGTTGATCTCCATTTAGAGCCTCGTATCAGAACAGAAACAAGTCTTATGTCCACAATCCGACGTCCCATAAAGCTGAAAACCTTCCAATCTTCCTTCAGATGCGTCTCATTCACCGTCATCAGACGTCGGACTACCACCTCACTGATCCTACAGGGGTTACCTCCTCCGTTGAGGCCAAGTCGTCAGCTTTAGCTTTTTCCCGTGTGTGTAGCTCGAACCAATCGTGGTGCGGTATATAGTTGATCGACCCATCTCAACCGTGAGGAACCCTCATGGCACGCTTCCGCAAACTAAGTAGGAATGATTGTGATTGGTGGATTGCTCTGTGCGGTGTGTGTCAGGCCCACAACACAGATGGACATCAAACAGCGTGAAGACCTCGCTGACGTTAGTTTTTGGTCTGAACATCTGTATTTATCACCCAGCCTTATCCAGCAAGGTTTGATCTCTTGTGTTTCTGTCCTCGCCTGTCTCTCTCAGGTGTGATCAGTGTGGCGAGGGCTTCTCGGGTACCTGGGCTCTGAAGACCCACATGCTGGTTCACGGTGTGGAGAAACCCTTCATGTGCGACCTGTGTGGCAAAATGTTTTTCTACAACTGCCAGCTGCAGAAACACCAGCAGCTGGTGCACGGTGCCGCAGACCGCCGGCAGTCTGGTGCAGAGGTGGGCCGGCGCAAAGCCACCGGAATCAAACCCTTCAGCTGTAAAATCTGTATGAAGAGTTTCAGCAGCAGCAGCACACTCAGGTCGCACGAGAAGAGCCACACCCAGAACAAAGAGTTCACCTGCAGCACCTGTGGGAAGGCCTTTCACCTGCAGCGCCTGTTCCTGTACCACCAGCGCCAGCACACTGGTGACAGGCCGCACGTCTGCGCCGTCTGCGACAAAGGATTCCTGCTGGCGTCGCAGCTCAAGCAGCACGAGCTGCTGCACACCGGGGTCAAACCTCACCGCTGCAGCCAGTGCAACAAAGAGTTCAGGACGCCACAAAACTACCACCGCCACCTGTTGGTCCACTCAGGAGAGAAGCCGTACCAGTGCACCGTGTGCAGCCGGAGGTTCCGGCAGTCCAACCAGCTCAAGTCCCACATGCAGATTCACACCGGCATTAAGCTGTACTCCTGCCAGCGCTGCCAGCAGGGATTCTCCGACTCTCGGCAGCTGAAGAAGCATCGCTGCGGAGAAGACTCCCAAGACTCGATCCAGTCTACCGTCGAGCAGAACAAACAGAGGGATGTCTTAACCTGGACACCTGACTTCAGCAGCTAGAGACCGAAAAGCAAACCAGCTGGTTGTTGGTTTTCAACTAGAGCAGGTAGAAACTCTGAGCTTCAGCGCTGTGGGATGTTTTTTCTCTCAAATATTACAGCAGACTCTGATTTTCATCATTTCTAATCCAAAACTTCAGTTGTTTTACCCGTCAGCTGCACAGAAAAACTCAAATAACACGTTTGACTGTTAAACACCAGGGCCTCCTTTATCTACCGTAGTTACGCACAGATCTGTCCTTAGGAACTAATATACACATTATGTGGTATTCATCATTTTGCACGTAGCAAATGGGTGAGCCTAGAAAAATTTGGATGGGCCTAATTAATTTCAAAGCTCATATGAGATGTGCGCCGCACATGGACGTAATTTTCACTTTAGAAGGGGGGGGGGGGACACGGAGTGGGGTGGGGGGGGGGGTTGAATCTTTACAGTATGCTCTAATGGGAAACGGGCTTCAACAGCACCTAGAGCTCAACCAGTGTCAATTTAATATAACGTAATATTGTTTTTGGATGGTAAAAAGTGCAGGGGTCAAACTTGACTTTGGAAAAAGTGGGACATGCCCCCCCACCCCCCCCCCCCCCCCCAATTTACGTCCATGGTGCCGCATGCACGTCAAAATTAGATGTTTTAATAAAATCTCTAAAGCCAAAAATAATCCTATGATAGAAGATTATATATTAGATACTTATTCCATGGATCTCTGTTAAATTTCAATGTTAAGGACTGTTACCGACGCTGGACTCCCACTCTGGGCCAAGACCTGCCCACTCTCTCGTGTGAACTTTCAGGACCTTGGACAGGTTCTAATCTCAGCCAGGCGTGCTGCCGTGCTCGTCTCAGCGTCATAGCTGCAGGCTATCAGCTAAGAGCTGAAGATCCAAAAGACCGCAGCTTGCCAGAGGTCACCGCATGTTTCAAAATTCAGGATTTTTGACTTTTCATGCACACATTTTACATTTAAGAGGTAGGAGGTGTAGTGGTCCAATAGTTGCATCTTACGTAAGAAACCATCAAAGGTGAGATTCCATAGAAAATATGAAATCAATTTCATGTATCTTTGAATACCACTTTAAACAGAAGATCGGAACTTTTTATTGCAGGGATTAGGCAACACTTCGTATTAACCCTGAGTCAAAAGAGAGAGAGACAAGTTTTAAAGTTTAAGAAGATTTATTAATCTTGGAAAGATTTATCCGTCCTTGCGTAGCGGGACGGACGGAGTCGAGCCCACTTTTTTAAACATCTGTCGAACGAGACGGAGAATGCAAGCTTGTGATTGGTCAGGGCACCGCTGTCGTCTACACCGCCGCCATTGCGCCATCAAAAACATAAAGAGAGTCGAGGATAACTAGCGGCAGACACGGAGAAGCTTGAAGAATACGTCGCGAAAAAAAACCTCTAAAAACATGAACGTTTAATTCCCCGTGACTGGAGGAGTGAAAAGATGGTCAGCAAGTGTTTTATTTGTGGACGGAAATGACAGGAAACGTGGGTTTAGAGGTGGCGAGATCATGAAGAGATGGAGGAGAATGAGAGACAAATTTGTCCGTGTTAAAAAGTCTCTTATATACAAAAAAACATAATATAAACACACTATCTTGGACCGATACATGACAGGATACCACAGAACAGCGCTACGCCCTCTGCTGTCCTGGAGGAGAATTGCTTTGCAACACTCTCCAGGAGACGGAGAAGTATGAGAGCAAAACGCTTCCGTCAATCCGTGTGTGTCTGTCCCTTGCGGAGCTGACGGAGAAGCATGAATCAGGCTTAACTCTAAACACTCTATGTGATGAATGGATCTAGGTGTGAATGAGGCAAGATGGATGTGTAATGTAAGTAAGTAAGTAAGTAAGTAACTTTATTTCTATAGCACCTCTCACAGACAAAAAGGTCACAAAGTGCTTCACAAGTTAAAAGGCAACAACATATAAATACAGTAAAATACAGCCACAATATACAGTGTCAAATAAAACCAATCTGAATGAGACTAAGTTTAAAATGCCTGGAGAAACAAATGGGTTTTAAGATTGCTCTTAAAAACATCAACTGAGTCGATTGAGCGTAAAGAGAGAGGTAGCTCATTCCAGAGCCTAGGAGCGACGGCCTGGAATGAGCGATCTCCTCGTGTCCTGAACTGAGTACGTGGGACCATTAAAAGGTTTTGATCCATAGATCTCAGCCTGCGAGAAGGCGTGTAAGGGCAGAGCATGTCTCGAACATACAATGGAGCCAGACCATGCAGCGCTCTGAAAGTCAGCACAAGAATTTTAAAATTTATGCGAAATGTGATAGGAAGCCAATGAAGAGCTTTTAAAATGGGGGTAATGTGGGCCCTTCTGTGGAATGTTGTTATCAGAACTCTCGTTTCCAGAGAAGCATTAGTTCTGTGTGGGAACAAATGTTTTGCTCTAAACTACAGTCGGCGTTTCAAAAACCACATTCAGATGCTATCTTACCGCACTACACACCCTTGATGGGAGACCTCCGTTATAGATCCGGAATGCCAGGTCCTCGGACCCCCCTTTGGTACCGGAGCCGGTGAAACAGCGTACGGTACGACAGACTAGTCTTGGGATTGTCTCCAGGTAAGCGGCAGGTGTTTGACGGCGTCAGCGGGACCCTGAAGGGTCAGTGAGTTCAGCTTTTACTCTGAAGGAGCGTTGCGTCAGGTGTAGCTTGCAACAGGTTTTATTATCCAGCTGGTCGAGGTTCTTTGTGGTTAAAAAGTTACGAGTGGCCGGCTCAAAACTCTAGAACGTTGAACTGAGTTAAGGGTGATGTGGGAATTAGTTTTATTATTCAGATGTTTTGATTTATGGTCAAATCAGAATTTGACACCAAAATAAACACCGCACAGACCACGCCACACGTCAGAAAGGAAAGCTCTGATTGGAGAGAGAAAGGAATGTGTCATGTGATTTTAGCATTACGTGTGATCAGTCTAGTGTGTAGTTTAAAGTTATATTACTTATTAAAATACTATCATAGGATTATAATGTCAAGTAATTAATATTCTCATTTCACAGATTGATTTAACATTGAGCTTTACATGATTATTTGGACTAACAAAGTTATTTGATTTAATAGAGTTCTTCTGATCTTCTCTTGAGCTGTAGGGGGAGGCAAATAGCTAGTTAAAACAGTTAAGATGCAGAGGCATCAAAGGCCTTGAGCCATATCTCAAGGAGATTAGTTGTTCATGAGGAGAGATGACCTTTAGGTGGAAAACAGTTCCACTGAGGGAATATAGGACAGTTACGAACGTTTGACAGCCCTGGACTTGTCTCTCCTCTGTCCTCGGCTCTCGCTTCCAAACGGTAGGATTTAGAACTTTGACTTCCCCGTGTTTTGATCAAAGTTATTTTCGTTAAATCCTTTTGTTCAGCCATTTTCGATAGTGTTCCTTAGTCATCTCCTTGCGTTGTATTTCCGTTTGTAGTAACAGAAACATAGTTGTGCCCGTTGTTTTTTGCAGAGGGCTGAGAAGAACTTATGTTTTACCTTCTGTGAATAAAGCTTTTTTATTTAATCACCATCAACCACTCCGGTTCTTTTGTTACCCCTCTGCCCAACACCTTCAAGGACGAAACATGCACCGAAGGAGAAAAAGAAAAGACAAGAGCGATCGCATAATAGGCAACTTTATGATGCTAGAGCAGGGGTGATGACAGAAGTGTGACACTTTGAAGGAAGCTTGCGCTCAAGAGATGCAGCCACATCCCAGTTAGCTATCTCGTGCTTTTCCATTAATCTGTCTCAGGACTTTTTCATATAAAAGACCAAATTACAACTCCAACAAGCAAACTGGAAAACGTATTCATAATATGATTAAAATTTATACCAGATATAAAAGTTAAAGTATTTTTATTACACAGTGAAAAAAGTGCACAGTCATAATTTTATATTGTAATTGTTGTTACAACATAACTTGGGTTGCTAAGCAGTTGCTTGCTTGGCCATATCTTGGTGTAGCTATAGCAACGCCAAGCTACTGCCTGGCCTTGTCCCTGGTGGGTGGGCACTCTGTCAAACTGGGTGGGCCTGTGCCCACCCAGGCCCACTCATAGCTCCGCCCCTGGTGCGTGAAAATGTCCCAAAATATAAGAAAATCTCAGACCGTATGTATGAACAGCATCTAGTGGTGGAACGGAGGAACCGCAGTACTGAAGGTCTGTTGTCCAAACGCTCATCCGTGTTCTTTTTATCCATCCTTTCGACTCTTCTTCTTCTGCTTCAACTTCAGCTGCGGCTTACCGTAGCAACACGAGTCATACACCTAAATGATGCTAAGGGGGTGTGGTTGACTCGCAGGTCACGTGTCTGCCAAATACCGATATATGGAGGTTGGAAACATTATTGAGTTCATTTTCATCTATTGTACGGTTAATTGATTTATAGATTATCGTCCCAGCCAGCATGGCTGATTATGTGTTTTTGGAGGATTTGGCCGAGCGTGCACTCCATGACTGCCCGGATCTGATTCCTGAAGGAGGTCCTTCTGGAGCTCTGCTGTTATTTGGGACCCTTTATGGACCCTTCTCTGCTCCCCAATCATACACGTGTTGCCAAGGTAACCAGACTGAATGACAGCTCAGCACTCTCATACAACATGTCCAAATAAAACTAACTCTAAACAGAATAACTCCTTAAATGTAAATGACAACCTGTCTACAATTGATAATATTCAGTTGTATGTGAAACCGCTTTGATTCCTTCCTAACATGGACCTGTTTTCTGTCCCTACCGCCTTCACACCCTCTGCAACGTGTGGTTCTCTTGCACTTTGGCAGCCAAATCTAGCCGTCAGTAAAGATGTTGTTTTGTTTTGTTTTCCAGGAGGAACGCAGGGATTCCCCTCGTGAGCTGAGGATTGACTTTAGCGCCGTGAGTTTTCCTACCATCTAAAGGTTGATGGTTCAGTTGGCATCCCATTCTGGAGAAACTGAGACTGTTTGTATTAAGATTTTTTTTATTACAAATTTAAAAATAGAGAAGATTGTGCCACTTTTGTTAAGCTAATAATGACGCTCCGTTTGCTGTACACCTGGTAACTAATTTATAGAATAAAAAGATTTCAGCAAGATTTCATGTTTGTTTGCTAGAATCAGAAGTGGAAATTTGGGGTGTGTGTGTGTGTGTGTGTGTGTGTGTGTGTGTGTGTGTGTGTGTGTGTGTGTGTGTGTGTGTGTGTGTGTGTGTGTGTGTGTGTGTGTGTGTGTGTGTGTGTGTGTGTGTGTGTGTGTGTGTGTGTGTGTGTGAGAATTTTATTTATAGAGCGCATTTACAGCAGCAAAGCTACACCAAAGTGCTGTACAAGGTAAAACAGATCAACAATAAAAATCTAAAATAAGATGAGCACTCAACCGTCACAATCTGTAATAAAAACTATTAAGATGCTCAAGTCAACCTGCATTAAAAGCCAAATAAAAAAATTGCGTCTTAAGAAGGGATTTAAAATGTTCTAGATTCTGTGTGGTCTTGATGTTGAGAGGTAGCTTCTTCCACAGTTTGGGCCCAACCACAGAGAACGCTCTGTCGCCGCGAGTCTTGTGGCGGGTTTTTGGAACTGTTAAAAGAGCTTGAGAGCTGGACCTCGTGGTTCTGGCAGGGACGTAAGCGGACAGCAGCTCAGAGATGTAATCTGGGGCCAGGCCATGAAGGGATTTAAAAACAAAACGTAAAATTTTGAAACGGATCCTGTAAGAGACAGGAAGCCAATGGAGAGATGCCAGAACCGGGGTTATGTGATCCTGCTTGCTGGTTCCAGTCAGCAAGCGGGCCGCTGCAATTTGGACCAGCTGAAGTTGGTGTAGGGAGGACTGGTCCAGGCCAGAATACAGGGAGTTGCAGTAGTCCAATCGGCAAGACACGAACAGGTGGATGACATGTTCGAGGACATTAGCAGGAAGGTATGGCTTCACCTTTGCTATCTGCCTTAAATGATAAAAACCTGATTGGACCACTGCACTCACCTGTCTGTGAAGATTACAAGAACCGTCTAAAAACACACCAAGGTTGTTAACACAGGGCTTTAGAAAACCAGAACAAGGACCAAGAGAACCAACAACGTTGTTTAAAAGATTAGGACTGCCAAATAGTAAAATTTCAGTTTTTTGATTGTTGAGCTTAAGAAAATTCATGGACATCCATTGTTTGACGCTTTTTAAGCATTCCAGTAATGAGCCAATTGACCTGGCATCACTAAGTGGCAAATAGATCTGAAGGTCATCAGCGAAACAGTGAAAAGTTGTGTGTGTGTGCGTGCAGTACAGGCCAAAAGTTTGGACACACCTTTTCATTCAATGTGTTGTCTTTATTTTCATGACCATTTACACTGGTAGATTCTCACTGAAGGCATCAGAACTATGATGAGCACATGTGGAGTTTTGTACTTAACCATGGACGTAATTTTCACTTTAGAAGTGGGGGGGACACAGGGGTGGGAGGGTGTATCTTTATAGTATGTTCTAATGGGAAACAGGCTTCAACACAAACAGTTGTTTTCTGCTTGGTCCTAGAGCTCAACCAGTGTCAATTTAATATAGCGTAATATTGTTTTTGGATGGTGAAAATTGCAGGGGTCAAAACTTGACTTTGGAAAAAGTGGGGGGGACATGTCCCCCCTGTCCCCCCCCCAAAATTACTTCCATGTACTTAACCCAAAAAGGTGAAATAACTGAAGACATGTTTTATATTCTATTTTCTTCAAAAATAGCCACCCTTTGCTCTGATTACTGCTTTACACGCTCTTGGCATTCTCTTGATGAGCTTCAAGAGGTAGTCACCTGAAATTGTTTTCTAACAGTCTTGAAGGAGTTCCCAGAGGTGTTTAGCTCTTGTTGGCCCCTTTGTAAACGGTCATGGTCATGAAAATAAAGCAAACACATTAAATGAGAAGGTGTGTGTCCAAACTTTGGCCTGTACTGTATGTGTGTGTGTGTGTATATATATATATATATATAGAGAGAGAGAGAGAGAGAGAGAGAGAGAGAGAGAGAGAGAGACAGACAGACAGACAGACAGACAGACAGACAGACAGACAGACAGACAGACAGACAGACAGACAGACAGACAGACAGACAGACAGACAGACAGACAGATAGATAGATAGATAGATAGATAGATAGATAGATAGATAGATAGGGGTCTTGTTCACTAGTGAGGGTAGGAGGGATCGGGAGATCGACAGGCGGATCGGCTCAGCGTCTGCAGTGATGCGGACGCTGAGCCGATCTGTCGTGGTGAAGAGGGAGCTGAGCCAGAAAGCCAGGCTCTCAATTTACCGGTCGATCTACGTCCCAATCCTCACCTATGGTCATGAGCTTTGGGTAATGACCAAAAGAACGAGATCACGGATACAAGCAGCCGAAATGAGTTTCCTCCGTAGGGTGGCCGGGCTCAGCCTTAGAGATAGGGTGAGGAGCTCGGACATTCGGGAGGGACTCCGAGTAGAACCGCTGCTCCTCCGGATCGAAAGGAGTCAGTTGAGGTGGTTTGGGCATCTGGTCAGGATGCCTCCTGGACGCCTCCCTGGGGAGGTGTTTTGGGCATGTCCTGCCGGCAGGAGGCCCCCGGGTCGACCCAGGACACGCTGGAGAGGTTACATCTCCAGTCTGGTCCAGGAACGCCTTGGGGTCCTGCCGGAGGAGCTGGTGGAGGTGGCCGGGGAGAGGACGGTCTGGAGCTCCCTAGTTGGGATGCTGCCCCCGCGACCAGGACCCGGATAAGCGAAGGAAGACGACGACGACGATATATATATATATATATATATATATATATATATATATATATATGTGTGTGTGTGTGTGTGTGTATGTGTGTATATATATATATATATACACATATACACACACACACATATACAGGTGCTGGCCAGTAAATTAGAATATCATCAAAAGGTTGAAAATATTTCAGTAATTCCATTCAAAACGTGAAACTTGTACATTATATTCATGCAATGCACACAGACCAATGTATTTCCAATGTTCATTACATTTAATTTTGATATTTATAGGTGACAACCAATGAAAACATCAAATCTGGTATCTCAGAAAATTAGAATATTCTAAAGGCCAATGAAAAAATGTTTGTTTCTCTAATGTTGGCCAACTGAAAAGAATGAACATGAAAAGAATGTGCATGTATAGCACTCAATACTTAGTCGGGGCTCCTTTTGCCTCAATAACTGCAGTAATGCGGCGTGGCATGGACTCGATCAGTCTGTGGCACTGCTCAGGTGTTATGAGAGCCCAGGTTGCTCTGATAGTCGTCTTCAGCTCCTCTGCATTGTTGGGTCTAGCGTATTGCATCCTCCGCTTCACAATACCCCATAGATTTTCTATGGGGTTAAGGTCAGGCGAGTTTGCTGGCCAATCAAGGACAGGGATACCATGGTCCTTGAACCAGGTGCTGGTGGTTTTGGCACTGTGTGCAGGTGCCAAGTCCTGTTGAAAGGTGAAGTCTGCATCCCCATAAAGTTGGTCAGCAGCAGGAAGCATGAAGTGCTCTAAAACCTCCTGGTAGACGGCTGCATTGACCCTGGACCTCAGGAAACAGAGTGGGCCAACACCGGCAGATGACATGGCACCCCACACCATCACTGACGGTGGAAACTTTACACTGGACCTCATGCAACGTGGATTCTGTGCTTCTCCGCTCTTCCTCCAGACTCTGGGTCCTTGATTTCCAAAGGAAATGCAGAACTTGCTTTCATCAGAAAACATAACTTTGGACCACTCAGCATCAGTCCAGTCCTTTTTGTCCTTGGCCCAGGCGAGACGCTTCTTGCGCTGTTTCTTGTTCAAGAGTGGCTTGACACACGGAATGCGACACCTGAATCCCATGTCTTTCATGAGTCTCCTCGTGGTGGTTCTTGAAGCGCTGACTCCAGCTGCAGTCCACTCTTTGTGGATCTCCCCCACATTTTTGAATGGGTTTGTCGTCACAATTCTCTGCAGGGTGCGGTTATCCCTAGAGCTTGTACACTTTTTTCTACCACATTTTTTCCGTCCCTTCGCCTGTCTGTTAATGTGCTTGGACACAGAGCTCTGCGAACAGCCAGCTTCTTTAGCAATCACCTTTTGTGTCTTGCCCTCCTTGTGCAAGGTGTCAATGATTGTCTTTTGGACAGCTGTTAAGTCAGAAGTCTTCCCCATGATTGTGGGGCCTTCAAAACAAGACTGAGGGACCTTTTAAAGGCCTTTGCAGGTGTTTTGAGTAAATCAGCTGATTAGAGTGGCAGCAGGTGTCTTCTATATTCAGCCTTTTCAGAATATTCTAATTTTTTGAGATACCAAATTTGGAGTTTTCATTAGTTGTCACTTATGAATATCAAATTTAAATGTAATGAACATTGGAAATACATTGGTCTGTGTGCATTGCATGAATATAATGTACAAGTTTCACGTTTTGAATGGAATTACTGAAATATTTTCAACCTTTTGATGATATTCTAATTTACTGGCCAGCACCTGTATATATATATATATATATATATATATATATATATATATATATATATATATATATATATATATATATATATATATTTGGAGTCAGCTCCTCAGTCATGATGACTTTTTACTGTGCCTTCCTGGAAAGCATCATGACTTTCTCCATCACTTGCTGGTTCTACTCCCTTGCCTCCAGAACAGGAACAGACTGCAGCACACTGCATCAGTGTTGGCCTGCCTGTCAGAACTCTTGCACAGGTTTTCTATCAACAAGCCCTGAGACAGGCAGCCAAAATCCTCCACAACCCCTCTCACATACTTCACCCCGCATTTCAATGGCACCCCTCTGGGCGACGCCTACGCTGCATTTCCTGTAAGACTGAGAGGAGAAGAGCCACTTTTCTCCCCAAAGCCATTCTGCTCTTTAACTCCAGCAGATAAGATAAGACCATCCCCCGATAAACCCTCTCCTTGGGCTCTCCATATATTAAAGTTTTATACAGACGACACTTTAGTCACTTTACTCACTTACTCAGTGTTTTTTTGTGTGCATATTTTACTGTTTTATCCGTCTGCTTGCTGCTTTATTACTTCCTTATTGCCTATTTATTCAATGTTTGATTGTCCAACATCATGCTGCTCTGCTGTTATTTTTTATTAATTGCCCCTCGGGGGTAAATAAAGTTTTTCTGATTCTGATATATATATATATATATATATATATATATATATATATATATATATATATTGTGTGTATATATATATATATATATATATATATTTTTTTTTAGATAGATGGATAGATGGATAGATAGATAGATAGATAGATGGATAGATGGATAGATAGATAGATATTGTTTATTTAAAAAAAATTAAATAAAAGCTCAAATATTTTTTGTGTGAATAATGTAGGTTGATGTCTTTCAACACCCCAGACCACTTGGTGGCGGTAATGAGTCGTTTATTGTTGCTCTGCTAACCGCCAGAAGACGCAGAAGCGCCTGCGCACTACTTTGGGACGGCGACTCCCACCCGCTTCCACAGATAAACATAAGTTGTCCTCCGGTTACCGGGAGTTTTGCGGCGAGGCTCGTGATTTTCCGTGATTCGGATGTAAAAATGAGGCAGAGTAGATTGGTATCCTGTGACCGTTAACGACTTTACTTCTTCCAAAATCGAGTTTTACTCACCAGCCGACAGTTAGCTGGAAGCTAACCTTAGAATCAGCCGGAGCTGCTTGGGAGGTGAGTCCGAAGTGTCCGAACCATATAAAGGTCCGAACCCGTCTTGTGTGGAAAATGCAGAGCAAATGGCTTTTTTTATTTTTATTTTGTCAACGTGAGAGAATAATTTGTAGTTTCTTCTCCGGCTGTATGTACCCCTGTCTTCTTACTTCAGTAAATGTTCCTAAAACAACGTTTCTCTCCTTTTAAACGAGATGAAAAATGTTCTTTAGTCGCGTCAAAACATTTCCCATTATTCCATCAACGTGTTAGATGTCGCATTAGAACGTGTTTTTCTAGGATTGTACGTTTCAGAGGAAGTTACGATTATCACTGTTTTTATTCTTTGGTTTCCCTCAGTATTTTAAACTCTACGTCCAAATATGCTACAGAAATCATGTTTTTCCCCCACAAAAAAAATTAAAGGTTCCATATCATGAAAATGTGATTTTTTTTTTTTTTTTTTTTTTGGGGGGGCTTTATGTTGTCATTTTCTTATGAGAAATACTCCCGAACCTTTTTGGGCTGCATTTATACATTTTCTTGCCTCAGCTTAAAATTTTAAATTTATTTTCATGCCTGCGTCCAGAACAAAGTAGCCCAAGTGGGTCACCAGGCCTTTTCCCCCTGGCTAGTCTGGAACCCACCTTCTCACTTCCTCAGAGTGGTTGATTTCGTGTTGAAGTTGAGATTGTGACATCACTCATTTAGGAAGTACATTAATATTAAGAATACTGTAAAAGTAGCCCTGTCACTCATATTTCAGATAGTCTACTCAGCATGCGGCTGTTTTGAGTGACAAGGATGGCACTGCACATGACGACCGGTGTTATGTTGATACGAGTTCCCCCGTCGAGGTGTTTCTTTTCCACCCATCTGCGAGTTTGAACCATCCACCCGCAAAAGATGCGTGTCCTAATCCTTACCTGAACCCTAAAACAAACATAAAAATCATGTCACATAGTCATTTCATGAATTATAATTATGCAAAACATACATTTTTGGTGACGGGGTGGTTAGGGTGAGGGTTATTTTTTGTGAGTGGAGGGTTAGGGTTTCTCATATATTGTGCCTACCTTTTCTCTCAAAGGTTTAAAATGGCACGATTTGGAACCTTTAATGTCCATGCTTACGACCTGACCATCCTTTTCCAGCATCATGATTTGTTGCTGTTAGCTACGGCTGCTAACAGAAATCAGGAAACTGGCGTTGAGCTGCCCTCATCAGTGCCTGTTCATGTAGCAGTAAAATGTCGCCATATTTAGATTAAACTGTCTCAAAGGACAAATATATCACCCCTCACCCCTCAACCCTGACCGACACCTCCATTCCAACCATGAACTCCCTCGCTTCCTTGTCCACCATCACCTATGGACTCAAGTGGGAGATGTCCATCAGCTCCATCATCAGGAAGGCCCATTAAAGGATGTTCTTTCTGCAGCAACTGAGAAAACTGCAGGCCAGCCACGACTATGGTCCATTTTAATACGGCCATCATCGAATTAATCCTCACCTCTTCACTTACTGTGGTACGCGGGAGCCACTGCCAGGGACAAGCAAAGACCACAGCTTGTGCTCAGCAGAGAAGGTGCTCGGATGTGACCTTTCATCAATACATGGCCTGCACACCTCTAGGGTTCTGAGACATGCCGGTGGGAAAACAGCTGACCCCTCTCACCCTGGTCATGGACTGTTTGATACCCTACCTTCAGGGAGGAGGTTCAGATCCTTACAGACTAGAAGTTTTTTCCTCTCTGCTGTAAGTCTCCTGAACATCCAGTAACCGTTTCAACCGCATAGATCTGCACTAGTCACCCATATTCCAATGCTAATGACTGTTTTCCTTTGATGTAACCTAATCTATATATTGCCTGACTTGTATGCATGTTCTCACCTTGCCACTGACACAAATTCCTACTTCACGAGTCTCTCACCTACATGGCAATAAACCTGATTCTGATTCTAAAGTCCCATCAGAGAGAAGTTTCTAAAATGGACCTAAAGGTTTCATTCTGGTGCCTGATGGCAGCCAGGGTGCCATCGTCTCTTCTGTCCAGGCACGTGGCCTCCATGTAGAGGCCTCCCCAGACCAACACGACCCGCCTCCAAACCCATTGTGCTGCAGGCGGCAGCATCATGTCCACCTCAGCTTCGGACATGTTCACATCTGTCGCATGAGCTGAGAGTCAACCTGCTCTCGTCTGTGGTGTTCTCTGGTAGATACCAGTGGATCCCAGGAAAAGCAGAATCAGCAGAAAGAGCAGAACTAAGCTAACTCAGGTGTTTGCTAACCATCAAAATTAGGTGCCGTCCGCCTCGGGGGCGGGCATCTGACCTATGAGAACCCACCCAAATGGGTGAAGAGCTCTATTTGATGCGTTAAAAAACATCATGCTTATGTTTGACTGACAGGATGCATTATGTGTAGCAAACATCTGAGCTGACCGTTCATTGCGATATTTATCTGCTCTTTGCGATATGCATATTGTGCATGCTGATATCGCGATAACGATATATTTGCGATATATTGTGCAGCCCTAGTTAAAAGTAAAAGATTTAGTGTTTGTCAAACTTCTACTGAAGAAAGATCTCAAGAGCCTGCTAGAAGGACCGTTGCATTGGTTCTGCTAGTTCGGCTGTTCCTCTGAAGAGCACCAGCCCTACAGCAGCTAGATGGAGATGTTTTCCTCTTTCAGGTGAAAAAGATGCCCAAGGTCTCAGACGTGAGAGTGAGCGGAGATGGCAGGAGAGACTCTGTGCTGACTCGGGAAGACTGTCTCTGTCCTGTCTGTCTGGAGATCTTTATCGAACCTGTTACGCTGCCCTGCACACACACATTCTGCAAGGTAACACGCACAGCTTGTGTGCTATCTATTGCTGTTTCCAGTTGTCGTGACAACAGACTGATTGGACAGTCAAATCCAAATGTCCTAATGTGGGTTAATGCTAATGGTGATTATTTTGTGTAAAGTTTTTTGATGTGCTGACGTTGCAGCAAGCTTTATTGCGTCACTTCCTGTTTTTTTTTCTGTAAAAAAAAAAGCTCACCTAACAGATTTCTAAATATCTTTGGCTGTGTCCCGACTTGCGTGGACCAGGTAGGACGAGTCCATGTAGGTCGGGTCCTTCCTTGATCGCTAAGATGGGAAGTGAGCGGGTGTGAGTTTGATACTTTAAAGTCTTCATAACACGAGAACGGCCTTCAGCAGTCAATAAATTCACCTTGTAAGTTTATAATTTCAGATATTTCATTTAAAAATATATTTTTTAACCAAAAATAACCCAAATAAACATTTTCAGAATCGTAACCATCTTTATCAGTTTCTCTAACACCATTTCTACTAGGGATGCACCGATATTAATTTTTGAGGCCGATACCGATATTACTATCACTGTTATGGCCGGTAACATACATGCAAGTATATTCTATGTACCTGACATTTACACTTTTGAAATCAGCAAATTTTGTATAGACTGAAAATTATCCCTACTGTCCTAATGGGGGTGACCCCACGAGGAAAGTTGACCACTGAGCAGGGTTGATGGTTTATCCCTTGAGGTCCAGGTGGCAGGGGCGAGGTGGTGCTCACTCCTTACCCCTGCCACATGGACCCAAGGGATAAACCATCAACCCTGCTCAGTGGTCAACTTTCCTCGCGGGGTCACCCCCATTAGGACAGTGGCAGGGTTAAGCAAGCAGAATTTTTGAATGTTTTGCTTTATTTCTATAAAGTGCAATTTGCAATACACACACCACACATTTACGCTTCTGAGATGATTACTGTTACTGTCCCATGACTAAACAATTACACATCACCCCCTCACCCTACTGTGGTGTGGTCTATCGTCCACCTGGTCCAAACAGTTCTTTCCTTCAGGAGTTTAGTGACTTTCTATCCTCCACTGTGAAGCTGTCCAGACTGGTGATTGCTGGTGACTTTAACATCCACGTTGATGATCCCTCTGATCACTTTGCCATGAATTTCTCCAGCCTTATGGACTCCTTCAGCTTTACCCAGCATGTTTCTGGCCCCACACACACCGGGGGTCACACTCTAGACCTTGTTTTTACCCCGGGTCTGAATGCAGACAGTGTTTGTCCTGAGGACGTTTATATTTCAGATCACCATCGCATTTTCTTTAACTTGTCAGTGTCTGCGTCCCCACCTCCTGCTCGCCATATGGTTAGTTCTCGTTTTCTTAATGAGAGCACAGCTAGCAATTTTTCTGCTGCTTTTGAGCCACCCTGTTCTTCTGATACCGACCCAGATTCCTTAACCTCAGTTTAACGAGCACTGCCTCTTCATTCTGGACATATGTCCTGTCAGAACCAGATCAGTTCCTGCAGTGAACCCTACTCCCTGGTTTAATGACAGCCTTCGCAGCCTGAAGCGCCAATGAAGAAAAACTGAGCGTTTGTGGAAGAAAACCCATCTCCACGTCCATCTGCTGCACCTAAAGGATCTTCTGTCATCCTTTAACTCTGAAGTCTATAAAAACCTGGATGGTGGGAGCTTTCTTCAGCTGAATGAAGATAAGACTGAGATCCTCATCTGTGCCCCAGACAATCTGGTTCCCAAAGTCAGAGACTCTCTTGGTCAGCTTGCTTACCACACCAAACCTTCTGTCAGGAATCTTGGTGTGACCTTTGACCCAGCTCTCACCTTGGATTCTCATGTCAGTTCTCTTGTTCGCTCTTCCTTCTTCCATCTCAGGAACGTTGCTAAGCTGAGTCCCATTCTGTCCCGCTCTGAACTTGAGACAGTTCTCCACACCTTCATCTCCTCACGCTTAGACTACTGTAACTCTCTTTTCACGTGTCTGAGCAGAACCTCCCTGAACGTCTACAGGTGGTTCAGAACGCCTGTGCTCGGCTTCTGACCAAGTCCTCCAAACACACCCACATCACCCCGCTTCTCTGGTCTATATGGCCTTACATGGACAAGCACCATCTTACATTGGTGATCTTCTTAGTCCCTACACCCCCAGCAGGTCCCTCAGGTCCAGTGATCAAAGCCTACTGGTTGTGCAGCACCAGGCTAAAGGTCAAAGGTGACAGATCATTTGCTGCTGTGGCCCCCAGACTCTGGACCTCTCTCCCCCTGAGCCTGAGATCAGTGGACTCAGTGGTCTCCTTTAAAAAGCAGCTGAAGACTCACTTGTTCAAGCTGGCTTTTGTATGACCTTCTTCACCTCTCTCTCTTTATTCTGCTCTCCCCACCTATTCCACCTTCCTCAGGATCCACTGATTTCCCTCTTTCCTGTTCACTCTCTCTCTTTCTTAACATTTTTAATCACAATTGTCTATTTTTGCTCATTTTAAATATATTTTAAACATTTTCTAAATTCTTTTTTATATTTTTACATTTTTTGTTTTTGTGAAGCGCCTCGTGATTTTTATCTTGAGAGGCGCTATAGAAACGATATTTTCTTCTTCTTCTTCACCCGCCACCCCACCCACTGAAGCAGATACACAAATGAAAACAAGACAGAAAAAAATATCGGTTGTTAATATCGGATCAATACGTTAAAAAAAATGACCAACATCGGCCAATATCGATATCGATGGAGAAATATTGTGTGACCCTAATTTCTACAGTTGTATTTCTTTTACGCCACTTTTACTCTTCCTTCATGTTTTAGTTATAAAAGACAAAAACAAATAAATTGAGGAAGAAAAAACACTGGAGATGCTTTTTGACTGTAAAATTTCCCAGTCTTCGTGTCCTAAATGATCAAATTTGGTAGAAATTGTATTTTTCTGTCGTTTGCACGATAAACACATTTATCTGTATGTTTAGGGAAAGTCGGGGACTAGCAAAGCTGTATGGTTTTATTTTGACAGTCAGAATGGCTCTTGTTTTAACTGGAGCTTTAACTGATGAACTGAATTCAGCTGAATGGTAAAGCTCAGCAGATCACCTGTGCAGGTGTTTTTACCTTTGCCACTAGATTGATGCAGTTTGCTTCAGACCTACCATGTTAGTGTTTGATGGTAGTGATGTGATGGAAATGTTAAATGTCAGTGTTTTAATATCATGGCTTATGATTGATGCAGACTCTTCATCCGCAGACAAGAGTCTCACTCAAGGTTATTTTCACAGCTGCTTGGATCCTGCCAGTGTAATCATTTAAATTACTACGTGTTATTTAATGAGACATAAGACTCCACAGCAAATATGAAATCCACCTTATGGATCTGTGAGGTTATTTTAAACCAGAAGATTGGAACTTTTTTTTTTTGCAGGGATTAGATAACAGCTTCTTATTCACTCAGAGACAACAGAAGAGAGTTGAGTTTAAAAGTTTAAAGATTTATTACTAAATAAATTAAAACTAGACTAACTTAAACACTATGGTGTAACTAAGGTGGATGAGACGGAGAATGGTGTGATGTGGAATGTTGCTCAGAACCAGCAAATCCGAAGAAGCGATTAGTTCTGGTGGGAATTGAAGGTGATGTCTTCGCGCTAAGCTTTGGTTAGGAGATTCATAAACACATTTGACGCAATTTGTCGGCCTTCATACCCTGGTGGAAGTCCCCGTTAGATCAGGAATGTCGAGGTCCTGCTTGACCCTTTCTGGAACCGAAGCCGGTAGGAAAAGCAGCGGTTGCCGACCAGACCAGTCTTTGAGATACTTCCGGGTCACAACGGTTTTGGTGGCATCTAGTGAGACCCAAACCTGGGTCGTGTTGGTTCAGCTTTTATTCTGGAAGGAACCGTTGCAGCAGGTGGAACAGCAACAGATTTTATCCAGCTTGTCGTTGGTTCTATTGGCTGAAGAGGAAAGTTACGGATTGGCCACTCCGACAACTTCTCTAGAACGCTTTGAACTGGCGTTAGAGATGGCGTGGGCATAGTTTTATACTTCGGATGTTTTAATTTACGGTCGAATGAAAAGATGACAGATTTACCAAACACCACCAAAACCACGCCTCCGTCAGATCTGGCAGATCCTGATTGGATCAGTAAAGCAATGTGTCATGTCTTAACGCTACGTGAGATCAGTCCTAGTGGAAACATTTAAAGTCATATTACTTATTATTTTCTATAGGATTATAATCAAGTAATTAATATTTTGATTTCACAGATTGGTCACATCTTATTATTGACTAACACTTTGTTTGATTAGCTTTATTAAAATAGAGTTCTTTGATTTATTAAAAGGAGAGAGTCCTTTCTTCATTCTTCTGTTGAGCTGGAAACAAATGCATGAGACCTTGAGACCATATCTCATGCAGACTAGTTCTGTGTCAGAGGAGAGGGGGAAAATGACTTTTGGTGGAAAACAGCCATTTCATACCGTTACACCAGAGTGTTGTCAAGTAGGAGGAGATATGGGGAGGTGGGCAGGATTATGGGAAGTTCTTGTACTTTGCTTTTGTCAACATTTGTTCCTTGTTGGACTATAAAGCTGTGTGTAGTCCCTGGTTCTGGGTTGGGTAACCCTAACCCTCAATGCCTCCAGTAGTAAATCATATAAAAAGAAAGTACATTCTGTCTCGTCATTTTGTGGTTCAGGCGTGTTCAGTGTAGAATTTCTGCAACAACAAACTGGACAAATGCTGAAACATTTGTGGTTGTCCCACTAGGTGGTGCTCTCTCTCTGAGTTTACAACTGTTTCTGTTTACAGAGTTGTTTCCTGGAGTCTGTGGACAAGTCTACTCTGTGCTGTCCACTCTGCAGAAAGCGGGTCTCCAACTGGGTACGACTGAACAGTAAGAACAACACGCTAGTGGACCAGAAACTGTGGAACCGGATCCAGACCTGCTTTCCTCTGCAGTGTCAGCGCCGTCTAAGTGGCCAGGACACAGAGGAGGACTACCTGGGTACCAGAAGCCCATCATTACACCACACACCTGAAATCCGCTCCTGCTGATTGGTCACATGACTTCTGTGTGTCTGTAGGCCTGGTGGGGGTTCCAAGAGTCAGCCTCCCTGGAGAGCTGCGGCAGGAGTATGAAGACCAGGTGACCAAAGTAAGTTCAGCTGGTCGTGCGTGCGTGTGTGTGTGTGTGTGTGTGTGTGTGTGCGTGCGGGCGTGCGTGACATGTTTATTTGAAATCCTTCATTGAGTTCTGCTTGTTTGTAAAGCGAGTTGTTTAAATAAAGTTGAGTTGAAGCTTAAAGGGTCCGTGATGAGGAGCGGTCACATGTCCCTCTTTTGACATCAGCTGATGGAGGAGCGAAGGGCGCAGGATGAAGAGGAGAGGAGGGCCAGCGAGGAGCTGATCCAGATGATGCTGGCTGAGGAAGAGGAGCAGCTGGAGGAGGAGAGGAAGAGGAAGGATGATGATGAGCAGCTGGCCAGACTGCTCAGCTCCCAGCTGGTCAGTGCTGTGATGAGATCGCTGACATGACTGTTAGATCACATCGTGTAACTTCCTCTTCCTGTCTCAGAACTCGCAAGAAAAGCTTTGTGTTCCTGTAGTCACTCCGCCCAAGAAGGAGGTGCGTGTGGGAAACATGGACAGGTGAGTCTGACCTGAATGGTTAGGGAGCCTGGCACAGGTCCTCCTAGCACTCAACTCAATCAATCAATCAATCAACCAATCAAAGCTTTATTTATAAAGCACCTTCCTGTCAGGAAGCCCAAGGCGCTGAACACAGTACATAAGAAATGTGAAACACAATGAATAAATAGATAATAAAAGCAATTCAAATAGTGCAAAAAAGCTAAAACATTAAAGTTGAAACAAATGATAAAACAAGAGATAAAGAGACCAATGAAAACAGGGAAATAAAATCAACATAAAGGAGGGCTGACCTCAAACACGTTCAGGGAACGCCAAGCGGAGGAGGTGGGTTTTTAGGCGACTCTTAAAGGCTGGCAGAGATGGGGACAGCCTAACTGAGGGTGGCAACTGGTTCCAAAGTGACGGAGCTAGGACTGAAAAAGCCCGGTCCCAGCGAGTACGACACCTAGAACGAGAGACAGCGAGCAGGCGTTGGTCAGAGGAGCGCAGAGCGCGTGATGGGGAATGTCTGTTCAGGAGCGTGGCTAGATAGGGGGGAGCACCACCCTGGAAGAAATGGTAAACAAAGACGAGGAGTTTAAAGTGTGAATGATAACAGACCGGAAGCCAGTGCAGGGAGGCCAGAACCGGACTGATGTGGTCCCGTTTCCTGGTCCCAGTCAGAAACCTGGCTGCACTGTTCTGCACAACCTGTAGGCGGCGCAGTGATGACTGACACAGTCCTGCATATAGAGAGTTGCAGTAATCAAGCCTAGAAATGACAAAAGCATGCAGTACCCTCTCCACTTGGGCCCTCGAAAGCATAGGCTTGATTTTTGCAAGGCGTCTCAGATGAAAGGAACTGGACCGGATCACAGAGTTGATGTGAGCATCAAATTTAAGTCCAGTGTCAATTTTCACCCCCAAACTGGTGATAACTGGTTTTGAGTATGGAGAAAGAGGGCCAAGATCAACATAACGACCCACAGCCCTGCTATTGGGGTGAAAAACAATGAGCTCTGTCTTTCCCTCATTCAGGTGCAGATAGTTGGCCATTAGCCAAGACTTCACCTCGTTAAGACAGGACACAAAGGACTGAAAGACCTTTGAGAGTAAACCTGGCAATCGTCAGCATAGAGATGGAACGCTAGGCCATGTTTACGAAAGATTGACCCCAGAGGAAGCAAATAAATGGCAAACAAAAGAGGACCAAGAATCGATCCCTGCGGGACCCCCCAGCGGAGCCCCTCCCAAGAAGAGAAAACATCACCCAGTTTAACACAGAATGTCCTGTTGTGGAGATACGATCTAAACCAATCCAGAGCTGACCCTTTGATCCCAACCCATCATTCCAAGCGATTGAGTAGAATCGCGTGGTCAACCGTATCAAAAGCTGCCGTCAGATCTAACAACAGAAGCACCACAGATGTACCCTGATCTAGTGACATAAATCATTTAAGACCCTCAGTAGAGCCGACTCTGTGCTATGGCCAGACCTGAACCCTGATTGGAAAACCTCAAACAGATCAGAGTCAGCTAAATGCGAGACCAGCTGCTGATAAACGACTTCCTCAAGCAGTTTTGATGTAAAGGGCAGGGTAGAGATAGGCCTGTAATTTTCCATCACAGAGACATAAGCACCAGGTTTCTTCAGGGTCGGCCGAACAACTGCTGCTTTCAAAGCAGCTGGGACCACACCTGTGCTGAGGCAACCATTGATAATCTGACCAAGTGATGGGCCTTGACATGGAGACTAGGCGGCAGAACATCAAGTGGAGAGCCAGATGGCTTCTGCCTTGCAACAAGCTAAAGCCGGGCGGACACTGTGCGACTTTTTCACTCGCAGCGTTCAGCTTCAGCTCAAACTGTACGACTTCCTCGCAGGGCAGATCTCACGAGTCATGTGCTCACACTGCACGACCCAGTTCTCTGATGCGACCTGACTGCTCACACTGGACGTCTGGTAGCAACACGTCGGGCCTAAAAATATACTAAAAATAGCAGTTTTTACACAACACGTCAGACTTTTTTGTCTTGTTTTGCCTGTTGTCCTTCGGGAGTGCTGCAGGAGGACACACAGGGATTTATGGGGGTTGGATGAGGAAAACTAAATAAAGAAAGTAAATCTGTGTTTTGTGATCAGTTTAATTTGACATGAACACGACATTTCTTGACAATCCTGTCATTGTGTGTAAAAGACATGTAAAAATAAAAACAAACAACGTGTGTTATTAGGGAAATAGCGGGCGAGCGGTGTTGATGCATGATTACGCATGCGCTGTGAGCGGTTCTGATACTTTTTCGGTCGCAGCTGCGCCGCTTCAACAGTGCGATACCCTCACGAGGGACAAGCTAAATATTAAACACGCCAGAAGTTTGTGCGAGCTCACGATTGCTGATCGGTAGCTGGTCACGTGGTGTTAATCGCCTCTCGTAACCCCCTGTACACTACACGACGCTCAGCGCAAAACTCGCCCCGATCTTGTGGGTTCTCGCACGAGTGGAAAATCGGCTCAAAAAAGTGAAAACGTCGCTCAGTGTACGCCCGGCTTTACTCAGCTCTGAGTAAGAAACGGTACTGAGGGAGCTCAGGGTGGGCGGTGATGGAGGAACTGGAACAGGGTCAGTAGTTACCAGAAATAGCTGCTCTAATGCCCGATACTTTGTGAACAAAAAAATTGTGAAAATCTTCACAGGTTCCAGCAGCCGTAGAGGACATGAAGCCGGGCTCCTGATACACCAGAACAGGGTTCAGTGTTGTGTAGAGAATCTTGGGATTCTGAGTTTGTTTCAATGATGTCTGCAAAACAGGCCATTCTAGCAGCCCTCACTGCATCCTGATGAGCAACCAGAGATGCTCTGAACAACTCATGCGAGACCTGTAGGCCATCCTTTTTCCACTTTCTCACAGAGGATCTACACGCTCGCCACCTGTAGCCACTTCCTTTAAACCAAACCTGCAAAATTTAAAGATGGCCGACTCCAGAAGAACATGTTTGCTTTTCAAAGCATTTTTAAAAAAATGACTCAATGTCCAACTTCCTGGGATGTGACATGAAAGCTGCAGAAAGATGAACAGAGCAGAGCGGGAAGTAATGTGGCCAACTTTTAACTCCTTGGTAGGTTAACCCTAACCCTAACTAGTAGGTTAGCTCTGTCTGTAAGTTTATCCTTTTCCAGATGAATCAACATCTCCACATATGTTTCTGGTTATTTTCACCAGTGGACTCGGATCAAAGCTGCACTAAAATAAAATAAGTTCAAAAATAAACCGAGTTTTTATTCACGAACCCGTCTCACTGTGACTAGTCACATGATCACTGTTGTAGGACGTGGTTGTTGATTTTTAGCTTTGACTTGTTTCAGGTTCCTGTGTCCTCGTGTGACTCAGCCAAGCTCAGCCTCCAGTTTTCTCTCCAACAAGGTCAGTTTGGGTGATGACGTCATGGCGTAACCCTCACATGTTCTCTCGGCTCCATCAGAGCTCCTCATTGATCTTTATGAGATGACACACACACACCCCCCTCTGGTGGTTTATGGTGTTTGGGTGTAAACGATGTTCGCAGGTCCTTCCTCCTTCACGTGATGTCTTCTAACGTTATTACTTTATCGTTTCAGGAGAACATCGTCTTCCTGGAGGCACAGCTTCATGTGGAGCGGCCCCTCCCACAGACAGACGGCAGTCAGCTGATCAGACCGGCATCAGCGAAGCGGAAGAGCTCTGAAATGGAGACCGCTGAAGAAGAGGTGACCATCAAACGAGTTCCAGTGTTGTCCTCTTCCCCTGTGGAAGCGGAGCTTTCAGCTGAGTGGGAGGCGAGGCAGAAACAGGAGGAAGAGGATCGCCGAATGGCTCTGCTCCTTCAGAAGGAGTTGGATGAGGAGGCAAATCGAAGGGCCACCGACAGACGCAAAGGATCCTCTGACGCCTACTTGCTCCGCCACAAGGGAGGAGAGACCGGGGAGGCCAGAGCGTCTAACGCACCTGAAAGAGGCTCCTTCCAGAGCCCCAGAACCACCAGTCGATCCTGCTCCTCCTCATGCTCCTCACGTCGTTCTACTCCTCTGAAGGGTCGGAAAACTTTGCCTTCATCCTCATCATCTTCATTGTCCTCCAGGGGAGGCAGGAAACAGATGACTCTGACGAGTATTTTTGGGTCCTCCCCCTCCTCCTCCTCAACTGCACAGACAAACAGTTGGGAGTAAAACTGATCTTCAGGGGGCCTTAGAGGAGTTTATGTGGAAAAAGACTATTTTATGTTCGGTTTAATTTCCGTTTGTTCTAGTGCTGCTGTCCGATTTGGGGCGGGGCTTATCACTTGTTTCTGTCCCGATCAAACTGCCTTCAGAATAAGAGCATCTCAGGAAGATTTGGTGGAGCTGTGCCTCTCAGCAGCGTTGTCATGGTGACAGAAGAGTCTTCCACTCTTGAGGAGGCCACTGTACAGGTCGTGATCTAAATCACAGCCGGATGTGTAGATGTTGACTCAAAATAAAGTTTCAAACACAGATATTTACCAAAGGCTTTCTATTTTTTTTTTTTTTTTTTGTTCGTTTGTTTTGGAATCAGCATCCAGAACGGGAGCTGAGACACAATTCTCAACTCAAGCTTTATTTCTAAAGCGCCTTACAGGGACACGTTGCACTAATAAAAGAATAAAAGCAGACTAGCGGCCACGGGTTAAAGGTCAGATCAAATAGAGTCCTTAGCCTGACCTTAAAAACTGTCACCGATGGTGAAGCACGCACGTTACAAGGTAACTCGTTCCAGAGTTTCAGGCCTGCCATTGATAAAGCCCCGTGTCCTCTTGTCTTCAAACAAGTTGTAGGAACTGAGAGTAGGAGGAGTGATGCTCAGGTTGGTTTAGAGAGACCAGGCCCAGAGGGGGGGTGGGGGTTCTGCTGCTGGTGGCTGTGCTGTCTTTAGTCTGAGGAAGTTTTGTCACTTTGTTCCAGTGTCTGTGGTTCCACCGCTGTCGTTCATGTGACCCCGATGACTCATTCTGACGTGTGAAGCTGGACTCTTCAGACCGTCCTCGAGGATCTTGGTTCTTCTCCACGTGTCTTGGTTTTGTCTCCTCAGACTTCTAGTTGTGATGAGTTTCACAAGAACCTCGGTTCAGGATGACTCCGTCAAAGCCTGAACCGGGTCCAGGCCAAGACCCTGGGCCCGGTTTAGATTGAAAAGACGACCCAGCTCAGGATCAAACCTGACTGGATCAACAGGACTGGTCTTCCTGATCACATCAGTGGAGACATCAACCATTTTCCCATGAGCCCCTGCTGCTCATTAGGTCCTCGTGATGGGAACGAGTTTCCTCACTTAGGGTCTGGGTGCTGGTCTCTGGACCTTTTTTTTTGTCTTCCTCAGACATGAAAGACCATCTGAACTGAGATTTACTTTTTTTTTTTTTTTTTTTTTGTAACGTTTGACAAAAATGGCCCAAAGTGGACCTAAATGTTCTATGTTCTGTCCGGTCAGAACCAGTCCTCTTGGTCTATGGTAAATGGTCTATATTTACTGGGTTCTACCCCCCCCCCCCCAGATGTTTTACAACACAAAGGTGGGGGTGGGTGAATGACACACACACACACACACTGTCACACAGCAGTGAAGAAGGTGGTTTTGGCGACATGTGGGTTGTAAGCAGGTTCTGGTTTTGGTTCTGGTGTCCTTCCTGTGATCAGATGCAGCAGCAGGCGTGTCCTTGTGTCTGCTTATAAATGGATGTGTGTGTGTGTGTGCTGCTGTGTGTGAACTGGACCAGCCGGGTTCGTGGTGAGTGTGTCTTCTCTTTTTTGACAGCATCTGACTCTGATTCAGACTTTAGAATAGATTCAACCCGAACCTTTTTAACGGCTCTTCAGGCGTTGGCTCAAAGGAAAACCCAACGTTTCTTTTGTTCCGTATTAAATATTCCATCATCTGAGATGGACCAGACCAACGGATTAAAGCAGGAATCGTCTTAATGATTAAAAACTACGTGGAACAGCTGAGCCTAGCGAAAGATCTAAGCTCCCAGGTTTACCTTCAGACTGGATCTCTGGACATCCAAGAGAGACCAGAGCGTTTCTGGTGAGATCTGTTAAATATAATGAGCCGGACGAGGAAAACTTTAGAAGTTACAAGTAAAAACCAATTCAAAAATAAACAGGAAATCAGTGAAGAGAACAGGTTGTTTTCCTGGGATGCCTCAATGCCAGCATCAGGACTCAGACCTATTGTGTATCCCTACTTCTAAAGGTACTCCAATACCACAGTAATAGAAACATGGTACCAATAATACCACAGTAATAGAAACATGGTACCAATAATACCACAGTAATAGAAACATGGTACCAATAATACCACAGTAATAGAAACATGGTACCAATAATACCACAGTAATAGAAACGTGGTACCAATAATACCACAGTAATAGAAACGTGGTACCAATAATACCACAGTAATAGAAACGTGGTACCAATAATACCACAGTAATAGAAACATGGTACCAATAATACCACAGTAATAGAAACATGGTACCAATAATACCACAGTAATAGAAACATGGTACCAATAATACCACAGTAATAGAAACATGGTACCAATACCACAGTAATAGAAACATGGTACCAATAATACCACAGTAATAGAAACATGGTACCAATAATACCACAGTAATAGAAACATGGTACCAATACCACAGTAATAGAAACATGGTACCAATACCACAGTAATAGAAACGTGGTACCAATAATACCACAGTAATAGAAACATGGTACCAATAATACCACAGTAATAGAAACATGGTACCAATACCACAGTAATAGAAACATGGTACCAATAATACCACAGTAATAGAAACGTGGTACCAATAATACCACAGTAATAGAAACATGGTACCAATAATACCACAGTAATAGAAACATGGTACCAATACCACAGTAATAGAAACGTGGTACCAATAATACCACAGTATTAGAAACATGGTACCAATAATACCACAGTAGTGTAACCACCTTACATAGCATGATGCTGAGCTGCAGCAGCGGTGCTGGGGAAGATGAGAGGAGTCTAGTCCTGCAGCAGAAGCCTCGGTACTGATGCTTGGCGCTGGTAAAGCACACATGATGAATCGGTCACAGCCGATGGAAGCTGTCGAAGCATTTGCTTGTTTTTAGCTGCGCTTTGATGACGGCTGCGACAGAAGCGGCTGACTGAAGCTCTCGACCTGAAGAGCGGCTTCAGAATGTCCCGCATGGGACAGATTAGGCTCACGATAGAGCAGAAACTAGCTACTTCCTGTCTTGCTGGACCTGATACCTTTAGTGTAACAGTGATTTTATCTTTTAACATTCAATTCAAAAATACTTTATTAATCCCAGAGGGGAATTAGAGTTTCGGTACACACAATTCTGAGATCAGACATGCATACATAGACCCGTGACAAGAATTGGTGACTGTGGTCATTCGCAACCCGAGCCACGCTACCTTAATAGAAATAAGAGGGTTTTTATGAGGATAGTCAGGAGGAGGGGAAAAAGGCACTTCAGAGTTACCCTCCAAGGAGAGGGTGGCTTTGCTATGCAAAAATACACCTCAGACAGATATGCACACAGACTTCAGACGATACACATGTGTCCACTAGGTGGGGAGGTAGGGTTGGGACTCTCCTCACTTCAGTGCCTGCAGCCACATGGGGCAGCGCTCATCACCTCCATTTGGACAGGGGAGGGAGATAATGGGTTTGAGAGCACAGTGACTCCTAGATACGGTTCCACGGCCTTCAACGGTCACAGTCCCGCCCAGGCTGGGATAGGGTGAAAGAGTTTCCATAGCAACAGCAGCATTCCACATTTCTTCTGAGGGGGGAGTTTACACTTCAGCCTCACAGGCTTCAAGGGCACCAGATTCAGATAAAGATTGTTTGGGGACAGAGATAATTTCCTCTCTGCCTTAGAGTTCTGTTGGTCTTCAACCCCTCTAGATCCAATAATGGCGTAATTAATCAATCCCAATCCGTGCTGATCCGTCAACTCGCTCCTTGATGGAATCCACCTTCTGTGCCAGAGCCTGAATCTCAGCCAAAGTTCCAAGCTTACGACTCATCTCGACAATTATATGAGTTTGTGAGTTTACAGCGTGGTGTAATCCATCCCTGAGCTCCGGGATTGAGCCAATATTCCTCGAAAGCTCGTAAATTTTCCGGTAAGCCAGGTAACCGCTCAGGCCAAACAGCAGGAATCTCGACACCAAAACGACGAATATCCAAACATCTTCAGAATCCTCTACAGACAGTTGGGAGAGGCAGATCAGGTTCCGCTGTTTCCAGGAGTCCATGATATGTCCAGCTGGCTCTGTCCTGGAGGGGCATTCGGGAGCCCCTTCTCCCGTTTTCATCGTTGAAAAAATGTTGTCAATCGCGTTGAGAGACCAACTGACCAGATCCATGTTTAATCATTTCCAGTTTCCAGAAAAAATGCAGAAAGCGCCATGCACACAAGACAGGACAAAGAGCCTTGGGAAGAGGAGGGAGGGAGAGGAGAAAAAAGCATCTGTACTTTCCAAGAGCCGGAAGAAATATAACATAACTAAGAAAACATAACTAAAGGGATGAGCCAGGATAACCTAAGCTAACCGTAACTAGCAGATTTATCTAAGTCTGAACTGACTGACGTAACACTGATCAGTAATTCTAGATTCAGATAAAATCACACATTATCCCACACAGATGTGCGTGTCAAGGTGTCTGCAATGCATTGGTGTGTCCCTGGTTCCCATGGCGATCATCTGCATGTTGTCCAACGTTCTGCTGCTGCTTCCCGACTGGAAGATCCACTTCCTGTTGGAGGGTCACGTGACCAGAGAGGCCACCTGGGCCACGGGTCTGTGGGGTTCTGGTTTCTTGGTATGATGATGTGCGTGTGTTGTATGAGTCGAGTCCTTGTGCCACCGTCACAGATCCCAGCTGTGCTGGATGACGCAGATGTTTGTTTCCAGGTTCTACTCGGAGCTCGATCGTTTGTCCAGAGCAGCAGAACCCGAGGCTGCTGTGCTTTCAGGAGTCAGGTGAGCTTCTGACTTTCCTGGGATTTCTCAACCAGTAAGCTGGTAAAAAAAAAAAAAAAAAAGTGTGACAGCTTCCAGATGTGGCATTTCTCACAGGTGTTTTATCTTTTTGCTTCAGATGTTTTGCCAGGTGCTTTACTCCCTCCTGGGGCTTCTGGCCTCCTGCACCTGCTCTTTGGTCAGTGCTACTGGTCTGTCTCAGGGTCCTCTCTGTCTCTACAATTCATCCTCTGGTCTTACCTGGGGGGTCCCTCTGCAGCCCCAACCTGACAGGTGAGACAGAAACATGAAGAAGAGATCCAGATGTTTACACTGGCTGCTAATGTTGTCTCCGTGTTTTCAGACACTCTGGGTACCTGTACAACCAAAGTCTGTGGTCAGGGGTCTGTGTGGAGCCTTGCTCCGTGGTTCAGTGGAACCTGGTCCTGTTTGGTGTGATGGGGGCCACTAGCGCTCTTCAGGCCGTCATCTGTGGCTTTAGTGTTTTGAACTCCCTGCTGGGGCTGATCCTGGGTCAGGGCTTTTGCCACAACAAGGTTAGGACTCTCCTGTACCTGGGGGTGGGTAGTGTGTGTGTGGGTGTCAGAATCTGAACATGAGAAGCAAAGAAACTTTAACCCAACAGTAACATCTCCTTATTCCAAAGAGAAGTGTTCAGATCGAATAGTGAGAACCACGAGGCCCACTACCCTTAGACACCACCCGCCTCCGGAAGGTTGATAGAGACTTTGCTGTCCTGTCGCACCTGTCCAGTTGTGATGTTTTCTGAACCTACAGGATGTTCGATGTCCGGGATGAACATCACCTGTTTTGTGTTTCAGGTGAGACCAGTTTCCGTTTGAGACAACCTGCCTGGATCTTCATGAGAAACCAGCTGAGAAACTCCCAAATAAATTCAACGTTCTAATTTAAAGCACTTTAATCAGCCTCGTTACCTTGTAAAATGTCAGACTGATTTTTCTGGGTTTACCTCCTTTAAAGACGGGAAAGGTTTTTAGCTAGCTGGTAATGTGTATGATATTATTAATACATAATATTAATCTTTACAAATATTGTTTATTTTCTTTTTTTTTGGGGGGGGGGCTGTGTTTGTTAAATGTTATATGTGTGGTTAGAGCAACAAATCAGTTGATTCTGATTGAAGAAGGTAGGGCATCTCTTTCATCACGTGTGATTGTGTACTGTGAATCTGCCGGCCACCACCAGGGGTCAGTATTACTACCCCAAGGATGGAGCCATCCTCTTGCCCGGTTTGGCCCAAAAGCTGTAGATGGGTCTGGTTTGGCCCACCCTCAGAAGAGAAATGGGAGGGTGAACGTTCACTCAGACCAAGTCCGCCAAACTAGAACAAACCCTCCTGCCGGACTAGAATCAAGCTCACTCAGGAATCTTTTAATTATGTTTGTAAAAATAAAATTTTGTTTGACTTTTGACAAAATGTTTATCAAATTTATTTTATTTCATGTGGTTAACTTTATTTTCAATATCTTATCATATTTAATAAAAACTCTCACAAGAAGTCTCCTGATAAATGAGTTGGATTTACTGGTGAAGCTCAGTCAAGATTCCATAACACACTAAATTGAGGAACTAAATTTTTTTGTAAAACAGAAACAGAAAACAAATCCAATCTCACCCACAAGAAGCTGCTAATTACCCGCAATGCTCGGGTTATTAATGGTTAATCGATTTTTGAAGTAGCCTTCTTCCGTGTTTTGCTACTTGCTGGGGGCGGGGCCACAGTGACTTCACCTGTTGTCACTCAGGTAAACTTAAGTGCGACACAAACGCGCTCATAGGCGGAAGTCAAGTGTCGGCGGGCCAGATTCTCTCGTTTCTCTTCATTTCATTCATCTTCGCAGGATGTTGCTGAAGGTGTTTTTGTTGAGTTTTTTGGTCCAGTTCGGATCTGTTCTCAGCTGCGAATGGAACCAGTCCACCGGACCGAATCAGCGTCTGAACGTGTCCTCCCTGACCGAGGGCGCGCGGATCCTGGGCCCGGACATCGAAGTCTTGGATCCGGAAGGCTGCAAGGCGGCGTGCTGCGCCCATCCGGAGTGTGACCTGGCTCAGGTGGAATTCCCGGCGGACAGGACCCCGCTGTGCACGTTGGTGAGCTGTGTGAGCAATGGGCTCGACGTGTGCGCGCTTCAGCCCAGCTCCCACGGCTGGGTGTTCCGGAGAACGCTGCCGGAAGCCGGAGGAGAGTCACCGAAAGGGGAACGAAAGCTGTCTGTCGTCCCGCTTCAGGAGTCCCCGGGGACACCGCGGAGCAACGACTCAATCAACGGTAAGGAATCACTAATTAGTGATGATTGATCACGTGGTACTGCGGTCTGTCTGACCGGTGATGGAGCGTTTCCGGTTATTGAACAGTTCAAGTTCGGTTTTAGGGTGACAGGGCGTGGATCGACCTCTCCGTCCAGTAATTGTCAAAAAAACAAACATCTTTACTAACCCTTTACTGATCAGCTGATCATTAATTGGTCCTCTTGTTGACCGGAAGTGAGGAGGAGAAACAGCTGATGATCAAACTGATAAAAGTATCGAGACCTCGGACAATTTCCGGTGAAGAGGAATCCTGATTTTCCTGTAATGTTTTCCACTCCTTCACCTGTTGAGTCACTGCAGCAGGTGGAGGAAACGAGCTCAGGTGTCAGAGCGGTTCCGGTCCAACTGGTCTCTCTTGTTTCTATAAGTTCAGTCTTCATACCTGAGGGGGCGGAGTCTGACTAGAGACACAAACGCTGACCTTTGTTTCTGTTTATTCAAACCAGATTACATTGTTCTCGTGTGTGTGTGTGTGTGTGTGTGTGTGTGTGTGTGTGTGTGTGTGTGTGTGTGTGTGTTGCTGGACTCGAGGCCACTCCCATATTTAGGCTGAAGGTTTCAGTTCTGATTGAAAAGTAGAGTTTCATGTTTCTGTCTTTATTGTGAGTTCTGCTTCAGATTTCATCAAACGGCTACTGAACTCGACTCTAGATCGGTCTGATTTGGCCTCTGTTGTTTTGTTTCAGTTTTCTGTCGTTTGCCGATGAAGGTGGGACCATGCCGAGCAGCTTTCCCCAAGTTCTTCTACAATGTGACGAGTCAGAACTGCAGCGGCTTCATCTACGGCGGCTGTGACGCCAACGGCAACAACTTTGATTCTCGGCAGGAATGTGAGGCGACCTGCAGAGGAGTTACAGGTCATTGAAAAGCTCACTCATCTCTCCGTTCTCCTCTTTAATTGTGCTCCGTGTTGGTTTTCTAATAAAAAAAACACATGTCCACACATACTCAAAACTGTGTTAGTGTAATGTCCCTTTTCCTTACTGAACAAGTTCTGCTTAACTTGGCTCAGCTCAGCATGGGTTGCTTTTCCAAGGCAAACTGAGACATGACTCTAGTTACTCCACCCCCCTTGGAGGAGAAAACGGAATCAAACGGCTCGGAGTCACGCGGTGGGGAAAAGGGGCATGAGTCCGATCAGCCGCATAACAGAGGTTCTGAAACTCTGACATCAATCAGTGCGTTTACATGCAGCCAGTAACCCTTTTAAAACCCGAATATTCACAATAACCCGGTTCCGCAGGTCCTTGTAAACACTGCCAAAAACCCGGATATGCTCATAACCGGGTTTTAAAAACCCGGTTCCTACACCTGGGGTAACCCTTTTCTAACCCGAATGTTTGGTCGTGTAAACGCATATCGGGATATCCCCATCAAAGCGTGTGTTCTGCGCATGCTCTGTTCGCAAGGAATCTTGGTCTTTTGAGTAGCGAGACGTCTTGTATGCACCAGAACACCGGAAGTTAACAACAAGTTGGGAGCAACATGGCGAGTCGCGGCACAGCACCACACTTTTGGAGTGACGAGGAAACTAAAGCGCAAACAAACGCGGTCGCTATCTCTTCCGAACTGGGAAACATGTTGTTTTCACGGATACCGGAACAAGAAGAACCGGAAATGACGCATATTGCGTCTGGACGTAGTCCATACGTCCTGACGCTACCCCAACGTCTGCATTTAAATCGGGTTATGCAAGTTAGAGGTAACTCTTTCTATTTATGCTTGTAAACGAGTTATTCTGATCAACTCAGAAACCCGAATACCGACCTTAACCCGATCATAACCCGGATATTGGCTGCATGTAAACGTAGTCATTCATTATTCACCCGACTAGCATCTGGATTAACCTCTACAGCTAATTAGCATTAGCCGACACATAAACAAGATTCCACTTTCCAGAGATGTTCATGCAGCTGAGTGTGGTTCATGCTGACCCAGAACAGAGCAAACTAGAGGTGCTGAAAAAATCGATTCAAGTCTGAATCGGGATTCTTATTAATAAAGATTCAGAATCAATTCCAAGAACTCAAATATTTGGCGTGTTACAGGTTTGAGATGCACTTTTTTGATCTTTGTTAGGAGAGTCGGTACTCCGATTACTTTTGTGGTCCCATAAATTGAGATGATTTATGTTTGAATCTGCTGATAAGAGGGCACTTGAATGTCATTTTTTCCATTCTCAGAAATTTGAGATATTCTCATTTATTTTCTAAGTTGATAAATGAGTACTCATGATTACTCATGTAACTTGTTTCTACACATACTTAAAGTATTTGACCGTATTACTTTCAAAGCTACTGTTAGGTAACTACAGATTTGTTATATTTTACAAGGTAAGCAAAAATAAATGTTGCCTTTTGGTCAAAAGATTGTTTCTGTTTACAGTTTTAGAATCGCTTTATTTTACATTGTAAATTAGCATTTTTGGAGCACGACTAGTTTAAAGTCAAATAAAAACGTCCCATAGCTTTAACTAACTTGTACAACAAAGTAGTTAATCCTGGAGCTGACGCTCTTTGTTAATACTGATTGTGAATCGATTTAACTTGAGAATCGATTCAGAATCGAATCGGTACCCCGAGAATCGGAATCGAATCAAATCGTGAGTTGCTCTGAGATTCACATCCCTAAAGCAAACTGTTCCTTTCTTTCAAGGTTGGATCAAAGCTTTGATCTCCGCTTACGTGCCGAATGAACTTTCTGTGGTCTTGTAGGTCAGATCAGCTGACCTGGTGGTGGTGGTTGACGAGGGCTGTTCCCCCTGAGGGTGGAGGAACCTTAGACAAAACAGAACCAGAGCCGAGGCTTGAAAGGGTTTAGATCTGACAGATAAACCCAGCAGGCACAATGAGGTGTAGGATCAGGTTCAGTGCAATCCAAAACTGGATGAGGATCCATGTGAACACAGCTGCTCCCAGTTTAGATTACATAACCAACCAAACATCACCAGCCAGGGAGCGGTCCATACAGAACCAACACCAGAAAGGATGGGTCCAGACAAAGACTGCTCTGTTTCTTTAGCAAAGATCTGTAGGTAAACAAAGGGTCAAAGTTCAACTAGGAACTCTCTGACCTGAGACTTGCCTTCAGTTGTTCATCACACAAACAGAATCTCATTGGGATTCGCCGTAACTTCGGATCAACCAAAATCCCACTGAGAACTCGATCCTCAGGAGGCGGGCGGACCAACGAAACCCAGGAAGTGCCAAACTCTGAACATTGGATTATGTGGAATCACCTCCATCAGTCAGGATCTGGACCAGAAGCTGCTTTGGTGTGTTCTTGCTGTGTTGAAATTCTAATTCCATCTTTTAGTTCTTTTAAAACACACAAAGGTTTTATTTACCTGCAACGTTTCGTTGCAGGTAAATAAAACCTTTGTGTGTTTTAAAAAGAACTAAAAGAAGGAACTATGCTGTGAAAATAGACAAACTAAGTGTGTGTGTGTGTGTGTGTGTGTGTGTGTGTGTGTGTGTGTTTAGGTTCAGTTCTACCTGAAGACTCGACTCCTGCGCCTCCTCCTCAGCAGCCTGCCGCTAAAGCTCCTCGAATGGCTCCTGCTGAGTTTGCTGCCCCAGAGAGTAAAGGTAACTCCCCATTCATCAGTCACCATCAGCACACCTGTCCTGGACCGGAGGGTTTCCTGTTGCTGACGGTAGAGCTGCAGCTACGAGCTACAGCTTAAAGCCTGATTCATGCTTCTCCGTCAGCTCTGCAAGGGACAGACACTCACGGATTGACGGAAGCGTTTTGCTCTCAGACTTCTCCGTCTCGTGGAGAGTGTTGCAAAGCAATTCCCCGCCAGGACAACCGAGGGCGTAGCGCTGTTCTGTGGTATCCTGTCATGTATCGGACCAAGATAGTGTGTTTATATTGTTTTTTTGTAGATAAGAGACTTTTTAACACGGACAAATGTGTCTCTCATCCTCCTCCATCTCTTCGTGCGCTCGCCACCTCTAAACCCACGTTTCCTGTCATTTCCGCCCACAAATAAAACGCTTGCTGCGCATCTTTTCACTCCTCCAGTCACGGTGAATTAAACGTTCATATTTTTAGTTTTTTTCGCGAGGTATTCTTCAAGCTTCTCCGTGTCTGCCGCCAGTTATCCTCTGCTCTCTTTATGTTTTTGAGGGCGCAATGCCGGCGGTGTAGACGACAGCGGCGTCCTGACCAATCACAAGCTTGCGTTGTCCGTCTCGACTGTCGGATGTTTAGAAAAGAGAGCTCAACTCCGTCCGTCCTTGCAGAGCTCTTTGGCAGGTACGCAAGGACGTTGCGTGTCTCCGCACTGACGCAGACGGAGAAGCATGAATCAGGCTTAACACGACCTTAAGGTTGGTTTATGCTTGACGCATCCGCAAGGTCCGCGCGGCGAAATTGCGTCATTTTAACAACCACACCCCTCCACCGCGCCTCTGCATGGCCCAAAATTTACGCAACGCGCACCTAGGAAAATTTCTAACCACGCGGACGGTCGGACACGGAAAAACATGGCGGGCCGGCAAGAACTAGTATGGCAGAGGTTCGTAAATACAGACATTTGTATGATTCAGCTCTCAGAGATCACCGCGATAGAATAGAATAGAATTCAACTTTATTGTCATTGCACATGTACAGGGCAACGAAATGCAGTTTGCATCCATCCAGAAAGTGCTTTAGCCGTGATATAGATGTATTACAATATATGTTAGCAATAATATAGATGTGTAAGTATATTACAGAAATTGATCTATTACGTATGTTGTAATGTACACGGTATGAAGTATGTTATGAATATTCTATGACTAAGTATGTACAGGCTGTAGTTAATACAAGCAGTCCATGAGTTTAACGTGGGTCATATGTCAGGAGGCAGAGTGATCAACATGTTAATAATTCTTGGAGAGAAATAGTCGGAAAAGACGAGGACGCGGTTAAAAAATGCTGGAATGCAGTAAACAGTAATTTTTACTTCTAAGGTGTAGTGTTGGATGCATGCTGTAGAGCTCCATGCTGCCCCCTACAGTTTGGGAGAATAGTGGCTCACCGCAGAGACAAGCCGCATGAACCATAAACGCTGCGAGTTGTGAAGCGCGTTCCATCCGCGAGCCGCATCACCAAGCGGAAAGTGAATGCGTCTAGCATAAACCAAGCTTTAGAGGGAACTCTTGATGTTGCCGGCTGCAGATCTTATTTTAAAAATACGAAAACTTTAAAGTAATTATTAAAATGTGTTACGGATATTTTTTCAAACAAAGCAGCAAAAAAAAAAAAAATCTTTCAACTTAAATATAGAAAGCTATTTAAAACAAATTTGTCCAGTTTCTGGCTTCAGTGCAGATCAATCGTCCGATTAATCCTTTATGCCCTAGGCCTTTTTTCTTTGGGCCCTGGCGCCTCCCAATTGGAGTTTCATGTCCCAAGTGTCGGTGATTGTTTGCATTCCCCGAGCACAGCTACAGCTACAATCACAACAGTTTAGATTGTAAACAAAGCAATTTTTGGAATTTGATACGTTAAGATAAAATAATACTTGAACTTTGTTTTAGAAGAGCTGCCCTGTGTGAACGTGCTGACAGGATGGAGGTTGTGAGTTCAAATTCCATTTAGGAAATTTAGTCATTTGTTTAATTTATTCCAGGGGTCCTCGACTAAATTTGTTCAAGGTTTTTTTTCTTCCAGCAGACACCAGAGAAGGCCAGATGCTCTTCTAAAATAAGTTCAAACATCATTGTATCTCAATTTATTTAGGCCCGAGCAGCGAAAGCGCTGCGAAGGCCTATTGTATCTGCTCTGTTTATTTTTCTTCCGCCAAGTAAATTGGCTTTTTGAAGGCCTTAACATACCCGAAAACTCAGGAATTTTTGCAGACTTGTCAGGCGTGGTGTAAAATTTTGTATTTTAAAGGTCCCAAAAATATTGCTATAAAACTAGCTCCACAGCGCCCCCTAGAATGTGAAAAATACCCCCCTCCATAATCCTTAGTTTGTCGTACACTTGTAGTACTCAACAGTCCGCACAGAAAAGCCTCTTGCAACCGTGGTCAACATCAAACAGGAAGTCGGCCATTTTGGTTTGAAGTGGTGATTTTGACCCCGTTTTGGCCGTTTCTAGGGGCCGCTTCTGATATATTTTGATCTTTTTTCGCACGATCATCTCAAAAGTTGTGGGAAATTGCTCAGCAGGGAACTTTATGGGAGTTTTCAAAGGAGGGCGGTGCTGTGGCGGCACGGCGAAGTCAGGCGTATCGCCGTGGCCATACGTTTGCCTCCAATTTTTTCATTTCTAAAGATATCGCCAAGAAACTTCTGGTGAGTGATCCTAGTCCGGCCCCCCAAAAAATCTGATTTGAAAATCTGGTGGGCGTGGCCTATTTTCTTAATGGCGGCCCCTAGGACTATTAAAACTGTCAGCCCCAAGCTGTGCTTTGACTGAGGATTATGAAATTTGGTACACTACTGTAGTGTCTCAGGACCTACAAAAAAATCTCTTGGAGCCAAGCGCAAAGTCACATAGGAGGTCGGCCATTTTGGTCCAAGTGCTCGATTTAGTGGATTTCACACACGTTGTTTTGAGAATGATGCCCCGTCGCCCTTTTCACCGATCACCTCAAACTTCTGCTCTATACTCTTAAGACATAGGGAAAAAATTCAGCCATCGGATTTTTCAAAAGTTGAAAGGTGTGGGTGTGGCTAAGCCTCAAACTTTGACCTGTCTCCACACCACTTTTTTCACAGCTCCCTGTAGGACTCCTTTCACCCAATCACCAGCAATCTCTGGCAAATAGCAGTAGACAAGTTGAGGTCACTTGGTCTCCAGTACTGGCAGGTTTCAAAAAAAGGCGGGGCTTTAGGAACATGGCGAAATTTGCCATGGAAATACGTTTGCCTCTCATTTCCTCAGTTATCATGATATCGCCACGAAATTTCTAGTGACTGATCCTAGTCTGACCCCCAATAGAAATGAGTGTATAGGTTGGTGGGCGTGGCCTATTTTCTGAAATGGTGCCCCCTAGGACCATTAAAACTCTCAGCCCCAAGCCATGATTTGACTGAGGATTACAAAAATTGGTACACTAATGTAGTGTCTCAGGACCTACAAAAATTCTCTTGGAGCTATGCTTAATCATGCACAGGAAGTCGGCCATTTTGGTCTAAGTACTCGATTTTGTGGTTTTCGCACATGGCGTTTGGAGAGTGATGCTCCGTCGCCCTTGTCAATGATCGCCTTCAAACTTCTGCTCTATACTCTTACGACATAAGGGAAAAATTTCAACTGTTGGATTTTTCAAAAGTTGAAAGGTGTGGGCGAGGCTAAGCCTCAAACATTGACCTTTCGCTACTAAATTCATTGACGTAATAACTCCCATGCACATGATCAGATCTATATCAAACTGTCTATGTGATCACTGACCACATGTCAAGACAATTACAATGTGGACAGCTGACATCACCTAAGCCCCGGCCCCTGACAACAGGAAGTCAATTGTTTTATGGTGAAACGCCCATATTTGTCCCCTCTAATTTAGTCAACATGACACTAAGGTCATGCACTGTCTTCATGATGCTGTAATGACCATTCAGTTCTGATAGCTTTCCAGATAGGGAGGGGCTTTGATGCCATGGCGAATTCTGGGGTAATGCCATGACCTTACGTTTGACTGGAACTTCCACAAACCGCCTCCGATCTACACGAGAGTGAACATGGCAATCAACAATCATGCCCTTTAGCCAATGAGACACAAATGGTTGAACTTTGTATAATATAACCACAGGGCCCCCTACACACCTTTAAAACTGTAATAACTCCTACAGACGAGGTCGCAACTGCACCAAACTTGCTATGCGTCATCACACAAAGGCACCCAACACAATCCTATGGTCATTGGTTGATATCACTTTAGCTCCACCCCCTGAGAGACATTAGGCCCTGAATAACACATTCATTATGCACTTCACACCAAACTGCATGCAAATGATTGTTGTGAACCTGCAAACTGCTCCATGGGATATGTTCCTAAATTTGGGACAGCGCCCCCTAGATAGAATAAAACCTTTAACTTTTACAAAAAGCTCCAAACTATATCAAACATGGTGGGAGTCATCACACAACTGCAGTCAACACATGTATGTTCTCACTCGTTCAAATCACTTTAACTCCACCCACTTAAAGCATTTTGCCTCTAGATGACCCAAGCAACGTTTGATTGATGCCAAATTAACAGAAAACCATCTTTGATGACCAAAGATGACCTCTATGGGATTTAGTTGTAAATGGTCACAGCACCCCTAGATAGGTTCAAACTTTTTGTACTTCTAAAGACAAGGTCAGAATGGCATTATACTTGGCTTGTGACATCACATGACTGCACCAAACACATTGATGTGGTTGTTGGTTCAAACCCCTTTAGCTCCACCCCCTTTCGGCTCTCTGGCTCTAGATAGCGCACATGTCTGATTTATGCCAAAATAACAGAAAACCACCTTTGTCAACCAAAGCTGACCTCAATGGGATTTTTCTGTAATTGGTCGCAGCGCCCCCTAGATAACTTTAACCTTCAATAACTTCAAAAAACGTGGTCAGAATAGCATTAAACTTGGTCTGTGTCATCACACCACCAGTGTGGTAAAGATAAAGTGTCCCCTAGTGGTGAGATTTGTAATTTGATGGTGGGCTCAGAGGAGACCTTGAGTCAGGGTGAGGTGCGAACGAGGACACCGTTCGTGGTTTCTGGTGTCGGGGTGGTCGACGTTTATGTTCTGTGGACGTGACCGGGTGCACCGGGCTGCCGGCCAGGCCGGAGCGGCGTGGAGCTGCGAGGGCCGAACAACACTGCTTGCAGCTTTAATTACATTTTAAAATGGCCTTGTTTCCAATCTGGGCTGTTTGATTGTGGTTTTAGTTGTGTTTGGAGAATGTGGACATTTGTAGATGTTTGGGACATGAAACTGTGGAGGCCCCCGATTAGGGGGCGTTAGGGTTAGTGCTTTTGGAGAACGTTTGTAAAACATCCCCCAGATGTCAACATCCCACTCCTTTGAACCTAAACTGATCCATATAACCAACATCTGTCCAGCTGCTCCACACTTGTAGCCGCTGCCATGTTTTCAGCTGAAGAACGCGCAGCTTTATAGCTTCATTAGCCATCGTGGGTGGCCAGTATAGTCACCATTTCTACCGTACGCGGTTTACAATGCCCACTTCTACTCTGAGGTGTCTTGCTGAGGTCATGATGGCCAATAAGACTCACCAGTGGTTTGTTTGTACCTGCAGAGCCACCAGCTGACCTGTACTACGGTAGGTAGCACCTCCTTTTTACACGTTTTGGTGATTTTTTTTTTTTCTTAATCTCTGGGATCTACAATTTTTCCTAGACCTGGTACTTGGAATCCTGCTCTGCATTTTTAAATGTTTCCTCTCCCCTGATTCAAACTTCCTGTTCAGTGTTTTTTCATGAAGTCCGGCTCCTGAAACGATCAGGACCATGTGAGCGGAACTGTGTGGGTTTTAACAATCTTTACCTGTGTGATACCGTCCAATCAGAGCTCTGTGAGGCGAAGGTCGAGGTGGGTCCCTGCAGAGCGTCGATGAAGCGTTGGTTCTTCAACAAGGAGACGGGGAGCTGTGAGCTGTTCTTCTATGGAGGTTGCAAAGGAAACCAAAACAACTATGAGACTGAGGAGAGCTGCAAGGCAACCTGTGCAGGTAAAGCATCTGTCTTTCTGTGTTCAAGTGAGACAGATGGTCCTGCTGTGTGTCACAGGTGTGTGTCTCTTCCAGGTGCCGCAGTCCTGCCGTCTAAGAAACATCCAGATGAAGACCAAAGTCACGGGGACATCAGAGGTGAGACAGTCAGACGTCCTGAGGGTTGCGCTACAGACGCCGTATCAGATTATCTGTTTGCGCGATGCATTGTGGGTAAATGCTGGATCTGTTTCAGAACACTGCATGTTGAGACCCGAGACTGGACCGTGTCGCGCTGCCTTCCCTAAATTCTACTACGACCCAGACTCCACCTCCTGTAAGAGTTTTGTGTACGGCGGCTGTGGCGGTAACGACAACAACTTTGAATCCTTGGAGGACTGCATGAAGAGCTGCAGCGGAGACGGTAAACGCCCAATTAAAAGAAACTTTCATCGTTTCCTGACAAAAACAGGGACTCTGTTGGGGTTCTGGAACACTGCGGACTCTGTCCAGCCCAGAAATCTCTCTTATGCAGAGACGATCCTTAGACGACCTATCGGATTGGTTCTTCTAGTAGACACGTTCAGTGCGTTTACATGCAGCCAGTAACCCTTTTAAAACCCGAATATTCACAATAACCCGGTTCCGCAGGTCCTTGTAAACACCGCCAAAAACCCGGATATGCTCATAACTGGGTTTTTAAAAACCCAGTTACTACACCTGGGGTAACCCCTTTCTAACCCGAATGCTTGGTCGTTTAAATGCATATCGGGCCATCCCCATCAAAGCGTGTGTTCTGCGCATGCTCTGTTCGCAAGGAATCTTGGTCTTTTGAGTATCGAGACGTCTTGTATGCACCAGAGCACCGGAAGTAAACCACAAGTTGGGAGCAAAATGGCGAGTCGCGGCACAGCACCACACTTTTGGAGTGACGAAGAAACTGAAGCGCAAACAAATGCGGTCGCTATCTCTTCCGAACTGGGAAACATGTTGTTTTCACGGATACCAGAACAAGAAGAACCGGAAATGACGCATATTGCATCTGGACGTAGTCCATACGTCCTGACGCTACCCCAACGTCCGCATTTAAATCGGGTTATGCAAGTTTGAGGTAACTCTTTCTATTTATGCTTGTAAACGGGTTATTCTGATGAACTCAGAAACCCGAATACCGACCTTAACCCGATCACAACCCAGATATTGGCTGCATGTAAACGTACTCCGTATGAGAACATCCATCTCCCAGCACTGTCTCGTTTTAACACGGGGCTTCTTGTGGCTCAAACCCAAAACAAGGAATATTTTAAAGGGGGTGTGGCTTCCAACAAACAGGTGTTCATTGGTGTGACAGCATTGATTCCCCTTTGACATTGCTCAACAGAAATGCCTCCATATGGTACCATGAAATGTTAATTATAGTCCCAGTTACCCAGAACCCCAAATATCTTGTAAATCATGAAATCAGTTGTTGGTTTAACCCCATCCGACCTGTGTGTCCATCCCACTTGGTCTTGCCTTGCAGGTTCACCTGGCAGACATGGCACAACACGAAGCCAGTGGACTGCAGGTGAGCTTGTCAGATCTCGATTGTCTCCTACCTTCATGACTTAGCGCTTTGGTTCACTTCAGGTTATGATTCAGTTTCTTGGTGGTTGACAAACCACATTTTGAGGGTGTGTGAATGGATGAATGATTCACTGTAGTGTGAAGTGCTTTGGAGTCCTCTGACTCTGAAAGGTGCAGGTCGGTTATCATTTTATCGTTATGACGGGCTCATTGGATTTTTCAGGCTTCGCAGATGAAAGAACCAAATATCATCAGGACATCAATAGAAATATTGTGTAATAATTTGATCCAATGGAAGCAAATGTAGAGTAAAGAGAATGAGACCATGCACTGAACCCTGAGGAACTACGTTGGCTGTTTCTGGTGTTATAATGGGAATGGGGGGTGTTCCAGGTGGGGCTTAACCCCATCACTCAATATTCTCTTTTAGTCTTTTCCCACTCAGATCTTCATCTTTTTGTTTTCTGCAGCTTTCTTCCTCTTCGTAACTCTGGCTGTCATCTGCACTCTTCTGCTGGCGACCCTCATCATCATCACTCTGAGGCGCCACCGGCTGTCTCGTCGTCCATCCTCAGTCAGGTACTGATGTCTATGGGAAAACTGCAAGTCACATGGCCATGAGTCTTCCAAGTGGTACATGCCTTCCTGGTGTCTTACTCGAACTTGTCTTTGTCTGTCTCACAGCGATAAGCAAGAGCTGCTACCAGACACAGATGAGCTGTCCTCTCTGGACTCGATGACTGTCCCTGAAAGTCCCAAACCAGAACTAAAGGCCTGAGGAGGCTCTTGGGCCATCAGGGAACTGATCCTTCCTCCTATTTTGTCTCAAACATTCTTCAGGGTTACAAATGTGATCGGAGGTCAGATCAAAGGCGGCTGCAGTTCTGGGGTGAATCTCATGTTTCTGCTAACATTAAATGTTTTTCTCCACAGCATCTGAATGTTGCTCAATCTGCTGATTATTATTTTTTCTATCGCCTATTTAAGTCGGCTTCAGGTCAAAGGTCAGAATCAACCTATTAATGATCAGCTTTCCTTAGATGGATTTTACTGATGTTGAATTGTAGATTTTATGTTTTGCAAAGTTAGCTTTTGTTCTTTGATTCAATCGGGAAGCTGTTTGATCAGTTGTCAATATTCTGTGTGATCAAGGTGTGGGATTAATTATTCAATCAGATGTGTGTATTGATCAATCAACTTTGACTGTCAGGTGAAACGTAACGTTCAATAAATTATGTGAATGCTTTTTCCCATGATGCACCTGATCCCTGAAGGCAGAAGTTTGAATGAATCAATTTTATTGTTTGTTGAATTCTTCAACTCGTTTTTATTTATCACATATGAAAATAAACTTTTATTTCCTCTGAAAGTGACTAAGATGTTTTTATTGTGATCAATGATCTGATCGGGAACAGATGAATACGACTGAGCTCCTCCTTTACTTTGAAATTCCAATCAGTTCATGATCAGTGGGATTGTGTCAGGGTGGGTTAAATATCTAATGTGTGTTTCAGGTGTTCATCACATTTTGATAAATCAATAGGTCAAACGTTGGCTTTTATCAGAGAAAATGTTACAGTAAGCATATCAACTGTTGTCGTGTGGTCAAAAACAACAAACAGGCTAGACTACTTCTGTTTCATTACTGTCCTAATAACGACAATTAATTTTCATCAATTTAAAATTGAACAAAATAGAACTGCTTGTTGGGAAGTAAATTTCTAACAAAATTTTTTAAATGCCAACATTTTTTTTAGGAAAAATAACTACCTAACAAGTCAACTAATAGTGTAATATTTGAAGGTGCAATATGTAAGAATGACATCCTGTGGTCAAATTGAAGTAATGCAGTCCTTTATATATATATATATATATATATATATATATATATATAGGTGTGTGTGTGTCTGCTTTGTCTTCTCGATCCCCAGTGAGTCGTGGAGGATGACTGCTTATACTGAGCCAGGATTCTCAGGAGGTTTCTTCCTGTTAAAAGGGAGTTTTCCTCTCCACTGTCGCTGCATGCTTGCTTAGTATGACGATTGCTGTATAGTCACTGACACTCGTCAGTGACTTGATGCAATTTGCTGGGTTCCTTATATAGGAAACATTATTTCTGATTGGCTTAATGAACTGTGAATTGGAATGTTTATTATGTGAAGTGCCTTGAGATGCCTCTTGTCATGATTTGGCACTATATAAATTAACTTGAATTGAATTGAATATATATATATATATATAAACAAAACATCACTTTTTCCTCACTGCCATTATGTGAGTTGCATGGCTGTTACAGATCAGCACCAGAAGATTCTAGATGACAAGCGAAGAAGGGTCATAAGCGAATAAGTCGATAAATACATCGTCAAATCTGGTGTTAGGGCTTTTGAGTGTTTTACGGTAGGGAGAGATGACGACATTACAGCAGTATGTCTCTGGCATTGGTTTGCTGTTGGCTTGTTATGGTTTGAACAACTCAATAAAATAAATAAAATGCCACAATTGACTCATTCACTTCCAATACAGTTCAGTTCACCACGCCATTCAGTAAAACATTTCCCGTATAAGGAGTTGTAATGGTAATTGAAATGGTAGAGTTTTATTTGCTCCTAAGTCACCAGGAGCATTGGTAGCCTTTAGCCTTACTCACATAGATGAAAACAAACGATACTGTAGTTATAAGTTTAGAGTACAAGAAATTTCTTTCTCCTGACATGACTGAAACAGACTGATTATGCTAAATTCTTGCATATTGAGAATCATACTAGTAAAATTATAATTGTATGAAATTCATCTTTTATAAACTGTTAAACATCTCTGATTCAAAAATGGGTGTTTTTTAAAATATTTTTCCATCCATCCATGACGACCAGATGACAGCAGAAAAGAGCCAAAGTGACGTAACTGTGTTTCCGCCCGGAAGTGTTGTCCAGAGCCAAAATGGCGCAACAGCTGCAGCTGGTTTCGGTTCAGGTGACAAACGGTACCGTTAAACATTCAGATCATTGAGAGACCGGAGCGAGGTGACCGGAGAGCCGCACAAGGCCTGCCACCCACCGGACCGCGCACGAACGCCGTGAGTGACGTCATTGCTCGGTGTGGAACATGCTAGGCTTTACAGCTAACACGCTAATGCTAACGTGTTGAGTCACCGTGATTTACCGGGAGTTTACCGGCTGCGGAAGTATGAAGGTTGGCTCATAGCTCAGTTAGACTGTTATAGTATTAGAGGTGACCCGGTAGGATCTGGTTCAGGTTCTGTCCGCAGAACATTGAGCCAACAGTTCGCGGTCTACCGTGCAGCTCGATGAGCTTCGAGCAGAACAGGTAAGCTTCATCTCACTGATCACGTGATCGTGTGCAAGTATTCAGATGTTCATTCTTTGTTAGCATTAAGTCACGTGCTTTCCGTCTTTAGTCCTCGACAACGGAAGGTCAGTTAAGGTGGTCCACAGGGTCCTGTTCCGGATACCTGTTACCTGTGCGTTTCAGGTTGTGATGGCTGAGCGAAGGGTGGAGTGCACTTGGAAGAGACACATCTCTGAACAGCTTAAGCTCAGAGATCGAATTCAGAGACACACCTTTGAAGAGATTGTCCACCAATGTGAGTCAAGACCCCCCCCCCCCCCCCCCCCACACACACACACACCACACACACCTGTGTGTGTGGGGGGTGTTTACAGTAACTTGTGTTTCAGATAATCGTCTCCTGGAGAAATCCGACTTGCAGAACGTCCTCACAGAGAGATACCAGGTGGACAAATATGAAGTTCAGAGAGGACATGAGGCCAGGTGAGAGGTCAGTTAGGGACGAGTTGAGATGCTACAAGGTGTCCCATCGTGAAACCATACATCCAGGTGTTCCCATTAGGTTTAGAGGTAACAAGCTTACCTGGAGCAGGTGAGTTGGCATCCTCTAACTCTGTCTCTTTCCTGTCCCCTCTCATGTCTCAGTCCCTCAGACCCATCTCGCGGTGAGCTCCAGCAGCAGGAATTGGCTCAAATGAAGATTCGCCATCAGGAGGAGCTGACGGAGCTACACAAGAAGCGAGGAGAGGTCAGTGTCTCTGCCTGTCCTACAGCTGTCCTTCTGTGTCTCTGGAGGTTGTCTACCTCACCCATATGGTTGAATTTGGGCCACAGGCACAGTCGGCTGCCTCTAATTTAACTGTTTACATAAATAAAATCACAGAAAAAGAAGTTTCATTTAATAATTATTCCAACAAGCAGTTCGGTTTATTTATGTAGCGCTAAAGCACGACAAGAGTCGCCTGAAGGCACTTTGCAAAGTAAACATTTAGTAAACAGTAAAAGTTTCAGATTGAGGAGGAGCAATGTGGTTTTCGTCCTGGCCGTGGAACTGTGGACCCGCTCTATACTCTTGCAAGGGTGATGGAGGGGGCATGGGAGTTTGCCCAAGCAATCATATGTGTTTAGTGGATTTGGAGAAGGCTTATGACCGTGTCCCCAGGGGCACCCTGTGGGGGACGCTCCAGGAGTATGGGGTGGGTGGCTTTCTGTTAAGGCCCATTCAGTCTCTTTACCAGAGGAGCTTGAGTTTGGTCCGCATAGCCGGTAGTAAGTCGGACCTGTTCCCAGTGAGGGTTGGACTCCGCCAGGGCTGCCCTTTGTCACCGGTTCTGTTCATTACCTTTATGGACAGAATTTCTAGGCGCAGCCGTGGTGTGGAGTGTGTCGAGTTTGGTGGCAGGAGAATCTCGTCTCTGCTTTTTGCGGATGATGTGGTCCTCCTAGCTTCATCCAGCTCTGACCTTCAGCTCTTGCTGGGTAGGTTCGTGTCCGAGTGTGAAGCGGCTGGGATGAGGATCAGCACCTCCAAATCTGAGACCATGGTTCTCGACCGGAAAAGGGTGGCTTGCCAACTCCGGGTCGGGAGAGTTCCTACCTCAAGTGGAGGAGTTTAAGTATCTCGGAGTCTTGTTCACGAGTGAGGGTAGGAGGGATCGGGAGATCGACAGGTGGATTGGTTCGGCGTCTGCAGTGATGCGGGCGCTGAGCCGATCTGTCGTGGTGAAGAGGGAGCTGAGCCAGAAAGCCAGGCTCTCGATTTACCGGTCGATCTACGTCCCAATCCTCACCTATGGTCATGAGCTTTGGGTAATGACCGAAAGAACGAGATCGCGGATACAAGCGGCCGAAATGAGTTTCCTCCGTAGGGTGGCCGGGCTCAGCCTTAGAGATAGGGTGAGGAGCTCGGACATTCGGGAGGGACTCGGAGTAGAACCGCTGCTCCTCCGGATCGAAAGGAGCCAGTTGAGGTGGTTCGGACATCTGGTCAGGATGCCTCCTGGACGCCTCCCTGGGGAGGTGTTTTGGGCATGTCCTGCCGGCAGGAGGCCCCCGGGTCGACCCAGGACACGTTGGAGAGGTTACATCTCCAATTTGGTCCGGGAACGCCTTGGGGTCCTGCCAGAGGAGCTGTTGGAGAAGGCCGGGGAGAGGACGGTCTGGAGCTCCCTAGTTGGGATGCTGCCCCTGCGACCCGGATAAGCGGAGGAAGACAACGACGTAAAAGTTTCCTAAATAAGGAACCCTGCGGATTGCATCAAGCCTCTGACTAGTGTCCGTGTCTTTACAGCAATCACCTTTCTAAGCAAGCATGCAGCGAAGTCTGAGACTGAAGTGCTCAGTTAGGAACACGTGGAAGAGTCCCTTTGAGTGGGGGAGTAAGCAAACATTTTGAACACTGCCTTGGTTACATCATTAATGTCTCATCCAGACTTAAAGAGCAAGTCACCCCCTACCAGATTGTTAAGCCTTGGCCACACCGGAGGCGGACGCGTCGTGCCAGAGATTTTGAGAAGACAAGTGGTCACACAGGCCGCGCCGCTGAGCGCTTCTAGGCTAAAGGTCAAAGGTGACAGATCATCTGCTGCTGTGGCCCCCAGACTCTGGAACTCTCTCCTCCTGAGCCTGAGATCAGTGGACTCAGTGGTCTCCTTTAAAAAGCAGCTGAAGACTCACCTGTTCAGGCTTTGGTGGGACCTTCATCATCACCTTACCCTTGTTCTGCTCTCCCCACCTATTCCACCTTCCCCAGGATCCACTGATTTCCCTCTTTCCTATTCACTCTCTCATTCTTTGCATTTTTTTTAATCACAATTGTCTATTTTTGCTTATTTCAAACATTTTTAATAATTTTAAAAATCTTTTTTATATTTTAAATTGTTCTTGTGAAGCGTCTCGTGATTTTTATTTTGAGAGGTGCTGTAGAAAAGCTTTCTTTCTTTCTCTCTCTCTCTCTCTCTCTCTCTCTCTCTCTCTCGCTCTCTCTCTCTCTCTCTCTCTCGCTCTCTCTCTCGCTCTCTCTCTCTCGCTCTCGCTCTCTCTCTCTCTCGCTCGCTCTCTCTCTCGCTCTCTCTCTCTCTCGCTCTCTCTCTAAGTTCGGTCTCAAACTTTTGGAGTGTTCCACTGGTTCCACAGGTTGTGATGTTAACTTGGTTACAACTCACTGTAAATATGTTTTTGACCACTGAAAGAAAGGTTGATCACATCACACCTGTTCTGGCTGCTCTTCACTGGCTGCCTCCTTTTAACTCATTCGCTGCCAGCGTATCTCACTGTTTTTACTTCTTTTTTTTTTTAAGAGTCACAGAATGTTGCGCTAGGATGATTTCGACGCCAAAACTACCAAAACAAAGCAGAGACTCACCTCTTACATCAGGAAGAATCTGCGCGTTTCGAGCGTTATCCGTTCTTTCATAATCCGTTGTTGAATTGTGATCGACGGAAGCTTTTCCGGTTCGCGCCTCACTTTTTTTTTACAGCAGCGGCCCAAAACGATTTCCTAACACATGGATGTTTACTTCCTGATCACGTGACATGTGACGTATGCGGATGATCGGCTTTAGAGCTGAGATGTTTGTTCTCACGGTGCGGGGGCTCGTCCGACGCCCACACAGAAAAAAAAAATGCAAATGACGACTTTAGTCGTCATTGGCAGTGAATGAGTGAATGGTCTTTAAGACTGGCTCCAGCTTATTTGATGGGGTTGGTGCAGCCTTCTGTACCTGCACGAATGGTTCTGTGCTTGGTCCGAAACTCGTTACTGTAACTGTGTTTCTATTTGGTCAAATTATTAGACGTCACAGGAAAATTTTCCATTTCCATTCATGCGACTGGTTCCAGATACCATTAAACTGTTGTGTTTGTGCAGTTGGCTCAGAGTGTCATCGAACTTAACAACCAGATCCAACTGAAGGACAAAGAGATCCAGAGCAACGAAGCGAGGTAAGTGGACGCGCGCACACACACACACACACACACCCCTAATCAGAGGCGAACCACCCACAGCAGCTGATCTTTAATCCCTTTTCAGGATAATAGAATATCAGCAGCAGAGCGACCGCTTGGAAGGAGATTGTCGTGAGCTGAGGACCAGCCTTCAGGTATGTCAGATTCACCTGGAAATGTGGGTTCCAACACCTGAGGAAGGTCGATGATGAGAAGTAAAAGGTCTGATCACCCACAATCCTCTGCTGCCTCTGGCTCCAAGCAGCTTGCTTTCTGATCCCATCATGCTCCAGTGATGCAGCCATGGGCGCAGCAGCTGCTGACACTCAGGATGTGACATCACAGAGAGGCTGCAGTGAGAACCTGCAGCCTCTCTGTGATGGTGATTGACATCCAACACAACCAATCAACACAGAGCGCCAGGCAGAGGAGGAGGAGGGAACTGATCTCGAGTTTTCAACCTGAGAGCTCCAACGGTCATGGTCCAGTCGGCCGACAGGGTTATGTGACCACAGATCACAGATCTCTTTGTTCTCCTGCAGGAACTGGAGCAGGCCAATCAGACGCTAAAAGATGAGTATGATGCTCTCCAGATCACCTTCTCAGCTCTGGAGGAGAAACTGCGTAAGACCACGGAGGACAACCAGGAACTGGTGTCTCGCTGGATGGCTGAGAAGGCTCAGGAGGCCAACCGACTGAATGCAGAGAATGAGAAAGACAGCAGGTCAGGGTTGGGGGTGAGTGTTCGGCTTCTGCAGAGTAGATCTGTGACGTAACAGCTGTTCGTGTTCCAGGCGGAGACAGGCCAAACTGCAGAAGGACCTTGCAGATGCTGCCAAAGAACCACTACCCATCGAACCGTCAGTGACTCGTCTCCGTGTTTCCGTCTCCAACAAGCAGAATCTACAGCTGTGTCTGCATCTTGACTCTGTGTGTCCTCCTCAGGGAGGATGACATCGAGGTCCTAGCTGAGGATGGAGGGAAGGGAACAGGAGAGACCTCCCCCAACCGGCCCATCGGCAGGACTCTCAGGTGAGACTAGACTGCAGGTGGGGTGCTCTGCAAGTTCACTCATAAACAGCACCAGTCTGACAACACAGTCAGCAGAACCACCTGTCCTCCCCGCTGGTCCAGTCTCATCGCTGTCTTACGTCTTTTCTTCTGTCTTTCAGCAGGAAAGCAGGCCAGCAGCCTCCTGGCGGTCTGCTCGACTCCATCTCCAACATGTTTGGGTACGTCCCTGTTTATTCTACACCTGTTCATTCTACACCTGTTTATTCTACACCTGTTTATTCTACACCTGTTCATTCTACACCTGTTTATTCTACACCTGTTTATTCTACACCTGTTCATTCTACACCTGTTTATTCTACACCTGTTTATTCTACACCTGTTTATTCTACACCTGTTTATTCTACACCTGTTTATTCTACACCTGTTTATTCTACACCTGTTCATTCTACACCTGTTTATTCTACACCTGTTCATTCTACACCTGTTTATTCTACACCTGTTTATTCTACACCTGTTCATTCTACACCTGTTTATTCTACACCTGTTCATTCTACACCTGTTCATTCTACACCTGTTTATTCTACACCTGTTTATTCTACACCTGTGTATTCTACACCTGTTCATTCTACACCTGTTCATTCTACACCTGTTTATTCTACACCTGTTTATTCTACACCTGTTCATTCTACACCTGTTCATTCTACACCTGTTCATTCTACACCTGTTCATTCTACACCTGTTTATTCTACACCTGTTCATTCTACACCTGTTCATTCTACACCTGTTCATTCTACACCTGTTTATTCTACACCTGTTTATTCTACACCTGTTTATTCTACACCTGGTCATTCTACACCTGGTCATTCTACACCTGGTCATTCTACACCTGGTCATTCTACACCTGGTCATTCTACACCTGGTCATTCTACACCTGGTCATTCTACACCTGGTCATTCTACACCTGGTCATTCTACACCTGTTTATTCTACACCTGTTTATTCTACACCTGTTCATTCTACACCTGTGGGCCAGTGGCAAGAGCCAGCTGTTTCTGGGAGGGACCTTTTAAAATGGGGCCCACTCAGCAGCCCTCCACACAGTCGTTCCATTCAGGTTGAAATAATTCCAGCTGGAAGGGTTGTCATAGCGGAGCGGTATGTAGGTGTTGGTGGAAATAGGCTGTTAGTCTCCTTGGGCACGAGATGACCATGTGTAACCCAGAGGTGTGACCAAGTCACTGCATTGCAAGTCACAAGTAAGTCACAAGTCTTTCCGGTCAAGTCTCGAGTCAAGTCCAAGTCAAAGACAACCAAGTCCAAGTCGAGTCCAAGTCCTTAACTTTTAATTTTCAAGTCATAATCAAGTCATCTGTCCAACTTCAATTTAACGACAATGATAATAAATAAATCCCAGAAATAAATCTTCTTGAAGCTTAATTAGCTCAAACAAGCAGAAAGTGCAACTGAAACTGGTTTTAAACAACGTGCTGCTGCAGTTAGCAGAACAACTTCTTCCGGCTCTTGGAGAGTACAGATGCTTTTTTCTCCTCTCCTCCCTCCTCTTCCCAAGGCTCTCTGTCCTGTCTTGTGTGCACGGCGCTTCTCTGCATTTTTTCTGGAAACTGGAAATTACTAAAATGGACCTGGTCCGTTGGTCTCAACGCGATTGACAAGATTTTTTCAACGATGAGAACGGGAGAAGGGGCTCCCGAATGCCCCTCTGGGACAGAGCCAGCTGGACATATCATGGACTCCTGGAAACAGCGGAACCTGATCTGCCTCTCCCAACTGTCTGTAGAGGATTCTGAAGATGTTTGGATATTCGTCGTTTTGATGTCGGGATTCCTGCTGTTTGGCCTGAGCGGTTACCTGGCTTACCGGAAAATTTACAAGCTTTCGAAGAATATTGGCTCAATCCCGGAGCTCAGGGATGGAATGCATCGCGCTGTGTGAACTCACAAACTCATATAATTGTCGAGATGATTCGTAAGCTTGGAACTTTGGCTGAGATTCAGGCTCTGTCACAGAAGGTGGATTCCATCAAGGAGCGAGTTGACGGATCAGCACGGATTGGGACTGATTACTTACGCCATTATTGGATCTAGACGGGTTGTAGACCAACAGAACTCTAAGGCAGAGAGGAAATTATTTCTGTCTGTACTCAAAACAATTCTTATCTGAATCTGGTGCCCTTGAAGCCTGTGAGGCTGAAGTGTAAACTCCCCCCTCAGAAGAAATGTGGAATGCTGCTGTTGCTATGGAAACTCTTTCACCCTATCCCAGCCTGGGTGGGACTGTGACCGTTGAAAGCCGTGGAACCGTATCTAGGAGTCACTGTGCTCTCAAACCCATTATCTCCCTCCCCTGTCCAAACGGAGGTGATGAGCGCTGCCCCATGTGGCTGCAGGCACTGAAGTGAGGAGAGTCCCAACCCTACCTCCCCACCTAGTGGACACTTATGTTGTGTAATGTCTGAAGTCTGAGTGCATATCTGTCTGAGGTGTTTTTTTGCATAGCAAAGCTACCATTCTCCTTGGAGGGTAACTCTGAAGTGCCTTTTTTTCCCTCCTCCTGACTCTATCCTCATAAAAACCCTCTTATTTCTATTAAGGTAGTGTGACTCGGGTTGCGAATGACCACAGTCACCAATTCTTGTCACGTGTCTATGTATGCATGTCTGATCTCAGAATTGTGTGTACCGAAACTCTAATTCCCCTCTGGGATTAATAAAGTATTTTTGAATTGAATTTTGAATTTGAACAAGATCCAACCCAGAAGGATTTATGATGTTTGTCCATGTCGTGCCACTTTTGTGCTAAAATATCAAATATGCTCAAGTCATCATCAAGTCAACAGATGCAAGTCAAGTCAAGTCGTAAGACTTTATAGATTTTATCAAGTCAAAAGTCATTAAAATAACGACTCAAGCCAGGTGTATCCCCCCCCCCCCCAAAAAAAAAATCTGCATGTATATAATTTTGACTGAGAACAGAATCTGATTCTGTCTGCAGATGATGGTCAAATCCTGAGCAGCTCCGACATCCCTGCGCCTCCCTTTGTTAGCTTATATTGACTTTAGTCATTGTGTGAGCCTTTTCTCCTGTTCCTCCTCTTCCTCAGCAGACGTCGACCTGCAAACTCCTTCAGCACCTCGCCAGAAACCAGCGAGCCTCCTTCTGGGGTGTGTGCGGAGGTCCGGGTTCCATCCACAGCGCTGCATGTGTTTGTGAGTATTCAGTTCTTCGTCTCAGCTGCTGAGCTGGTAGAACAGGCAGTGATGTCTCATTAAGTAGAGCCTTTAAAGATCAAAGTCACCACGTTACCCCTTCAGAAGTTCTGTAGCGAGTACGGAGCCCATTCGGAGCGATCTGTAAAGGTGTGACGCAGAAGCGCGGTGGCCACTAAGTCACCAGTGGAAAGTAAATCGCAATAATAAATACGGGATGAGAGGAAAACAATTTTATATCAACTGGAAAACTTGGAGACCATGAGGCGTGAATCTTCTCTTGTCTCCCGATAAGATTATTGGGTAAACGATTCGATTCGATATCCCGATGCATCACGATTATTTCTTATTGATTTGTTTTTATCGATAAATAGAAGATGTCAAATAATTGCTTTTTTTTCATTTTTATTTATTTTTATCAAAAACGTAATCGACACAGCCTGCTTCCTCAAAAGCTCTCCGTTCACGACAGGTTAGGACAGAACATTTTTAACATTTAAGAAGATTTAACAAAGTAAAAACCATCTGTTTCCTCGTTCCAACACCACGCCTCAGGCTGAGAAAAACACGCTTCGAAAAAAGTACTGACAACCTACAGGACACATAATGTACCGTAATTTCCGGACTATAGAGCGCACCTCAATATAAGCCGCACCAACAAAAAAAAAAGGGTTTTCTACACACACACGCCGCACTCAAATACAAGCCGCGGCGCAGCAGCCACATGCAGGTCTCCGGCGCATGTACGGCCATAACGTAAGATAATTAGACAGGAAGACGCTACACAGAGGTTTTTCGTTGTTGTTTTTATTCAACAAAACGAGTTTTATAATAATAAAAATGCACACAAAACATGCCTGGTTAGTAAATAAAACACACTTGCCTACCAGAAGAAGTCATTCGCTCTCATCTTCCTCCTGCACACTGAAGCCATTAAAGTCCTCTTCTTCAGTGTCGGAGTTGAACAGCCTCAGAAGAGCTTCGCCACATACCTTTTCTGCGGCGATGTCCGTGTCGCTGTCCGTGTTGCTGTCATCATCCCCGGGTGAAGCTGGCTTGAATGAGTTCTTCCCGCTGCCGACTCCAGCGCCGAACCATGGATTCATTCATGCCAAGCTTACGTGCGGCAGCGCTGTTTCCTTCTTTCGATGGCCTTCACCTTAAATGTGGCATCATATGAACTCATACGTGTAGTTACCACGATGAGGGGGTATGGGTTTGAAACAAATTCTTCGTTGTGCCGGCTGCTTGCATGTGCTAAATTCAAATGAGCATTTTCTTCGATTTCCACTTTTGACTTCCACCTGTTTCACTTTCTGCTAAAGCGCCCCCTAGTGGCAGGTGAAGGAAAATCTCCAGTAAAGCCGCACGGTTCAAAGCATAGGGAAATAGTAGCGGCTTATACTCCGGGAAATACGGTATTAATAAAATACATAATGGGTTCATATATGAGTGTTTAATGTCTCTGAGCAGCTCTAGAGTCAGATATTTATGCCGCAGTTGAAGGGTGTCAGAAATAACACCAAATGAAATGTTTGACTTAGTTTATTTTATTTGAACCCAGCGGTTCGTTTCTGAAATGTTGGAGAATGAATCAAGTTCTGTTTGATGCAGAAAATAATAAAACATAAAACAAATTCTACACTTCCAATAATATTTAATATGTGTGTTTTATTCTTGCTGATAATAACACCAGCAGAAGGCTGTGGGCTGGATTAGGATTAAATTACCCAGCTGATGGATCTCCTTCACAACCAGCTAACTACAAACTTTTCCACTAACCTGTCTTGTGTGACCCTCACCATGTGACCCTCATGTCCATGCTGTCTCTGGAGGAGCAGATAGGAGACAAGACCTCCTGTAACCTAAAATGAACCAAAGCTTCCTCCCAGTTTCTCTTTAAGCTGAATTTAACATCAGTTTATCATCATGAAACAAAAGAATAAAGCGGAATAAAAACTTCAATTTCTCTCTCCTTTTAACTTCTCCGTGTCCCTAAATAAAAGAGACAGAAGATCACGCTGAAGCCGCCGTCATTGACCCCGCCCCCTCCCCAAGACCGGACCTCCCAGCACCACAACACTCGGTCTGACTGAGCGCTTCCAGGAGAAATAATAATTAAATAATGAAAATAATAATGCGTGTTTGGAGGAGCGTCCTCAAATCCTCTCTCTCTCTTGTGTGAGCACACCTCTCTCTCTCTCTCTCTCTCTCTCAGTCGCTGATCGAGCGAGCGAAGCGCGCAGCATGACGACCCGCTCAGTTAACATAATTCACGGCCCAAATCCAACAGAACCGGTCGGGCTGATTCGGCTCCGGTTCGGTCTCAGGTTACAACTCTAGGCTCAGCCCTGCAGAACCACATTAAGGCGGAGGTAAATGTGGAGGACGCTCACTCTGACAGATCTGGACGCTGCACTGGTGCCGCCGTTAAAAAACCAAAACTACGTTCCACTATAATCGATGATGGCGTACTCTTCTACGATGCAGAATCGTTTTTGTCCGCATCCTGATGCATCGATTATTTGATTATTGTCCTCAGCTCTACTACATAGACTAGTCACTCATTTTAGACCATGAATCTGTTTCCGTGGTTTTCCGGTCTCTTTGTTTTAAACTATGGTTGCAGCTACTAAAGCAGAGGTGCCCAATCCTGGTCCTGGTCGGGTTTTAGAATTAACCCTGCTTCTGCACACCTGATTTCAATCAGCTGGTGATCAGCAGGCTTCTGCAGATGAGCTGCTGCACAGGTGATTCAACCAGTGACTCAGGTGTGGGAGCTGAGAAACCCCACAACCTTCTAGCAGCCCTCCGGGACCGGGACTGGGCGCCCCTGCGCTCAAGTATCTGTGATGAAACTGCTTTCAGTTGCAGGTTTGGGTGGATTTCTGTTTTAATGCTAATAAAACCTCCTAAAGTTAACTTATGAACCAAATCTGTACATTTAAACCTGCTCCTGTGTTCCACCAGGACGCCCACGATGGTGAGGTGAACGCTGTGAGGTTCAGTCCCGGCTCTCGTCTCCTAGCAACAGGGGGCATGGACCGCAGGGTGAAACTCTGGGAGGTGGTTGCAGGTGAGTGACACCTGCGTACACGCTGGTACAGGAACTAACACTCGATGAAGGTCAGTGATGAGAAGTAAAAGGTCTGATTACCCACAATCCTCCGCTGCCTCTGGCTCCCAGCAGCCTGCTTTCTCATCCCATCATGCTCCAGTGATGCAGCCATGGGCCCAGCAGCTGCTGACACTCAGGATGTGACATCACCGAGAGGCTGAAGTGAGACCCCACAGCCTCTCTGTGGTGGAGGCTGACATCCAACACAACCAATCAGGATGGAGCATCAGGCAGAGGAGGAGGAGGGAACTGATCTCAAGTTTTCAACCTGAGACCTTCATTTCAGGGACAATTAGAGCTCTGGCTGTTCCACGTTGACCCGTCTGTGGCGGCTGGGCAGGAATCTGGGATCGCTGATTCCCAGTATTAGAAACTGGCTGAATGTGGAGTGTCGCCTCTCCGGTGGGTGGAAGGTGAAGAGCAGCACCAACGAGAGACTCGCCTCTCGTCATAGCTTAGAACCCAACTCCTGCGCTGAACCCTGGCGGTGTAGGTATTTGCTGAGCGTCCGCTCTCCAGTAAGCAAGAGGGACTCCTCGCTTCGGCTACAAGCGGACCTGTTAGCTCCACCGCCAGATTTAGAGGTTAAAGGTCAAGTTCACGGAGACCATTTTTACTCACCTTTTTAGATTTTTGTTCTTAACCCGCTGGGGTCCATGGACGCGTATCCTCGTCTTTAGAACAGGTCTGATTTGGGACGCTGTAGCAGCAAGACTCCGCCTCCCTGAGTTTCGGTTTCAGTTCAGCTTTAAAAAGGAGAATATAACCTACACCCCAGTTTTTAAATTGTGTTAATAGGCAACATAAAAGCGGAGTTGTACTAAACTAAAAAACGACCTATTTTTAGACAATCTGATAACTTGTCAAAACAGCAGTTTAGTAATCCGTGAGGGAATGTGCTCGTGAACATAAAACAACCACAAAAACATGAGATCCTTTTGCTGTTGGTGGACGTCTCACATATGCAACTGATAAAAAGTATCATTATGTAGCTGAGAGAGAGGAAGGCCGCACGAGTAACGAGATGTGCGCAAAAAGGAGCCGCTTCGCGGGGACAGGAGTGGTGCGAACAGAGTAACAACAAACAATTAGACAGATATTGTCGGTAAACTTCATATTTTGGAGCGATCCGGACAGATATATCGTCTCTGCAGTTTAGTAGGCTTTTATTAGGCTTTAATAAAGGATGATGAGAAGGATAAATGTCCACCAGGCAGTTCAGATAGTACGTCTGTTTTTTGAACTAGAAGCAGAGGAAGTGGACGGAGACTCGCAGCCGGAGTCTGAGGCAAATAGCGAGGATGTTGATGTCGATGTGGCAGATCCATCCTTCCTCATAGAAGAGTTGGGTCATGATGAGGTAGAGGATGAAGGCAGAGATCCAGCTCCTCGGAGATCCAACAAGAGGAGTGGGCGGCGCCGTGCAGCTGACAGAGCCACACCGAAATGCATGTACATTATTGCCAAATTAATAAAATAAGTATAAATTCAGATCGTCCCAGTTGTCCTGAAAAAGATGATACCCCCTAAGGCAATATTTATTGTTTTTATTAGAAAATACAAAAGAAATACCAAAATGAGTCAAAAACGGTGATTTACGCCCTGGACCCCAGAGGGCTAATAATTGTTTAAAAAAATTGTTATTTGCTATATTCATATTTTTTATAAATGTACAATCTAGATTACCATTCTAAATTATAAAAAACATTCGTCATAAATGTTTGTTGGTTTCACAGTAAAATAAGCAACTTTTTTCCTATTCAGATTTTATGTTTTTGAGTGATTTAAGGTCTAATATGCAACCTCTTTATGCCCAAATGTAAAAAATAAGTATAAATTCATAAAGTCCAGGTTGTGCTGAAAAGATTGATGCCACATAAGGCAGTGGTTGTGGCTTTTATTTTGGAAATACAAAGGAAAACTCGTCAAAAACGGCAAGTTACACCCTGGACCCCAGAGGGTTGAGCACCTCGTGATTTTTATCTCGAGTCACTCTGAGTTTCACCTGCAGGCCGGACGTCTCTCACCCTCATTTCCCAGATTAGCTTCTGATAGAAAATGGACGGTGAAACTCTCGCATTAGAAAAGCCCGACAGATCCACGTCACGCTGTTGCGTAACATTCACGGACTCGCCTGTCTTGGCTCACGACGGAGAGGCTGGTGTTGGTTTAGCGTCCAGGAGAGCTAGTATAAGCTAATCGGTAGCAGTAGCAACTCCGCAGCTCAGCAGAACTCCTCCAGGCTTGTTATTTGTGAAGATTAAACATCAACGAAAAGCAAACTGAGTTGCTTTGCTGTTATCCAATCAGAGGAGAGATGTTTGAAAATCAGGAAAGAAGAATCCAAATCGTGTCATCTTCTGCTTGGCCCTCGCTCTGGTAGTCTCGGTGCTCGTTCATCTTAACCTCCACTACGTCCTGAGGAGCTGTCGGTTCAACATGCAGGCGGCAAAGTCATGTTAAAGTGTCTGATGCTGTAACACACATGCCGATCCGACGATGAATGGTGATTGGACAGAACATTGTCTCACTTCTAGTTCCTGAAACGAGAGCGCCAGAGCTTTTTTTCCCCCCACAGAGATCAACTCGGGGCTTTCATTTCTGCCAGAGATGCTGCAGACGTGTTGGTGTGAAGAATTTGATGGATAGATGGTTAAAGTACAATTTAAGCTAGAGTGACTTATGCAGCACTGTAGCTTTCGGTGATGGAACAGATGCTGGCTCATTACCGTACGATAAGGAAGCAGAGTACGCTAACGGGCAGTAAAAATGCGTCGGCAGCTGTTTCTCAGAACAATTCTGTGTTTCTGTGTGAGTCCAGGCCGCTGTGAGCCCAAAGGAGCGCTGACCGGCAGCAACGCAGGAATCACCAGCATCGAGTTCGACAGCGCTGTAAGTCTCCGCTCCTGCTGAGTCACATGGTCCAAGGCTTATGAGTCGAGCACCGATACATCAATAGCACTGTTTAGCTTCAGAGAACCAGGAGGAAGGGCAAAATGATTCTAGTTTGTTTATAACTGCAGATTCTAACCCAAACACCAGAACCAGAACTGGACTTTTCATGCCAGATCATCGACATATCAATATTGGACAATGGGTTTCCATAGACTCCAATAACACGTTTTTGAGGCTAAATGGGAGGTGGCCACCACGGCCATTTTGACCGTGTCACAGGTTCCGTCAAGCCCAGACAATTCCACAAAAGGGAAGAGAGGTGGAGCTGAGGGTGGGGCTGTAAGGCTGGGATCAACTGACGACACCCGGTCGAACTAGCTACAAGCTAACCCAAAGCTAACGCGGAGGTGGCAGCTAAACTAACGGAGGTAGCAACCTAGCTACAACCGGAGTTAACTGTGCACAACACCAGAGCTTCTGAGTCAGAGATACGCCGGGCTGACCGCTGGGTAAAACCGGGTGGAAAGGTTTCCATCCCAGAGCTCCACAAGCCGTCTCCCGCGCAGCAGACAGAAGCCGCGATCAGACAGAGATGCGCCGAGCTGCGGGGAGGGGAGAACGGGTGGAAAACATCGGTCTCCCGAGAGCTCCACAAGCCGATAGTGGGAACCCAGCTCCACCAACATGTTATATTTCAACCCATTTTCTAAAGTGCAGCATTGTGTTAAATGCACTGGGTTTTACCCTATTACATTTAAATTTCATGGTTAAACAGTACATGTTAAAATCTAAGCTCAGCTCGGCAGTGACCTAAAATACATAAATATAATTTTACTTACTGAAAAAAATGAAGTGGAGCCTCCTTGGACGCTCTATTAGTGCAATTAATGCCACAGCAAGTCATTTTGTCCAACAATTGCACAAAAATATCCAAAAAAGAATACACAAACACAGAGACTCAAAATCCCGGAGCAGTTTCCAGGCCAGACCGAGGCTCTGCTGAGGCCTTTCCCCGGAGCTAGCTCTGTGGTCACGTGGGTCTGATGCTCATTAATTATACAGAATTTTAGGCTTTTAATACACTTAAACAGAAGAGTGAGAAAAAAATTCACCCCCCTCAGAGTTGTCATGAGTGTAAACCAGATCATTTAAACCAAAAACATGTTTTGGTACCAGGCTGTAAACATGTTTATTTCTGCTGTGAAATTGGTATTTTTAACATGGGAGTCAATGAGGATTTGCTCGCTTCTGATGTCGCGTGCCCGTCCCATTTACCGGTTCCTTTGAAAACCCAGTTCCGTTAGAACTTATGAGACGGTGCATCCATCAGGGTTCGGGGGTGTATCGACGAGTATAATCGTACCAGACCCGGGTTTGGACTACCTAATTAGAATCTTGCCTTTTATTTTAAAGGTGAAATGACTTGCACGAATAGCCAGCCCCAGAGTACTACACTTCTTTTAAACTCGTTACCTTTTGGTTAAGATACTAGAGAGAAGTCTGGAGGCAAGCCAAGCCTCTCAGCAATTATTTGGGTTACCCGGAATTAATTGCGCCTCTAACAGCTTATGTGGGAGGTTGGTAACTATAAAATGATTTATGCTAGTTGATCAGGCTATCATAAGTTTATCAATTTATTTATTAATCCAACCTTCCAGCTGATTAGAGACTTTTTCAACCTGCAATCAGAGCCAAAATAACCTCGAATATTTTGCTTTTATCGCCCTTAAGACAACTCGTTACTCGCAAGGAGGGGAAAGTTAAAACTTCCCTTATCTTAAGGTTTCTTTATATTATTCTGTTATAAACTGTAAAGTAAGTCCTGATAATTCAGAGACCGATCTTCGACATGCTTACCTCTGTGCAATTATGGCCAGGGCCCCAAACGTGAAGCTTTAGAGAAAACCTGAAAGAATCAGGATTATGTTTCTTTTTCAAAAAAGTTCTATTACAAAATCAAAATACAAAAAATGGGTAAAGTGAAAAACAACTGCTATCCCCCACGGAGGAATTAGTTCAAAATGATTAAATAAGAGTTAGTTTACACCAGCTCCTGTCTTCTCAGAATCTCCCCAAGAACCAAGCCCTGCTCGATCTGAGCTGCATCCTTTTATATCATTTCTGAGACTGCTCTAAACAATGTAAGAGTCACAAGTCATTCTCTCCTGACAGTTTAGGTCAAGGGGTCATTTACCAGATACACTTTTTTAGCTCTACATAAGACATTTGGTATCATTTTCACTACATGCAGTATTCACATGAGGGCACAAAAGTTACATGCTGCACTCCTGGAATGAGAGCACAGGTCATAAATCTTCATGTTGGTAGCAAATTGTAGATCTTCCTCCAGCATTCCTGAGAGCTTCTGGGTCCAGTTGGACTTTCCTCACTCCATGCCAGTCCTTCTTTTCCCGCCAGAGGTGGAGTTAGGTGCGGGCCCAGGGGTGTGTCCATGGGTGGATCCAGAGAAGACAGCCTGTCTTTTGACCCTTTGCCTAGTTCTGTCCTCACCAGCAAGTCCTGAACTATTGTCCTCTTGACCCTTGTGTGACCCTTGTCTCTGACCACTGTTTCTAAGCCTTGACCGATTGCTCGGACTTGCAACATCCCCCATGGGGACGAACTGAGGCAAAGGACCATAAAAAGATAGAGCAGCAATGCAAGCCTTCATAAATCTAGCATCCATCTCACTCAGGAACGGCTGAACACACAGACACCTAACTGTGGCCTCCACATCAACCCTCATTCTCATCATAATGCCATCATCAGCTACGGGTAAGCACAAGGTCCCTTTGCGGGTTGTTACATAACCTTTAAACTGCTTTCTCCCATCTGTGGGATCTTCACCCAAGAAGAATAAAGATAAATCCATCACCGGAGCTTCTCCACGTGGAAGCGATCCCATCATTTGAGGTGGGAAGCTGGCGCTGAAAACCAAAACATGATTTTCCGTATCCAACAAAGGTGCGGTCCCAAAAGAGTCACAGACTTCTGGGCCGAACCATCCAGTCTTTACAGACAAAATATTCATAAACTGAAAGCAATCTATAATCTTGCCTTGACAAACAAAGTAACACCCCTTCTGGGATTTAATCCTCCATCTCATTTCTCTCCCAGGTGCAATTCGGACAGGGGAAGGAATGCCTGCTGGCTCACTACTTAGACAGACCATAGGGATTTCACGTATCACATCAGGACACGGGACGCATGTCGAAGCTGCCGTCATTACTGATACAACCTCTTCAGCCACGTCAGATGAGGGCGCCGTTGTCAGCTCCTCGTCGTGGGCCTTCTCAAGCAGGGCATGTACTCCCGGGGAGGACAACATTAGTATGTCGTCTTCCTGATCAGTCTCCCGCTTGAATCCCTTTTCCATTTGGTCTGGACGTACTGAATAAACCTGCAAGACACGCAGCGTTTATTCATCGTAGCATGTTCACACTGGAGCCCGATCGTCTTAGTCTGAGGCAATCCATCCCTCCCGCGATTCACGGTGCACAAATAGTGTGTGCCATTCAGAGAGAAAACAGTTGATGGACCTGTGGAGGGGATTAATCCCTCTATGATATTCTGCCGAATCGAGTCCATCTGGAAGGAACATAAAATATGTTCCACATGAGATATATAACTCATTCCATGAAGCAGTAAGTAACTGCATTACTGCATAAACACTTCTTAATTATAGGAGAAAATAAATCATCAGAAGCTGCAGGAAGAACCACACTACAATTCCTATCTGCAGGCATAGTTTTACAACAATAATCCTCACAACAAGTGTACACCAGTTATGAAATGTCTACAACATCCTAAAGACAAACTGGATAAAATAGTTACAAAATCCTGACATACCTCCAGATTCAGAGCGTCAATCAGCTCAGATTCAGGGTGAGTTTGATGAGCCATTTGTTCACCTCAAGTTACAGACTGACAGTTAAGGAGCAAGTGACACGCGGTGCAGAGAGGCCTGCACTTAAACAGGAGCAACAAGAAGGGGGGCTAATGCTCCCTCTACCTTGACACCTCTCTTCCCATCTTATCTGGATCTACCAGGTCCTTTTTCCTTTCTCCTAACAGCTTTCTTCCTGTCAACTGCCACTTGTTGTTTTTACAGGCCAAAATCATACCGATTATTATACCAATGCGTAATATTTCCTGTTTGCCAGGAACTTAAACTACTGTCTTTGGTCTGAAAACACCCAAATTCGATTCTACGAGGCCACCACCTTTCTATCTTTATCACTTTGAAAGTGGTGAAGTTGTGTCCCCATTCTAAATTATTTCTAAGGCAATATTTGTAAACCCACAACTCTACTTCACCTGAAGTTTGATTTAAGATTTTCTTTTTCCTTAATATTATCTGACAAGATCGATCAAGCTCTGTGGATCCTGTCTGATCCATTAAGACTGCCATATACTCCGCCCATGGGCCGGTCTCACCACACTCCGTGTCATTCTTCTCCTCCTGCTCTGCTGCAGAAAATGATGTCACGGAGGGTGTAGCCATGATCCGGTCAAATCCATTTTCTCCACAGGGCAAGCGCAGGCAACCAGTTTTGTTCCCTGTTACACTACAAATCTTGAATCCAATCTGTGTTGCTATCATGCAGGTGGTTATATTCTCATTAAAATCTTCTTTGGGCCATAACAGCTTAATTTTGGATACATTCCAATTCCCTACTAATTGTTGCGGTCCTCCGTGAGTTATGTTATATGTCACCGAGGACACATGATACGTTCGGAGATATACATGTACCCCATATGCAATCGCTATACTTAATCCTATGAGGCTAAATTCGAAAAGGATAAAAAAGGCCCATTTAATCCATTTTATTATCCAATTCTTTCCTTTCGGAATATTCACATTTTTCTTTTTAACTTTGGGGTCAACTCCCGCCGGAGTTGCATACCTGACCACTTTTCGTTTTCTGCTGCTTTCCCTCTTATGCTTCTGAGGAGACAACATCTGCAAGACAGAAGCATAAAAATCAGCAGGAAATGAAAGCGCCCTGCTCTAGTTAGTTAGAGTCAGATTGGAGACCAGCCTTCTACGAGACATTCTAGTGTGAGCAGTCCCATAAATCTTAGGCCAATATGCCTCTCCTCTCCGGGTGGTCACTATGTTAACAGCCGAGCTGCAAACGCGACCCGACAGGTCTATTACCTCTATCAAAGTTAACTGATAAGGCATGAACTTACGCTCCGCCCCTGGTCCCAGACTCTTCAGCTCAACCAGGTATGATGTAACACGCTTACGCATCCCTGGGGGCTCCTGAACAGACAATCCTGTATGCCAGTCCAGAGTCCCTGACAGATAAGTTCCCCATCTGTCGTCTTTATACTCTTGAGTTACCCCAATCTGTGTACCTGTTTCCCATGCATCAGCCAGCGTACCAAATTGCTGTCCTAATATTAAGCTCTTAATAGACTCAAATTTGGACCGAGCCTGAAGCTCTTCCAGTCCTTTTTCTCTGGTCTTGAGCTTGAACACAAATGGATAAGCCTCCACCCATAAATCTTTAACCGGCTTCACCAGGCTAGGATTCCTGAGCAGCTCTCCTACAAAAAACATACTTGGCTGGCTTGTCGGTAAGCAGGTAGTCAAAACACCATTCTTCGTGAAACAGCACCCATCTTTGATTTCACCTCTGTGGGTGCATTCACAGACCTGCCAGGAGATGATGCCTGGATTATTCCTCAAGCAGGTTCCGCAAAAACATATTTTAATGGGAGCAGACAGCTCCACTGCACCTGTATGCAAGTCTGTTCCTCTCTCCAGGTGAGTGGGCTTCTGCTCCCGGAGCCCCGACCATTTAATTAGGGTGCACAGAGATCCGCATATCACGCATGTGCCCGGCTTCAAGCCTCCCCATTGCGCGTAACGATACGCATTTGCAGATTCTATGAAGCCCGGAAACATAGCCACTTTACAATCTTTAACACAATCCCCCTTCGTTAGCAAAATTAGGCCCGTAGCACCTGGGATCTTACAAGTCATTTCTTCACTAGATTTTGGCCCAGCCATGACCTTTAATCAAGTAATTAATTTAAAAAAAATTTATTTATTTATTTATTTATTTTTTCAATTAATTACTTTTATTTTTCAGAGTTATTTTATAACTTGATGAGGGTGAACGCGCAAACCAGTGTCAGTTAAAACCACGTTCCCAGTTACGTCTTTTATTATAAAGGGACCACTTACGTTATGCTTAATGCAATCTCCTTTTCGAACCGGTCCTCTTTTGACCCAAATTCTTTCACCTTTCTGTAACACAGAGACGTGTTCCGGGTTAATTTTTTCTCTCAGTTCTTTTCAGCTTCGTCCTATTAAGGATCACATTTAGTTCTGAAACTCCCTCCGGTGTATCCCATCGGGAACTCAGGTTAGTCAGGATGTGATTTTTTATTGTCCTAACTGCTCTTTCTGCTATTCCGTTAGTGTGGGACTCGTATGGGATAGAAAAATTGTGTCTTATCCCCCTTGATTCAAGCAGACAAGAAACTTTGTCATTCTTAAATTCAGGTCCTCCATCCGAACGGAGTGACTCACACGTGAGGGGCAGGTGTAGAGATAAGGCCATGCTGACCGTATTTCCTGTGACACGTTTCAGCGGTATTATCTTGCTCTGATCACCTGGTCCATTATCTTTGATTACCAAAAAGAACTTATGTCCGTTCACTCCTCTAGAGGCACATTCACCAACATCCGTGCTGAAATGCACCCCCGGCACATCACACATGATGGGCAAATGGTCATAAATCACGGGTTGAGCCCCTCCTTTTACTTTACACGACTCACACGTTGCTTTTACTCGTGCTGTTAGTTCTTTCAGCTTTGGTACAGAAATATTTTCTTTTTTGAAAATCTCACGCAACCGTAATACTCCTACGTGTCCGTAATTTTTATGCGCAAATGTCACCAGCTCTTCATCAGCAGCAGCGCTCCTGTTCTGTAAAAACGCTGTGGGTAGAAACAAAGCGCGAGCTTGTACTAATTCATCCACTTCTGCGTTTCCGATCTCATCCTCGCTTTTTCCATTTGTATGGCTATTTACATGTGTCACCTGAATCTGTAATTTTTTCTTATAACACGATACTAAAGTCCACAAGTCAGCGTGTTCCAATCTCTCTCCATCAGTTTTCTGGAAATCTTTAGCTTCCCAAAATGCTAAATGATCATCCAGCCCGTCTTTAACGTATTTAGAGTCTGTGACCAATCTTACTGATCTAAGCTTCAGCTTACACGCGTCAGCGAGCGCCATGACAACGGCCGTCAATTCTGCAGTTTGAGCGGATCCGACAGTCTGTCCAGCTTGTTGATATTTCCTGTCCTTTAGCAGTCTCACAAACCCCCACTTACAGAAGTCTGCATCTGCTGTTTTCTTATATCCATCAGTGTAGTAAACTGCCTCTGGTTTTATGGCTTTAACAACCTCTTTCCTGTCAGGCTTAAGTTTTGTTTCTCCTTCCACGTGAATCTGCGGGTTTGCCAATATGGGGAATATTCCTGTTCTAGGATTCTCTCTTTAGGCATTGAATTAAGCTGTCCTCCCTGCGGAGTGCTTCGGTTTACATCTAAAGGTTGGGAGGGGCTGCACGGCGAGTAGCAGTGAGTTTTCACTGCCGAATCTCTAGCCATACATCCACCTCGATAAAAATCATATCCTTGGCCTAAATAAGCATGCTTAAAAGGTTGCCCCCATCCTGGTTGCAACATGACTTCTTCCCTACTTTTTGCTGCTTGAATTGCTGAAGCCGTGAAGCCATCTACAGGGTACCAGTCTGGAAAAAGATTTTCTGCTTCTTCTCCTGCATAATTCTGGTCTCCCTCTGTCTTAATTGCAAACTGGCCTCGTCCTGGTTCTGGAACCGGTCTAACTGGGCCTATGTTAGGAGGTGCCTGAGGGTCATAATATTTCATCTGTACTGGACGGCTTTTCTTATTTAGTCCTCTAATGCCATAAACTATAGGATTTGTCTCATCTCCTTTTTCTGCTCTCTGGGGTTGTTGCTCTACATTTTCTCTGTTCTCACCTTGCTCATGGGCTGTAACTGGGGATAACCAACTCACTTTTTCAGGTGTTTTGCCTCCAGGGATCCGAGTGCTGCATTTTTGTTGGGATCCGCATTCTGACCTGAGCTTCCCTTTGGGTGTGCCACGCACCACCAGTTGGGAACCCTGTTCTTCCTCCGATTCAGCCTCACTCTCGCTGCTTCTGTCTCTGGCCTCAAACCAATGTTTGACTTTCTTCTCTACTCGCGGCAAGGCTGACTTATCCACTAAAATTACGACCGGGATGTCTCCTAGCCTGCTAGAGGCTTCGGAATAAATCACTAAACCTGCGCCATATGCTTCATTTATCCGACACACCTGGGGTTTGTTATTAAGCTTAAACACTAGCCGTCGCGCTCCTAAATCCAAGGCTTCTGACACCACCCGCTCCCAAGCTTGGTGAAAAGAGATGTCGGGATTATGAGGGTCTACGTTAATTATGGAAATCGCGCTGACACGACCTTCCAGATTCCCTAATTGCTTGTCTAAGAGAGTAGTAATTTCTCCAGCTTCGTAATTACGATCTACCAGCGGGATCATAGAACTTCTGCTTTCTGCCCCTAAAAGTCTCCTCAGAGAACTTAAAGAGGACGTAGTACTGGCAGAACTTTGTGGATCTTTCAGAAAGATCAACACATCTTCTTCTCGGATCTCCGCATCTATTTTCTCGCCTGACAAAATTATCACCGGTTCTTGACCTATCATAACATGATTCGGAGGAGCCGCGGGACTATGCGGTTCTAACGGGGGAAAAGGAATTGGGTTTGGAGTCCTTTCAGCCCCTGACCGTCTCTGAGTCTCGTCTTTGTCCCACGCAGCAACATGCTGTTCAGTGGGCGGTCTCTCCGCTCCTCTCATGGGCACCTGAGAAGGGGTTTGTACATGTAGAAACGGGTTCCACTGCGCCGGCCGAACCGCGTCAGGCGGGTTCGGTGGGGGTGGAGGAAATCCGCTCTCGGAACCGGGGCTCACAGGGAATTCCCCGCGGAGCGCTGGATACAAAGGGGGCGCGGTCGGAACCGATTGGACTCCATCCCAGGAGGCCGACATTTCGACTGCAGCTCTTCTCCGGTACATTTCCGCTTGGAGCTCCGTGATCCCCAGTCGGTTACATAACGCCTGTCTCATTTGAATTGCCTCATTTTTGCTTCTAGATAAGAAGTAAATTGTTCTACTATTAGCCCGTTGAACCACGAACTCCGCCATAGCAGAGTACATCGCTCCCTGATCACATCGGTACTGCCCGACTCCAAATGGAGTGAGAACTAAAGGTTCCGGTCCAGTTGGTATTTGCTCAAGCAATCCCAGAAGGATCTCATATTGCTCACCCGTGGGGAGTTTCGCTGGATTTTCCCAACAACACCACGCTATCTGATTAAAAACAGGATCATTTTGTTGTTCTGCTAGAATCACCAAATCACCCACTAACGGAAATAAATGATTATTCTTTACATGAGTTTCAGCATTCGGACAGCGCTCCGCTGCGGCTTGAGCCGTTCCGGCCTCGTTCTGAAAGCTCCGGTTACAGGATACTGCTAAAACGCTTTGTGGTTCACCTTGAAATGTCGCTATTTCTCCGGTGACAAATCTCACATTAAGGAGAACATTTTCCGGTTTCACCGTTAAAGATCTATCTGCCATGGCTGGTTGAAAGTTTCTCTTTTTTATTATTTGTTTTATTTTTATTCGTTTTCACGTCTTATTCTTTATTCTTACTCTTTATTCCTTTTTATTTTTTGCCTAGCTTTTATCCTTGGCTTTTCTTACGTCGGAAAGCCGTGATTTCTTTATACCTCTTTGAGTTAATCGTCCGTTCTCCCAAATTTCTTTCCTTTTCGAGAAATTGGTGCGGTTTTCACTCCAAGGTTATAAGCTTATCAGGTCCATGGTGCGTAAGCTTTTATCAGCCTAAAAGACATAGTTCTACGTTGAATAGTCCGGTATCTAATATTTGAACCTTCGCCGATTAGCCCCACGTTGCAGGCGCCATGTCGCGTGCCCGTCCCATTTACCGGTTCCTTTAAAACCCAGTTCCGTTAGAACTTATGAGACGGTGCATCCATCAGGGTTCGGGGGTGTATCGACGAGTATAATCGTACCAGACCCGGGTTTGGACTACCTAATTAGAATCTTGTCTTTTATTTTAAAGGTGAAATGACTTGCACGAATAGCCAGCCCCAGAGTACTACACTTCTTTTAAACTCGTTACCTTTTGGTTAAGATACTAGAGAGAAGTCTGGAGGCAAGCCAAGCCTCTCAGCAATTGTTTGGGTTACCCGGAATTAATTGCGCCTCTAACAGCTTATGTGGGAGGTTGGTAACTATAAAATGATTTATGCTAGTTGATCAGGCTATCATAAGTTTATCAATTTATTTATTAATCCAACCTTCCAGCTGATTAGAGACTTTTTCAACCTGCAATCAGAGCCAAAATAACCTCGAATATTTTGCTTTTATCGCCCTTAAGACAACTCGTTACTCGCAAGGAGGGGAAAGTTAAAACTTCCCTTATCTTAAGGTTTCTTTATATTATTCTGTTATAAACTGTAAAGTAAGTCCTGATAATTCAGAGACCGATCTTCGACATGCTTACCTCTGTGCAATTATGGCCAGGGCCCCAAACGTGAAGCTTTAGAGAAAACCTGAAAGAATCAGGATTATGTTTCTTTTTCAAAAAAGGTTTATTACAAAATCAAAATACAAAAATTGGGTAAAGTGAAAAACAACTGCTATCCCCCACGGAGGAATTAGTTCAAAATGATTAAATAAGAGTTAGTTTACACTAGCTCTTGTCTTCTCAGAATCTCCCCAAGAACCAAGCCCTGCTCGATCTGAGCTGCATCCTTTTATATCATTTCTGAGACTGCTCTAAACAATGTAAGAGTCACAAGTCATTCTCTCCTGACAGTTTAGGTCAAGGGGTCATTTACCAGATACACTTTTTTAGCTCTACATAAGACATTTGGTATCATTTTCAATACATGCAGTATTCACATGAGGGCACAAAAGTTACATTCTGCACTCCTGGAATGAGAGCACAGGTCATAAATTTTCATGTTGGTAGCAAATTGTAGATCTTCCTCCAGCATTCCTGAGAGCTTCTGGGTCCAGTTGGACTTTCCTCACTCCATGCCAGTCCTTCTTTTCCCGCCAGAGGTGGAGTTAGGTGCGGGCCCAGGGGTGTGTCCATGGGTGGATCCAGAGAAGACAGCCTGTCTTTTGACCCTTTGCCTAGTTCTGTCCTCACCAGCAAGTCCTGAACTATTGTCCTCTTGACCCTTGTGTGACCCTTGTCTCTGACCACTGTTTCTAAGCCTTGACCGATTGCTCGGACTTGCAACACTGACACCAGCCCCTAGTGGATGAGGGTGGAACTGCAATTTTTGGTACTTCCGGGTTGGCCTCAATTTTTGGGCCGCATTGTGGAGGCTTGTGTCAGATTAAAAGAACGAACCCTCCCTGGTGTGTAGAACTGGTGTTCTACCTTGTTTGGTTACCTGTTTGCTACCTGTGTGTGTCTTAGGGCTCGTTCCTGCTGGCTGCTTCCAATGACTTTGCCAGTCGGATCTGGACTGTGGATGACTACAGACTAAGGGTGAGTCAGATTAGTTAATCTAAGCAGCTCAGTTGATTTTTAAGGAAAGGCTCAATCTGGTTTTATTTCTGAGGTTTAATAAAGGATAACTCATCCTCTCTGGGGAACGAGGTCACAAATCCTGAACACGGAAGTGCAGATTTTTCTAAACCAGGAAACTAAACTACAGGCAAAATAATCCCAGACCAGATTGTCTGCCTGGTCGACTTAATCCAGACCAGGATTACTGACAAATCTAGTAGATCTAAACCAGGTTTCCAGAAAGGAAAGGTGTCTATTATTCTGGTGAGTTCCTAATCCGTGGAGTCAGGTGACTCTTAACCTCACCTGTGTTTCGTTGTGCTTCCAGCACACCTTGACCGGCCACAGTGGGAAAGTGCTGTCGGCTCGCTTCCTATTGGACAACGCTCGCATCGTCTCCGGGAGCTACGACCGAACGCTTAAACTCTGGGACCTGCGCAGCAAAGTCTGTACGTGATTGGCTGTTACCTGCAGATGTGACCGGAGTTGTGGTGCTTTCACTGACCGCCTCTCCTCACCTGTGCAGGTATGAAGACTGTGTTCGCCGGCTCCAGCTGCAACGACGTAGTGTGCACGGAGCAGTGCGTCATGAGTGGACACTTTGATAAGAAGGTCCGGTTCTGGGACATCAGGTGGGTTCTGATGTGAGACCAGCAGCGTGCGCCGGTGAAGCAGGAAGTTCGTAGGAACTGATGGTGTGTGTGTGTGTGTGTGTGCGTGCGCCTCAGGGCGGAGAGCATTGTGCGAGACATTGAGCTGATGGGTCGGGTGACATCTTTGGATCTGAACCATGATCGCAGCGAGCTCCTCACCTGCTCCAGAGACGACCTGCTGAAGATCATCGACCTGCGCACCAACTCCGTCCGGCAGACATTCAGGTGAGCTCACCTGGTAGACAGGAAGCTGTAAACACCTGAAACAAGCTTCCTGTTGGGTCCCGAGCTAAACCAGGCTTTGTCTTCATCTGCTGTGTGTGTGTGTGGGTGCGTGCGCGTGCTCAGTGCTCAGGGCTTCAAGTGTGGAGCGGATTGGACCCGAGTGACCTTCAGGTGAGTTCTCCTCAGTAAGATCCGAGCGAGGTGAGACGGTTCGTCTGACTGCCCGTTTCCTCCTCAGTCCTGACGGCAGCTACGTGGCCGGAGGCTCCGCTGATGGAGCGCTGTACATCTGGAACGTCCTAACAGGAAAGGTGGACCGGACTCTGGACCGGAACCACAAGTAAGCCCCAGACCGGAGCCGATTTAGACGATCAGTGTGAAGTGTGCCTGACCTTTGACCTGGTGTCTGCAGCTCTGCCATCAACGCGGTGTCGTGGTCGCCATCGGGGGTGTACGTCGCCAGTGTCGAGAAAGGCAGCAAGGCCATCTTGTGGTCGGACTTGTGATTGGTTGGGGCTCCAGCGGGGGTGGGTCTTCCGGAGCTTTTAATGTTTTAACCAATAGAAGAGCGAGCTGGTGCTGCGCTCCACCTGGTGGTGAAGAACACTGAGCTGTGTCCACGCTCGTGGAGGAAGACCCATCAAGAGGAAGAACCTTTGGAAGCTGAGCCTCCGCGTTATTGGACCTGAACCAGGAAGTTCTCCACAATAAAAGCCCCTGAAAGTGTTTAGTGATGGGGATTAAAGACTCGAAGTGAATGTTTGTGGCACTTTTAGTCTGAATGTGTGTAACACACACACACACATCACAACACCGATGCGTGTGTGTGCTTCTGAAGCTGCTGAAGTGCCTCTGAGTCGTACGCTGGTGACTCACCAGCGAACTTCAGGTCTGACCAATCACAGACTAGCTTAAGAGGAGAAGGTGTGGTCTTTTTGCACAAATGAAGCTGTTCTGTGATTGGCTCCCGGGCCGTCTCAGGCCATAAAAGGGTTCAGGAGGTTCTGATGGATCCTGAGTCTGGGCTGGACCAGGATCAGCAGAGAATCAGCCGACCAATTATTGAGCAAAATAAAATCAATTAAACAACATTCAGAGTTTAAAGAAACTAATGGTATGTGTGTATGCACACACACGTGTGTAAGTGCTAATGCAGCAGTGTGTGTGTAGCTGCGGTCAGCACTCCGACTGCTGACTGAGCAGATCTGCTCCCAACTTCCCGATCACGTGTACAGATCCCGATGATCCAGCTTCTGCAGACACCTCTGGATTAAATAATTCCACCCTGTTTGGGTCAGTTTGTCTCCGGTCTTCTGATGGTGGAGGTTCTGTCCAATCTTCAGACATAAAATGTTATTTAAATCTCAGAATCTTGTTCCCCTCTGATCACTTGTGACCAGCAGCTCCTCTGGACACGGTGCTGCTCATCAGGACTGTCTTCATGTCCAGAAGTCCTGCTTTGATTTTTGTCTTTCAGCAACATTTCTTTTGATTCTTCAGCCTGATTATTCTGAAGGTCACCAGATCTCCGTTTGGGCCTGCAGACCCATCGGCAACAGCTGGGAGGAAATTCAGTCCAGGGTCCAGTTTCTAGACGGCGCACCACGGATCAGTTTTTATTTTCATATCTGTAAACCAGATCAGATTAGAGTGGGGTCACCTGTGTGTGTGTGTGTGTGTGTGTGTGTGTGTGTGTGTGTGTGTGTGTGTGTGTGTGTGTGTGTGTGTGTGTGTGTGTGTGTGTGTGTGTGTGTGTGTGTGTGTGTGTGTGTGTGTGTGTGTGTGTGTGTGTGTGTGTGTGTGTGTGTGTGTCTTGGATTAGTATGTAAGGATCCGCTTGCTGAGTTAGCAGAGATTATAAAGGCAGCTGATTACTGATCAGCATCTTCACACCTGCGCGACGCTTCCATCACTTTTACCACTTCAGGTCAGTCTGCTTCCTGTTTTTGTTCCTTTGTTCAGGTGTTTCCTCACCATGTGACCTCTGGGCTTACCTTTACATCAGTCCCAGTTTCTGACCGGGTCACCGATGTTCTGTCTGCTGGTGTATTTTTGTGATGCAGACAGGACAAGGTCAATTAAAGAACCTCTTTTAGGTTCGTGCAGCTTCGTGTCAGGGCTTCTCGATTAAATCTAAAAAGTTTCCAGTTCAGTTCTCTTTAGACGGAGCAGGGTCAAACTAAAAGTCTAATTTCAGACATAATTTGATCTGTGAACGTTCACCAGAAAAATCTAGGATGGTTACAGAAAACATCCTTATTCAGTAACACGTGGTCCCTGGAGACCATGATGCACCAAAGTAGTTTTTAAATTTTTCTTATTTCTGATTGTGAGAATGTAAATTCTGATTGAATGGGTAGATTTTTACTTTACTGTAGAACCATCAGGCTAGAGACGATTTAATAAATAATTTAATCATTGAAAATAAATCTGAGCCCGAGTAAACCTTGCATCGATTCTGCCAGCTGACTGGTTCTGCGGCTGAAGGCGGAGCTTCAATCTGACCTCATAAACGTGATGGTTAAAAACTGAGTTACCATAGTGATCTGTCTCCTGTAACTGCTCCTTTCTGAGGCCATCGATGGGTACGCTTCAAGTGCAACACTCACATCCACCAGCAGGTGGCACCAACACAACACAGGAATTAAATAAAGTATCTGGTTTTACGTCAGAATCATGCCAAATGAGAATAAACACATCTAAGTGTGACAGCTACTCAGTTAACATGATCCAGAGCGCAGTACTGTTACCATGGTGATACAGTCAATTCCCATCAGATCTTCATAGCGTGAAAAGCTCCAACTTTAAGCTCTAGTCCAGCTTAGTGGTCAGATCAACAGGGTCAGCAGCAGCAAGTGACGTTGCGACACAGCACCGCATCAACACCAAGGTGCTGGCACAGCTCCCGGGAGTTTTCCCGTTGATCCGAGGAATTTCTGGTGAAACACTTACTGATGTCGGTCAGTGACAAACATTTCTGTTTCAGGGCAACACTCGTTTTTCAGAATGAGTCCCAAACGGGTCGTCTTTAAGAAAGTCTCCAGAGACAAGTCGGTGAGTTGTCCATCCATCCATCCATCCATCCATCCATCCACCCATCCCATCCCAATGAGCCAATGAGCCCATGGAGGCTCTGTTTTTTCTCCTAGGTGGCCGTCTACATGGCCAAAAGGGACTTTGTTGACCACTGTAACTTCGTGGACCCAGTTGGTGAGTTGTGACACTCCCAGAGTGTTCTGATGTATTTTGGCCTCTGTTCAGAAACCACCTGACTTCAACCATTCAACATTGTTTTATTGTCACGACACACACACACACACACACACACACACACACACACACACACACACACACACACACACACACACACACACACACACACACACACACACACACACACACACACACACACGTTTATGGTGCCAGTATGTTCTGCAATAACATTAAAACGTAAAGACAAGTTATGAAAAGAAAAATAAAACAACCATAAACAAATATTAATCACTTACAGTCATAGGATAAATGTAAAAATATATATGTGTAAACAAAGTGAAACAAACTCAATGTAAACAGAACTAAAATGTGTTTGGGAACACCTGGACACGAAAGTTTCCTGTTTGTTTAGGTCAAACTGGATGGAAACGCAATAACTCAACCCTATTTTAAAGGATTTTTCGCCCTCTGGCGGATTAAAGCTGTTACTACATGCAGCATTAGCTAAACAACACACGACTCATCAGCACTTCCTATAGATTCCTTCAAATTAAAACATACCATTCACATCACGAGTTTTAGATTGTTATCAGCAGAGGTAGTCTAAATAACAGGAAAACAATGACGTCTTCACCCGTACAAACTACTTAACCTCTAAAGATTAAAATTATATGTTATATATCCGTGTTCAACAAGATAGCAAACATTTTGGTTTTATTTTGGTTTTATTTTGGCATTAATTGGGCATTTTGGCATCCTTCTGGCACAAAAATGTTCGAAAAAGTATTTTGGCTTAAATGTGGCATAATTTTGGGTTCCCATTATAGACAATTACATCAGCAAGTGTTTCTGTTTTAACCGTGGCGTAAATATGGTTTGCCATAATAGAAAATTAGGCGGCTGGCGATTATGGCATATTCTGGGTAGCCAGAAGAGAGCGGGACAGCGTCTGTGACTTCTGCAGGTGTGCTTTGGGGCTATTTTGGCAAGCCATAAAACTCATCAAATGGCGGGAAAAATAGTGATCGAAGACTGGGAATCAGGACTAATTTGTTCATTTCTCCAGCATCACGACAGAGGTGAGTACTATTTCTTCTTGAATCCTACCTTTTTGTTTGCTATAGTTTTGTTTTAGGTCTGTATTGTTTGTTTTAGCAAAATGTAATATTCGGCCACGTTCCGGGTTCCAGAACTAATGGCTTGGTTTCTGCTAGTAGATAGTGGCTGTGCCGCTGTTTAGATGAGGTACAGATGCTAACTGTGGCTAACCTACAGCTAACGGAACCAGCGTCTATATACGACCAAGTGGCTTTGCCAAAGGGTCACGCGGTTCGCTGCGGCTGCAGCAGACTGTAACGGTACCGGGTGGTAGAGGGCTGCATCGGGATTGGGTCCCGCGGAACCCAACACAAGTCTTGCGGGGGAGGGCGGTGTGAATTTTGCTGCGGGCGGGAAGGGTCGGCTGGATCGGGATGAGTACGATGGAGTCGGCAACTGATGTTGAAAAGAAGCTGAAACAAGGTTTTTATGACACAAAAACCAAAGCAAGGCAAGTCAGACATTTGGAGCAGTTTCTCCGATTGTGTTAATATTTCTCATTCAGGTCTCAGAAAAGTGACCTCGATCACTGCCTGATTACAGAGGAGAATAGAATATGAAACGGCCTTGATTTCATTATCCCTTTAAGCACCACACAGTAGCTCCTTTATGTTTATTTTTAAGAATTTTATAGGTTAAGTAGCGAGTTGTTTGAAATAACATGCGCCGATGCATCACCGGTGATCCTGGTGACGCATCGGCGTTAAAGGGTTAAAAACTAAATGAAAACAAAGTGCGTCAATCCTGACCAATGTGTTAAAAGATGTGCAGGATCCGATCAATTTGTTTTTCCCTCATTTACAGTCACGGAGATAACGGCACACTGGCTCTGGTGTTAATCAAGTTAAATTTAATCTCTTTCCAACAATTTTCACAAGAAAACAGAACAGTTAAAAGCAGGGCTTGTGTTGTGTTGACCGGATATTTCCCGTATTTGACCGTTTATTTTGACGGAGAAAGAATAGAAAGAATACGCATGCAGACGAACTGACATTTTATTGCAGATGTAGCTAAATCACCTGAGAAAAGATTCCCATCTGAACATCTGAGCTGGACACTGCTCAGCGCAGCTCACTGTCAGCGCATACATAAGGTGCACAGCGAGCTGAAGATGTGGAGAGGAGCTTGGAGCGCATCGCAGAACCAGGGCGCATGCGGGAAGGTTCCTCCCACTGAAGCAAGTGTTTTCCTAACCCTGTCTCTCAGAGAGACTGTCAGAAAATGTTCCCTGATTATGAAACTTTGGCTGAATAGTGCTTATTCCTGTCTCCAATGTGGCAACGCATCCCTGAGCCTGTCTGAGGAGAAGCCCAGAATCTCACATCCTCTTCAGCTCAGAAAATGCCAATTATGAAAAAGCGTGACCTGTCAACCCAGTCTCACAGTAAGACCGGGTTGGAACTGTTCAGGTTTACGCAGACAATCTTTACATTTAGAATTGACTTACAGATATAAAATTAATTCGGTAAAATATAAAGCATTTTATTTAAATATCCATTCATTATTTTACAAGCACAGAGAGCCGCATCAGATGGATGGAAGAGCCGCGGGTTGCCGACCCCTGGTATAGCCTATAAAATGACATGTTTTCTCCAGGACCAGAGAGGACGCAAACTCAATACATGTCTTTTATTGTGAGGTAATAATTTCTCAGAGTTTTGCGGTTGCGGGCGGGAGTAGACATGCACACAGCGGGTGCGGGCGGGAGTATAACACATGTTGCGGTTGCAGGCGGTAATGGTCAGAAATTCAGCGGGAGTGGGCAGGAGCAGGATATTTAATAAAGATAATTAAGAAAGTGACACAACATGAAAATGTACTCTGTTGTGAACACAGATGACTTAATGAGGCGAGGAGGAAGCTCCCTCTTGCTGAGGAGCAGACAGACCTCCAGTCTGAGGCGGAAGCCATTGAAAGGCCTCAAAGAAGAATTAAGTAAGAATTTTGTGAACTTTCCATTCCTCCACCTCTTGGGCCTGTGTTGAATTTGCACTCATTAACTTAAAATAAATGTTTAATTCAGAATAAATGTTGTCTTGTGTGTTCATTTCCAAAGGCCAAGCATATGTCCAGGACCGGGCCTCATCAGAGGATGAAGCCCAGACCCCTGGAAGAGGGCTTCCCCCACCCCCAGCCATCCCCCCAGTGAGGAGAAGGTTCATCCTCCCCAATAACCTGTACCTCTGCCTGACCTGACCAATTACCAGGTAATGGAAATCTCAACAAATACCACAGTAAAGTATGTATAGCAAATGGGTTTGAGTGTAGCTGATCATGTAAGTGTGGTGTTTCAAATGTGATACTTTACGAAATTTACAAAGGTTAATGAGGCAGTTACATGGAGAAAAACAATTCTGGAGCCATTACGTCACTGTTGAGGTCAATAATTGCATTTTGTAAACTGTTGTTCTTCTTCCTCTCCCTCTTCTACGCACTCTTCCAGCATGTCATGACCCTGGGGACATCATTGCGGCAGGCCATTGACCTGCAGGGTCACCAGGGAACCCAGGGGGTTCCAGTTCCAACTCCCTCTTCATCTGGTGGGATGATGAGGGAGGAACCGGCTCTCCAGGTGCCTACAGTTTGCCCCAACTCCTCTCCAGGGCAGTGGCAGCAGAGGGACGACATGGCATGTAAGGTTATTATGGTTTACACTCACCCAGTCCTCACATGCCAGTTACAGTATACAAACACATGATCCACACATACATACTAATATAAGATGGTTTATAAAGCTAAACACACACACACACACACACACACACACACACACACACACAGAGAGAGAGAGAGAGAGAGAGAGAGAGAGAGAGAGAGAGAGAGAGAGAGAGAGAGAGAGAGAGAGAGAGAGAGAGAGAGAGAGAGAGAGAGAGAGAGAGAGAGAGAGAGAGAGAGAGAGAGAGAGAGAGAGAGAGAGAGAGAGAGAGAGAGAGAGAGAGAGAGAGAGAGAGAGAGAGAGAGAGAGAGAGAGAGAGAGAGAGAGAGAGAGAGAGAGAGAGAGAGAGAGAGAGAGAGAGAGAGAGAGAGAGAGAGAGAGAGAGAGAGAGAGAGAGAGAGAGAGAGAGAGAGAGAGAGAGAGAGAGAGAGAGAGAGAGAGAGAGAGAGAGAGAGAGTCTGAATGGAAAAGAATTATATTTATGTATTTAGCAGATGCTTTTGTCCAAAGCGACTTACAAGTGATAATCGGCATGTTGCCCTTGAGGCTAACAACAACAACAACAACTTGACATCAATCATGGAGAGGAGGGAACAAGGAGTGGACAGTAGAGAGGAGGGACGGGTGCAGGGAGGGTGCTAGTTAAGAAGATGCTCTCTGAAGAGCAGGGTCTTCAGGAGTTTCTTGAAAATTGAAAACGAAGCTCCTGTTCTGGTAGTGTTAGGAAGGTCATTCCACATTTGTGGAACGATGCATGAGAAAAGTCTGGATTGTCCTGAGCGTGGTGTAGGCACTGCTAGCCAACGATCCTGTGATGACCGGAGCGGCCAGGCCGAGACGTAAGCCTTTGCAAGAGGATTCAGGTAGATGGGAGCCGTACCATCTCGGACTTTGTATGCTAGTGTTAGCTATTTGAATTTGATGCGTGTTGTTAGCGGTAGCCGGTGGAGCTCAATGAACAGAGGGGTGACGTGTGCTCTTTTTGGTTAATTAAAATGCCACACACACACACACACACACACACACACGCACACACACACACACACACACACACACACACACACACACACACACACACACACACACACACACACACACACACACACACACACACACACACACACACACACACACACACAACATGTAAATGCAAAAAATGCTTAAACTATGTTGTTTCTTTGTGTCTGAAATGCTTTTCAGCTCTCCTGCATGAAGTCCTGGTGAAACAGGAAATAATCCTTCAGCAGCAGCACGGCCTCACCAAAATGGTGCAGGACCTTTTGTTGCTGTTGCTGCTCGTCAGGGCCTGACCACAGGGGGAAGTGTGGAGACGAGGCACCACGGCATCTTCCCCTTGGCAGATGTTCAGGCCCTGATGGCCCTGGAGAGGGAGCTCGGAATCAGTCCAACATTGGCCCATGAATTGGTGAGCTTTTTTCTGTTCTTTACAGCAAAGTTTTGGACAATGCATTTTGGCATGCACATCCAATTTATGTGTTGTTCAATATCTTAAAGTGGTAGATATGCCAAAGGAGTTAAAGGACTGCTTGTGCAGTCAACGAGCTGCACCCAATTATCCCCCCCCCACACACACACACATGTTTCAGGTCTCTGCCCTTCATCAGGCAACCATGTAATGCCAAATAAATAAATAGTAGCGCACAATGGCTATCCAGGCTTTTCTTTAAGTTTGTATAATATTTGTTTGAAAATTCAATGAAAATCAATCGTTGTTTAAAAAATTAATGAAGATCAATTTTTCTAATTTTAGGGTTCAACACTCGGCCTTGCGGGGGGGTCCACAGTTAAGGACATGGTGTGGCGGGTCCTCAAAGGAGCCATGACTAATGCCCTCGCCGAGGGCCAAATGGGAAGGTGGCCTTTGAGAGGCTCCACCTAAAAGGCATTGTAATTGGTAAGTTTAATCACAACAGTAACACGACTGTTCTATCACACAGCTGATAAAATCATAGTTTAGGATAAAATTATTAGCCACCCATGACAATCACATTTCTTTTCAAAGTCAAAATACTTATAGTCTTAACAACTCATTTGCGAAATGGCACGCAGTGCGCCTGTGAATATCTCGTAATTATAACACCACGCTATCGCTGGCTTCAAGACAGCTATTGCCACTTTGCCCGCAATGTGACGCGTTCTTCAGGGTCAACTCTCGCTCGTGAAATTCTTGTTTGGTTTTAGTGTCAGGAAAGAACCGCTGGTTTGTGTTTGGTAAACTGTGTTTGGTAAAGTAAACTGTGGCAGTGTAAGTACTAAGTGACTATGATGATTTAATGTTGTAACTTTGGCTGTCACTTTCAACCCCATATGACGAGATGCATCCATTAACTAATGCAAAACTGACTTTTTAACTAGCCAGTTACTTAGCCCACCACAGGTCTCTTTTGCATGGACTGTTGCGTCGTCCTTTTTTAAGTCTTTCTCCATGTGTATGCCTTTATTTTCAGCTGCAGTGAGAAGGAATCCAGTCTGTGTGGCATCTACAGAGGCAGAAATTGTAAATACAATTAAAAAATGGTTCTACTGGGCTGGGGATGGGGACGGAGGGCGCAAAAGGAGAATGCCTGCCCAACCAACCCCTCAACCAGCCCAGGACTCAGTCCAGGACTGACCTTTACAAAAATAAATAAATAAAATATTCAAATTTTACTCTTGTTTGGTTTTATGTTTATGCACCTCGTACACACAGTAACCTAGGCTATTTCACAAGGCTATTTAACTGAGGCACAACATCTGAATCTTCTGTACAAGGACATTTTATGGTCTATTAAAATGTTAAATTAAATTTAGCATAAGGTTCAGAATAAAATATAATCTTTTGGTAAATGTATGGCTAATTATGGATAAGTTATGGTTCATATTTGGCTTTATTATGGGATTTTGGGATGGTTATGGCTATGCTTTGGAAAGCCACATTTTATTTTGGGTGATCTTTTGGCAAACTTATGGTTACACTTTGATATCCTTTGGCCATTTTGTGGTGTTTTGGGGTTCTTTTGGTATAGTTATGGTTGTGCTTTGGAATTCCACAATTTATTTTGGAAGAATTCTGGCAACCTTTTGACAATCCATAATTCTATTTTGACGTGCCTTATTTGGGCCATGTCTGGCCCATCATTCCACCCAAAAGAGTACCAAACTGGCATGCCAAACTAGTGCCAAAAATGATTCTGGCAACCTTTTGACAATCCATAATTCTATTTTGGCGTGCCTTATTTGGGCCATATATGGCCCATCATTCCATCCAAAAGAGTACCAAGACTGGCTTGCCAAACTAGTGCCAAAAATGATTCTGGCAACCTTTTGACAATCCATAATTCTATTTTGGCGTGCCTTATTTGGGCCATATATGGCCCATCATTCCATCCAAAAGAGTACCAAGACTGGCTTGCCAAACTAGTGCCAAAAATGATTCTGGCAACCTTTTGACAATCCATAATTCTATTTTGGTGTGCCTAATATGGGCCATATTTGGCCCATCATTCCATCCAAAAGAGTACCAAGACTGGCTTGCCAAACTAGGGCCAAAAAGAATTTGCTACAAGATTAAATCAACAGCTAAAGCAGGAACTGTTAGCAGCTAGCTACATCAATGCAAACATGTCAGGATTTAGGCCCTCTGGCGGCCAACGGGCGAAACTAACTCCACGGCACACTCAGAGGGATTTTACTTGTCATGTTAATGAAGCTTAATGTTTTAATCTTTCTTGTTGTCCTCTTGGGAGTATTAAAATTAAAGAGAAGTAGAAGTGGAAACTGGATTTATGATGTTGCAAGGAACACTTTCTTTAAATGCTTTCAAAATAAAACGCTACGGTACTCTGCCGGCTAAAGCTAGAAAAACACGCTAGTATAATGGGAAGACGGGGAGCTGCTGCCCTCCAGTGTCAGAAAGCTGGTACTACACTTTGCTTTATTTAGCCACTTAGAAGATAATATTTTAGCCTCCATTGGTGAAGATTTAATTTTTTTAAACATTTCTTGTTGTCGTCCTGAGAATATTATGGAAATTTAAAAAAATTGCAAAAAATACTGAATAAAAAACTTCCTCTAAATATTTCAACCTAAAACACACCACACTTAATAGGTCAAATAAAATAAAATAAAATATTTAGTCACAAAATATTACCAGCCTACATTTAACTGCATCTGATAAACACAAACAGACTTTGAGTAAATGACTGATCACAACAGCTGATTTAATCTGATGAACTTGTTTAATCAGATAAATAAAAATGTTAAATCATGTGCAATAAATGAAAAATGGTAAAAATAAATTACATTTAAAAATAACAAATGGCGATAGAAGGACCACATTTTTATCACATTTATTCACAATAAAGCTTTTTATTTATATATTTAACTTTTATTTAACCAGATTACAATGACAATCTGGCCAAAAGGCAGCAGCAACAGACACATAGTTAGATTTACAACCAAAAAAAAAACCCAGGTAAGATAAAAAAATATACAAATCTAGAAATAAGATAAAACAATTAGACATAAAGACCTTTCTCATTTACAACATGTACAAGCAATTAAAACAGGCTTAAGACAACAGTAAGTACTCAGAAGCAGGCACATTTATTAGAAACTATTGATTGCAATGCAATATTGAAGGTAGATAATGGAATAGTGAGCTTTGGTGATTTTTGCAGCTCATTCCAGCTTCAGTAACCTTTGTGTATGTTAGAGCAGTCCCACATAATCACAAACAGAATCTAATCTCAAACAGAATAATAGCTAATTAAATTTTTTTGTTAGAATTGGCCACCTGTATGCTATAAGCTCTCTAATCTAAAACACAATTAAACTCTATTCATGTAATAGTATTAAACAAGACGTTAATAATGTCATGGCGGTATCTGTTACAGAGCTTTTTGGTTCACCACCCACAACACAAAGTAAAAAAAAATCAAGTAGTGCAGAAAACATTTACGAGTAACACTGGAACCTGCATGAGGAGGCTCATTTTCCTGAGAGGCTAACGCACTATCAGAGCATATCAGGCGGGGGTTTAACGGGCACCGGGACAAACGGTGAACACCCAGGGTGAGTTATATCAGTGCTGATGGTCCTCAAATCAAATCAAATCAACTTTATTTATAAAGCACTTTTCATACAAAAAAAAAGCAACTCAAAGTGCTTCACAGATTAAAATGGCCCCATAGATCCCATATTCCCATCCCAGCCCCCCTCCCCAAGTATAAAACAATTGACAATTACAGTTCCCCTCCCGCACTCAACTTCCAAGGTGGACATACACTCACCCACACACACACACACACACACACACACACACACACACACACACACGCACACACATGAACAACAGAGTAAACAATAGGCTGAGTTCACATGGGGTCAGGTAATGGACGACACATCATCAGCGGAGCCATCTGCCTCGACAGCAACAGATCCACGGCAGCAGCCAACACACCGGCCCATGACGCCCAGGGAGGGAGGGCAGAGACCCCCCACCACTGCCCGGGCACTACCCGAGGAGCGCCCCGGCCGCCGCCGCCGACCACCGGCCCCAAGGCAGAGGGCTCCACAGAGGAAACGCTGGAGGATTAAAACATATAACATGTAAAATAACAAAAGCTAATATGGATAAAAAGTAACTGATAAAAAGTGATTATAAAGATAGTAAAAGAAAACATAATCATGTAAAAACACTAAGATGTAAATAAAATAATAAAATTAAGTAAAAGAGATAAATAGGTATATATATAAATAAACAAATATGACAGGTGATACAGTTAAACAGACTAGATAAATAGTAATCAGTTAAAAGCTAAGCTAAAAAGGTGGGTCTTGAGCCTATTCTTAAAAGCCTGGATGTTCCCTTCGGCCCTGAGGTCCTCCGGCAGCCCGTTCCAAAGGCGAAGGCCGTAGTACTTGAAGGACACCTCGCCTTGGGTGTGTCTTAACTTTAGGGATAACTAGGAGGCGGCTGCCAGAGGAGCGCAGAGACCACGAGGGTTTATATAGTAAAAGCAGTTCTGAAAGATAAGAAGGCCCGAGACCATTAAGACACTTAAAAACCATTAAAAGAACCTTAAAATCGACCCTGAGACGTACGGGGAGCCAGTGCAGTGATTCTAAAACCGGAGTGATGTGCTCACGCTTCCTAGTCTTCATCAGGCTCCACAGCAGCCGGTAAAAGTTCCTGAGCTGCAACAATATTTTTAAATAATTTTTTTTTTCCATGAGTCGGCTAATCTCATTGTTTTTTCATTTCATTCACACCAAATACAAATTCAGGTCTCAGGAGGTGAAAGTGTTCCTTGTGTAGCAGCAATGTTTTTTCCGTGTGTCCTCTCTAACAGATGGAGTGGTCGTGATCGACCCGGTTCAGCTCAAAGGAAAGAAAGGTGAGTTTAGCTCGAAGGGTCACCTTTGGTCTCGGAGGTGCTCCACCCTAATCAGATGCTGTTCCTGTGGTTTTTCATCTGTGGGTTAGGGTTAGGGACACGTGTGTGTGTGTGTGTGTGTGTGTGTGTGTGTGTGTGTGTGTGTGTGTGTGTGTGTGTGTGTGTGTGTGTGTGTGTGTCAGATCCAACCCTGACTCAGCTTTTCTTTCTGGTTCAGCAGCCAATGGCTAAACCTGGAACTGCACTCTCACGCGTGTCTTTATGTGTCTCAGTGTACGTGATGCTGTCATGTACGTTTCGCTATGGCCGCCAGGACATGGATGTGATGGGCGTGGCCTTTAGGAGGGACCTGTTTGTGCTGACGCGGCAGGTGTTCCCCGAAATGCAGGACAAGGAGAAACTGACTCACACCAAGATCCAATGGAAGCTGCTGCAGAAGCTGGGGGACAATGCCTACCCCTTCTTCTTTGAGGTGAGGAACGTTCATCCAGGCCGATGCCGCCGTGACAGGTACACTCCAGAGAGCGCTTTCATTTGATAACCAGACAGATGGTAAGAAGGTCTTACTGTGATGTGTGATGGTAAAGCTAAACGTTAACAACGGTTCATTCTCAACACCTCTCATTCAGTTTCCTGACAACCTGCCGTGCTCCGTGAGTCTGCAGCCGGGTCCGTCTGACGAAGGCAAGGTAACGGAACCCGTCAACTCACCTGTGTGATCAGCTTACCTCAGTCTGAAAGCTCCGCAGCCACCTCAGCCACGTTTCAGACCCAGAACCTTAACAGACACCGCGCAGCCCACTCACCTGGAGTCACGTGACTCAGACAGCTTACCTGTGCGTTCAGGGACGTTCAGCTTGTGAAGCATGATCAGGAGGAGAGCTCTCGTGTGTTTGGGTTTGGATGTGTGGGAGGAGGTTTTTCAGACGTAGCGTCAGCAGACACACCTGTTTATGATTCTGCTAACGCACCTTTTTGTGTTTGTGCGGTGGACAGAAATGTGCCGTTGAATTTGAGGTGAAAGCTTTTTGTGGAGAGAATCAAGATGAGAAGATCGACAAGCAGTGAGTGCAGCTTCGTCCGCTTAGTCAGTGATGTAGCAGGTCCTTCATGTCTTCTGTCCTCTGCAGGAGTTCAGTTCGTCTCACCATCAGGAAGATCCAGTTCAGCCCAGAGAGCACCGAGGTAGCTCCACTTTCAGAGATGACCTTTGAGTTCCTGATGTCCGAGGAACCTCTACATGTCAAGCTCTACCTGCCCAAAGAGGTCAGGGTGGATCCTGTTGTTGCTATGAGTTACAATGACACTGACGTTTACGGTTTAAGCAATTAAAGGCTCCTAATTTGAAAGGTAACATTAAACGAGGAGTAAATAATCCCCTGTAGACCACTTAGTCTGTGGAAGGAAGAAAGCCAATCAAAAGATGAGCATCTTGGCAGATTTTTATTTTACTGCTCAGACATGATGGCTGCCTCCATGTTTCACACAACTCGTCTGTTCCCCACCTTCCTGTCTGTCTGCAGACTTTCTACCACGGAGAACCTCTCAAAGCTAACGTTGAAATCAGAAACTCCTCCAGCAGGAACATCAAAAACATCAGTCTGTCAGGTAACACCTTGTGCTTCACAGCTGGTTCCTCTGTGCAACCTCCCTCTCCCGGTAAAGACGCCTGTTTTTAAATGACTCACTTTAATGACCTCTGCCTTTCCCTTTTGGAGAACATCTGAGCTGTCAGACCCAAATCAGTTCCAGTAGTAAACACCTATTGAAGAAGAAGAAGAAAATATCATTTCTATAGCGCCTCTCAAGATAAAAATCACGAGGAGCTTCACAAAAAATGTAAAAATATAAAAAAGAATTTAGAAAATGTTTAAAAATATATTTAAAATGAGCAAAAATAAACAATTGTGATTAAAAAATGTTAAGAAAGAGAGAGAGTGAACAGGAAAGAGGGAAATCAGTGGATTCTGAGGAAGGTGGAATAGGTGGGAGAGCAGAATAAAGAGAGAGAGGTGAAGAAGGTCATACAAAAGCCAGCTTGAACAAGTGAGTCTTCAGCTGCTTTTTAAAGGAGACCACTGAGTCCACTGATCTCAGGCTCAGGGGGAGAGAGGTCCAGAGTCTGGGGGCCACAGCAGCAGATGATCTGTCAACTTTGACCTTTAGCCTGGTGCTGCACAACCAGTAGGCTTTGATCACTGGACCTCAGGGACCTGCTGGGGGTGCAGGGACTAAGAAGATCATTATATATCTTAATGATGTCATCAGTCCAATATTATCATATTGGACTGATGACATCATTAAGAGCCTGAACCGACCAGAGAATGCTGCTGTTGTGTCCTTGGGCAAGACATTTAACCCACCTTGCCTGCTGGTGGTGGTCGGGGGGACCGGTGACGCCTGTGTTCAGCAGTCTCGCCTCTGTCAGTACGCCCCTGGGCAGCTGTGGCTACGCCGTAGCTCATCACCACCAGGGTGTGAATGGATGGATTACTTATTGTGTTGTGAAGCGCCGTGGGGGGTTGTAGAATCCTACGAAGGTACTCTACAAATACAGGCCATTTATCGTAACTGTTCTTGTGTGTGTGTGTGTGTGTGTGTGTGTGTGTGTGTGTGTGTGTGTGTGTGTGTGTTTATTCTCACGCTGCATTGACAGTCTGGACACTTTTAAAAACAGCTAAAGACCTTTTATTTAAAGCGGCTTTAACTTAAATCTTTTATTTTCTAATTTTTAACTCTAATTTGCAATCATCTTTCATCTGTTAATGACCTATGATCTGATGACTTTATTTGTTCTGACGTTAATCTATTTCTGTTTTGGCATCATTATGATTTCATGACTTTGCCTTATTCTGTTTTGATGTGAAGCACTTAGTGATTCTTTGCCCGTGATGAGTGATGTTTGAGTTACATTTACTTACTTACATTGTGTTTGTGTTCAGTTGAACAGGTGACCAACGTTGTTCTTTACTCCAACGATAAATATGTGAAGTCTGTGGCCAAAGAAGAGACAAAGTGAGTGTTCTGTTGCTGGCTTCAGCTCGTCCTGTGGCCCGTTGTTCCTACTTGTACTCAACAGCTGTACTTACTAGGGTTGTCAGGGTGTGAAAATGTAACCTCACGGTTATTGTGACCAAAATTATCACGGTTTTCGGTGTTATCGCGGTATTTTATTTAAACGTGCTACATTTTCAGACAACTAAATAAACCCTGTATATCAGGCATGTATTGTCCTCAGTTTGTGTCTAAATTTTGCCTAAAATTAGTTATTTTGTAAATATGTTGTTTATTTGTTTACATTTTTCCCCTTTAGTCTTTAAAATACCAATATTTGCCCATAACTTCTTATGTTTTGTCTGTTTGATGTCATCATTTAAAAAATATTAGATCAGGTGATACTCAGTACTCAAGTAGCCTTCTAATCAGATACTTTTTTTACTTGAGTAATAAACCCTATATCAGGAAAATATTGTCCTCGGTTTGTGTCCTTCCAGTGAGCTTTGCAGATGTGGGAAAATGTCATCAGGCAGTAATCGTTGTTAAATTCATAATTATTCTCGGAGAGAGACCAACTCTTATCTGCCCCTGGGAGCCCCGTAATGCATAGCGTCATTTCAACATGGTGGTGTCCGCGACACGGTTTATATGCAGGTAGCGGCGCTGCGGCTGCTTTATATAGCGACTCGTTGCATTCTCCCTCAACCCAAATCCTCGGATCACGCATTTTAGCTAAAACGCTAACGTTAGCTTGCCTTGCGTTGACTGTAGAGTTGTGGGTGACGGTCACGCAGATGTGTCATGAGATTTGAAGCGTTGCTGCCTTTCACAGACACTTTTTCTGCACGTGCTGCAAACAGGATAGCCGTCTTCTATCAGCTGTCCCTCGGCATTCTTCACATATCCAAAAGATGCCCGTACTTCCCACTTTGTCTTCTTTGAGGGATAATAAATGTCCTGAGCGCTGCCGTCTCCTCCTTTGGCCATTATTTCAGCTTTAGCTTCAAGAAAGTTTTGGTTGTAAACAACAAAGTGCGCATGTGCCGCCGGCATCTTCAGCAGATGATACGGTGGCTGGTAAGGGTCACCGCGCCTACACCGCAGCCACGGTAATCTACCGAGATAATATAGTTTTTGATGAAGATAGATGGATGTATGGTATCTGACCTATTTGCTGTCTTTTCATGTTCATATGGGTATGTGTCCTACAGTGACTCTGTACCCTCTGGTACCACCCTGAAGAAGGAGTACACCCTTTACCCCCTCCTGGCGTACAACAAGGAGCGCCGAGGAATCGCTCTGGATGGACGACTTAACATGAAGACACCAACTTGGCTTCTTCCAGCATGTAGACACCTCACACACACCTACACACACTCACCTGTCCATGTCCAGACCTCTTAACCCTCCCACTGTCTTTATGGGTGACTCCACGAGGAAAGATGACCATTGAGCAGGATTGATGGTTTATCCCTTGAGGTCCACGTGGCAGGGGTGAGGTGGTGCTCATTCCTCACCCCTGCCACGTGGACCCAAGGGATAAACCATCAACCATGCTCAAAGGTCAATTTTCCTCGCGGGGTCACCCATTAGGACAGTAGGAGGGTTAAAGAACAGTGTTCCCGTCTGTCTAGAGGACACGTTTGCTACCATCCAGATGCAAGTATCTGTGGGTTAGGGTTGGGACTTGTAGTGGCATTCATGTACGCCAAGACCTTTTTCAACCTTTGGACAATCGGCACAAACTTTTGTTCAACAAAGAACGTTTACTGAGACGCTGCACGGTGAAGCGAGTTCAGAACACACGTCTGTTGTTAAGTCCAGGTTTCTCGTTGGGTTTGGGTTAGACCGGACCTCCTAAACCGATCTAGCTTCACTCGTAAACGATCAGCTGGTCAAATGTCCTGTTAAATCCATCAGACCGTTTGATAAACTGGTGAGATGATAGCACAAGTAACTTAATGAACTGATCAAATGTTTTTATTAACGCATAAATATATTGATTAACTGATCAGACAGAACATCACTTATGTAGTGTCTGCTTCACCTCGTTGAGTTCTGGTGTGTGTGTGTGTGTGTGTGTGTGTGTGTGCTCAGTGTGAAGCAGGAGGTGCTAAGGGAGGTCCAAGGGATGCTTGTCTCCTACAAAGTGGTGCTGAAGATGACTGCGTCTGGGTTAGTATCAAATCAAATCAACTTTATTTACATAGCACTTTTCATACAAAAAAAATGCAACTCAAAGTGTTTCACAGATTAAAATGGCCCCATAAATCCCTTATTCCCATCCCAGCCCCCCTCCCCAAGTATAAAACAATTGACAATTACAGTTCCCCTCCCGCAACCAATTTCCAAGGTGAACGTAGACACACCCACACACGCGCACACGCACACACATGAACAACAGAGTAAACAATAGGCTGAGTTCAGATGGGGTCAGGTAATGGACGACACATCATTAGTGGAGCCATCTGCCTCGACAGCAACAGATCAACGGCAGCAACCAAGACACCGGCCCATGACGCCCAGGGAGGGAGGGCGGAGACCCCCACCACTGCCCGGGCACTACCCGAGGAGCGCCCCGGCCGCCGCCGCCGACCACCGGCCCCAAGGCAGAGGGCTCTGCAGAGGAAGCACTGGAGGATTAAAATATATAACTGTAAAATAACAAAAGCTAATATGGATAAAAAGTAACTGATAAAAAGTGATTATAAAGATAGTAAAAGAAAACATAATCATATAAAACCCTAAGATGTAAATAAAATAATAAAATTAAGTAAAAGAGATAAATAGGTATATATGTAAATAAACAAATATGACAGGTGATACAGTTAAACAGACTAGATAAATAGTAATCAGTTAAAAGCTAAGCTTAAAATGTGGGTCTTGAGCCTATTCTTAAAAGCCTGGATGTTCCCTTCGGCCCTGAGGTCCTCCAGCAGCCCGTTCCAAAGGCGAGGACCGTAGTACTTGAAGGACACCTCGCCGTGGGTGTGAGTCTTAACTTTAGGGATAACTAGGAGACGGCTGCCAGAGGAGCGCAGAGACTGCGATGGTTTATATCGTAAAAGCATTTCTGAAAGATAAGAAGGCCCAAGACCATTAAGACACTTAAAAACCATTAAAAGAACCTTAAAATCGATCCTGAAACATACGGGGAGCCAGTGCAGTGATTTTACAACCGGAGTGATGTGCTCACGCTTCCTGGTCTTCATCAGGACACGTGCTGCTGAGTTTTGTAAAAGTTGTAAACCTGAGATGCTCTTTTTGGGAAGAACAGAAAGCAGGGCATTGCAGTAATCAATTCTACTGGTTATAAAAGCATGAACTAGCGTCTCTGCATTGGCCCGAGAGAGAATGGGTCGGACTCTGGCGATATTCTTAAGATGGTAAAAACCTATTTTTGTGATGTTTTTAATGTGGGGATAAAAGTCAGCTCAGAGTCGAAAATCACACCCAGATTCTTCGCTTGTAGTGATGGATAAAAAGACATCGATTGTAGTTTAGGTAAAAGTTTCTCTCTCTGGGTCTCAGGACCGATGACTAAAACTTCAGTTTTGCCTTGGTTGAGCTGGAGAAAGTTTTCAGTCATCCATGATTTAATATCTAAAATGCAGTTAAAAAGTGCATCCATTGGCTGTGCGTCATTAGGAGACACAGAGATGTACAACTGTGTATCGTCAGCGTAACTGTGGAAATTCACCCCGTGTCTCCTGATGGCGCTGCCCTGAGTGAGCATATAGAGGTTAAAAAGCACTGGGCCTAGAACTGAGCCCTGAGGCACACCGCATGTGATGCTGTGGACCCCAGAGGAACAGGTATCCAAACTCAAGTATGAGCTGCTTTGCATTCTGGGAAGGTTTTAATCAGTGGTGTTCTCCTTTCCCTCTAGAACTCCAGATGTATTATTAATGACATTTTCCAGCCAAACACCCCCTTCCACACTTACTATGGTCCCTTAGCACCACAAACTCACTGTTCACTCAGTTCCACTTACCCTAAAAAATCCCTAAATCCTGGAGACCCAAGAAATTTTTCGTTTTTACACCAAACTGCTTCAAATCAGCAACCTGAAGAGAGCGGTTTGTTTCTGCATCACCACTTCCTGCTCCATATGTGGTTAGTTCTCGTTTTCCTAATGAGCGCACAGCTGGGAAAAGTTCTGCTGCTTCAATTCACCTTTATCGCCTGATTAGGACTCTTATTTTGATACTTTAGTGATCACCGCCTCTCCCTTCTGGAGAACGTCTGACCTGTCAGAACCAAATGGGTTCCTGTAGAAAACACTCATTGGACTGATGACAACATTCAGAGCCTGAAGCATTACTGAGGAAAAGTTCAGCGCCGGTGCGAGAAAACTCGTCTCTGTGTCTGTTAAATAATCTCCTGACCTGCTTTTACTGCAGTATGAGATGCAAGGGCTGCATCGTTCTCTAACCTGTTGGATGATCAGTGGAAACAGGATGCATCTGAAAAATTTACAAAACCTGAAAAAAATAAACACCGTTTAGAAAGTAAAGAGTATCAGACCAAGCCCTAAACCCTGAGGAACTCCATGACTAACTGGTACATATTGTCACGAGTGGGGCAGGAGGAAGTTTAGGACCCAAGATGCAGAAAACCAGATGAACGAGGCAGGAGGTGGATGATGAAAATAAAATCCTTTATTTAGGTGTAATCCAAGAAGGCAGGAACCAAAATCCAAAAATCCTAATATCTAAACCGAGAAGTCAAAACACTAGAGACCTAGAAACACTAGAAGCTAGCGCGAGGAACGAGACGAGTCTGAACAATGAACCGACAAAACACTGTGACACAGACAGGGTTTTATACACAGGGGAGGAAGAGAGGGAGATGAGCTGCAGGTGTGTGGGGAGAGACATCAGGGAGAGGGAAGTGAGTTGAAGAGGAAGAAAAATAACATGATCTAAGATTAAAGACAGAACCTGAAAACAAGAAGAGCAAAATAACTAACTAATAATCTGGGGAAGGAGAACTAAAGAACCGGTGGGGGGAAAGAAACACACTAACCCCCAAATTCCACTACCTCCGCTCCGCTCCGGCACGAACTCCGGAGAGAAATCCGTCCCGTTGTAGTCAATCAGAGCAATTCCACTACTGCGGCTGTGCTCCGGCAGTGCGGCGCAGTGCGCCGCCCTCTGTTTCGGCGTCCGGCAAAAATAGAATCAATCCTATTTTTGCCGGACGCCGAAGCACCTCCGCAGTCAATGGACAGAAATCACAACCACCCAACAGGAAAGGGAGCAAGCACAACTTCCGTTTTTCACAATAAATCGATAAACAAAAGGCGTTTTTTGTTTCATATGCACAGGTTTAACAACATTTAACAACTATCAATAGCGGCTGAAGTTTAAATGCACAAAAGTAAGCCATAAATACAGTTTCCACTATCAAAGTAGTCACACTTTGTTGATCCAAACACTGCTGATCTCTCAACACAAATGATGGGCAGATTAAACAGTTCATTTCGATGCTTCTCCCACACAACGGGTGTTTGGATCTAACTTCCGCGTTTATTGCTCGGACTGTATCGCAAGATCTCGAAAATCCCGCCATGCTTGTTTGCCCCCCTCAGGTCTCCGCACCGGAGCGGAGCCGTTGTAGAGCGGGTAGCAGTAAAAATTGAGTTCGGAAGCGAGCGGCTGCAGAAGGCGGGGGTGGACCGGAGCGGAGCGGAGGTAGTGGAATTTGGGGGTAAAAGAGACTAATAGATGAACAGCTGAAACTAAAGGAAAACACTACAGAAAGAAAAACTAAAGGGGAGTGACTAAGGGGGACCATGGGAGCACAGGACCTGGAGGGGGATACCTGGGGGGGAGGTGGGGGGGGGGCCTAGAGGGGCTGCAGATCTGGGGTCACACGAGGGAGACGTAGACAAGGACACAAGAGGGCGCTAGGAGACACAAAAGGAGAACCTAGAGTCGGATGGAGAACACAAGGAGACACATGAGGGAAGGAGCAGACGCAGACCATGACACATATGACATCAGTAACACGGACAAACTGGAATCCATCAGATAAATAAGAGTTAAATCAGTTTAGAGCTGCTCCCTTTTCATGTTGAAGCCTTCATAATAAATGTTGTCAAATGGAGGAAATTCTGCATTAATTATGTCTCTCTTTCTCTTCTGCTGCCTTTCATCACCAGCACGGTGGGCTCCAGGTGTGTGTGTGTGTGTGTGTGTGCGTGTGCGTGTGTGTGCGTGTTGATGTGCATGCTCACAGCTGTGTGTGTTTTTCAGTGAGGTGTCTTTGGAGGTTCCGTTCAAACTGATGCACCCTAAACCTGAACCAGGTAATGACTCTGCAGCTGCAGCTCCACCCTGTCAGGGCAGGAGGCAGCGCCATCAACTGGTTTCTTCATATCAAATCAATAAAAGCCTTCATCTTTAACCATGTTTTCTCTCACTATCTGCTGCTGAACCTCAGCTAAAGAGAGGTAAGACCTCAGCTTGATCTCACACATTTCAGATAAGGTGCTTCTCACGTGGAACCAACAAAATCCTTCAAATGTATATGTTTCAGGCGAGAAAGATAACAGTTCCTATCTCTAACCCTAATCCTTGTGGGTAAAAACTAGATTTTACATTTTTAAACTCTGATAAAAGTCACACGCATCTTTATCTGATGAGCAGAGGACAGAGAAGACCAGGTGGACAGTCACTGACACTCTATGGATTAGTTTCACTGGGTTGTAGAACGTTCCTGCTCATTCATGATTTCTCCTTATTGTTACAACATGAGTAGAAGATGAACAAAGTCCTTATAAGCCCTGAATTTCCAACCCAAGAGCAGAACTAAGGACGCCTGATGAATCTGAGATGAGACGTCTTCGTTCAACAGCAGAAGTCCAGTTGCTGTATTGGATGGATGGATCTTAGGCGATCCAGATGATCTGCTCTGCTCTAGTTCTCCTAAACTTCAGGCGTCGCCAATGAGAAATCAATGCATTTAAACAGCAGGAGAAGAGTTATACCAAAACAGGGTCTACAGGAGATCCATTCACAACACAACTAGACTTTTTCAGCTCTTCTCTTTTAAAGTTTATGCAACGAAAAAGGAACTTACTCCCACACTTTTGATTAAACAGATAAATACCATACCGCCTTTATTTATATAGCACTTTAAAAACACAGCCATACGGCTGACCAAAGTGCTGAACAGTCGCACAATAACAGAGATAGAAAACATAAAACAGTACTATGAAATACAACCAACAATAAAAAAGACAAGCCGATAAAAAAGTACCAATAAAACCTTACAATGGATGATAAAATAAGAGTAGTAAAAACCAAACTAACAGCTAACTATTAAAAGCAAGGGTAAAATAGTGTGTCTTTAGTCTAGACTTAAAATCTGCCAAGGTGGATGCCAGTCGAACTGGGACTGGAAGTTGGTTCCACAGTTTAGGACCCGCGACAGAGAAAGCTCATAAACAGATAAATGGATTTGATTATTAGAAGCAGCCATTACCGTCACTTTTAACCACACCATGTTGAGGTTTATAGGACCTCAGTGAAGTCGACAATCTCAAGGTCAAGTAGAATCACAAGGAGCCATCTTAAAGAGCAAGTCACCCCCTACCAGATTCTTACTCCACTCCTACTTCCTGTTTGAAAAATGCAACAAATGCTGTTGCCTAGCAGACCGAGAGGGCGGAGCCGCTAACAAATACACACGCACACAGGCTCACAACGACATTGTGACATCGTATGGTACCAGCTAACGTCATAGGGTACCTCTTAGCCAATAGCGATGGCAGATTTAAAGTCAAATGCAGTGCAGAGTTTTTACCTGACAACGGCACAACACTGACAGTTTTAGGCAGAAAATAAAAATTTGAACTAAAATGCACTAATGTGCAAAACTATTGACTACACGTGTCTGCAGCACGATTAGACACACATTTATATAGTTTATCAGAAAATAAAGTAGATTTTGGGGTGACTTGCTCTTTAAGGTAAGTCTTAGACTCGAGTCCCCGTCTGGTGGAGACTAAGAATCGCCAAAAACCACAGATTTGATCAAAGCCACATAAATGGATCTGAACTGGTCCCCCAGGTCTGATCAGCCGACTTGATGTTTCAGGTTAGCCTGGCCTGCCGGACTCGTCCTCTGTTTAATTCTGCACAGAGAATGAGTCTGGTAACTCACAGGCAGAGAGGCACATGAGGGGCGGGATTAGAAGGCTTAAAAATCACCAATCAGAAAAAAGAAGGAAATCCCGACTGTACCGCACGACGCGGTAGATTTCTAGTTATAGTAAAAAAAGTTCAAGTCATTTAGAACTAAGGGAAGAGCTGCAGCAAACTCGATCAGTCACCATGTTTATGACAGACAAACTCGGCGTTGTGGTGTGTGACGTACGATACTCAGCGCTGATTGGCTCGGTTAGAATTCTCACGGGGCGGGGTAATTTGAATAGGAGTTCCCAGACTCTTTCTCTGTGCAGAATTAAAGGTACACTATGGAAGTGTGACAGCCAAAACATGTATAGAAATAATAAATGTCTTCTTCATACATTCTCCTGCAATGCCCTGGTCCTGTAGAATGAGCCCTGGCATTTTTACTGTGATTGCCTGTTTTTCTGTAAAATCACAGAAAAAGAGAGATGCTCGGGTCGAGCAGGCTGCTTCATGCGCGTTCACGCTCAGGCATCGCCCGTAGCATTTGCTATCCGTAGCTTTAGCAGCAGAGAGAGAGGCAGTGCCACTTTGTCGCTGTTCCTAACGCCTAGTGACAAAGCTAGCTACATTTCTGAGGACTCTTAGCTACTTTCCGTTCTTTGAATGTTGTTTCAGCTGTCATCAAGGATATAAAAGTTACAGATACAAAGGATATCACTGGTGCTTTAGCTCACCTAGTAAGACGTCGGACTCCCATGCAGAAGATCTGGGTTTGATTCTGGATGTGAACATAGTTTATTTAGAGTTTCTTTTTTACATTAATGGTATATTTTTTACAGTAAGATGCCCAAATTTTTATGTGAGACTCGCCGAACGGCATTGAATTCACAGATAAAAAAGATGTGGGTTCAACTTTCATTTTGGAACAATTTTTCAAGCAAGGGAAGGGAATGATCTGAGCATGCAGGAGGACTGACCCATCATAAACCTTTGTCGGCTGTGCTGAAGAGAAAGGTACAGAACCACATTATTTAATTAATTAGCTGCGTGTTCTCCTGTCCTCTGTCCTCCGGGCCACACACACACACACACACACACACACACACACACACACACACACACACACACACACACACACACACACACACACACACACACACACGTGTTTTTATGGGTTTGTGTGGACTACGTTTTCTGAGTTGTTTGTGTGGACCCTGACTTCCACTATAGCCAGAATGGTGCAAAAATTATGTTTAACTCTAGGTGGGACAAAGGAAGCTTCCTCTAGGATTTTGGTTGTGTGGACCGGGTAAACGTCCACACAATGGTGAATGTCCACACAATGTTGGTCTCCCGTCTGGGGTTGGTCCACACAACCCCATAAAGACAAGTGCGCGCGCACACACACACACACACACACACACACGGCTCAGTCATAGAGACACAATCTACAGTTGTCTTTCCAAAGACAGTGCTGGGACCAATCAGACCAATGAACAATGCAAAATATTTATATCGATTGAAATCAATCAACGGGACTGTCCGCTGCACACTGTCGAAGACGACATGGAGCAAGTACCTCTCTCTGCTCACGTTTCAAAGAAAAGTCCAAGACTTAATCGACCAATCTTGATGCCAAAGCCGTTGTAAACGAGCACGATTCCTCGCCCGCTGCCATCTTTGCTGTTTTGCTCCATTGCAGTTCTGCAATCATCATAAAAAAAAAAGTAGCGTTGCCCTAAAGGTGCACAGCCCAACGTCTCTCTACAGACATAGAGCGCTGTGATTGGCCCGGCCTAACTCGGGCTACGTTCACACTGCAGGCAAAAGCGCATCAAATCCGACTCGTATCTGATGTTTTTACGACGGCACGGATCCATTTTTTTCAAATCTGACTCAGGTCACTTTCATATGTGGTACTGATTCCGATACACATCTGATGCTTTTGAAAGCGACTGCAGTCTGAACGATCATGTCGCATTAAATCTGTCTTCTACGTCACTGAGTCGGTGGAGGCGAGCGTCGTGTGTGGACGTTCCTGAGGAGAAGCGCTGACAGAAGGAATCAGGAGTCTGTCTGGACATCCTGTCAAGTTTAGGAATTCAAAATCTCCGGGTCAGGGATGAGGTCCTGCCCCAAGTGGAGGAGTTTAAATATCTTGGGGTCTTGTTCACGAGTGAGGGAAAGCTGGAGTGTGAGATCGATAGGCGGATTGGTGCTGCGTCTGCAGTGATGCGGGCGTTGTACCGGTCTGTCGTGGTGAAGAGAGAGCTGAGCCAGAAGATGAAGCTCTCGATTTACCGGTCGATCTACGTTCCTACCCTCACCTATGGTCATGAGCTTTGGGTAGTTACTGAAGAAATGAGATCATGGATACAAGCGGCCGAAATGAGCCCAGAGCGGCTGGGCTCTCCCTTAGAGATAGGGTGAGAAGCTTGGTCATTCGGAAGGGGCTTGGAGTAGATTAGCTGCTCCGCCACATCGAGAGGAGCCAGTTGAGGTGGCTCAGGCATCTGATCAGGATGCCTCCTGGACGCCTCCCTGGTGAGGTTTTCCGGGCACATCCAACCAGGAGGAGACCTAAAGGTTGACCCAGGACACGGTGGACAAACTATGTCTCTCACCTGATGAGGGAACGCCTTGGGATTTCCCTGGAGGAGCTGGCCCAAGTGACTGGGGAGAGGGAAATCTGGGCCTTTCGACTTAGGCTGCTGCCCCCGCGACCCGACTCCGGATAAGCGGATGAAAATGAAAATGAATGAATGGATGGATGGATGGATGGATGGATGGATGGAGAGCAAGAGAACGGGAGTGGGAGATGCTGCTGGAGTGAAGCGTTTCACTGGTCTCCATCTCCATGGGGGTGGGTGTGTGTGTGTGTGTGTGTGTGTGTGGGGGGGGGGGGGGTCTCCATGAAGGAGCTTCATACCGGAACATTTTGGGTGAATAATGATTCGGGAAGATGGAATAAGGAGTAAAGTAGTTTACAATTTTTAAAACAGTTTCCGGCCTAAAACGGGACACTTGACAGGTGTGATGCTGAACCTGTGGTTCGGTTTCTTGGATTTTGCCTTTTTGGATTTTTTTTCTTTTTCGTCATCCTAATAAAGGAGCATTTTCATTTACATCTACTGTACTCCTGCCTCATGTTGTAGTGGGTATCTGCATTTTGGGTCCTACTCCTCCATTCCCCATCGTGACAGTGAAGCTCTTCACATCACAACTCCGCCTCTCCTGGTTCTGACTCCACCGATCGTGACTGCTGTGCATACGAGTGGCGTGAGGCGTTCACACCGGAGAGAGTTTGACGTCACATTTCAGTCATAATGTGAACAGCCACACAAAAAAATCTGATTTACTCAAAAAATCCGAATTGAGCATCAAGGCCTGCAGTGTGAACGTAGCCTTAGCCAAGCCAGTGAAAGACCTGCTGAGGCTCTAATGGAGCGTGGCTAGACCAATCCGCAGAGCAAAGTCTTTGCTACTGCTACGGTTTGTCTAAGTTTCCAGGCTGAAACGTTCCCCCACAGGAAAAAAAAAATGTTTTACTGACTTTTCAACAAAAGGTGATGCCAATAACTGTTTTACTCTGATCCTAGACAAAGAGTGTGATTGATAAGCTACAAAAACTGGTGTCATCAGAGGGTCGATTCAAAAACCTGAGAGAGGCTCTGAAGAAGTAAGCATGCATGCTCTTCTACCCATGTTCGATATGCACACCTGTACAGCTTAGTCTAATATAATCTGCATGTTTTCCATAGTTGTGACCCTCCTTGCGTTCCCTACTTGGGAATGTACTTGACGGATCTGGCCTTCATCGAGGAGGGAACGCCCAACTACACCGAGGACAACCTGGTCAACTTCTCCAAGATGAGAATGGTGAAAAAGACTCCATCAAATGTTGTTCGGGTCCCTGAGGCGATTATTATTACTTATTCTTCATTTTCCCCTCCAGATATCTCATATTATCAGAGAGATTCGACAGTTTCAGCAAACAGCCTACAAGATAGATTTTCAGCCAAAGGTGAGACGACGTTTTCTTTTTTATGTCCTAAAAACACCTCGTTGTTTCTCACTTATTAATTATTATTCCATTGATCTAATAAGAACTCACAATTTGTTGGTGGTGGCAAACATTTGCATTCAAAAACAAGGTTCTGAACTTTATTTCCAACACATTTTTAAATTTCTAAGTCAGATTTTTGGAAAATCATTTGCAACACATGTGAGATTAAACACATCCATCCATACCAACAATCACAAACAGCACACGATGTACCAGTCTGCTAGAAAAACGGGCAAAAAACGTTATGCAGTTTGCACAATTAGGCAGAAAATACGTTTTTACATCTAAAAACAAGCAAGACTTCTGGCCCTGCTTCGTCTTTAAGAGGCTCTTCTGTCCTCCACATGTTTTAGTGGCTCAATCGGTGGCTGCCAAATACTTTTTTGCCCTACTATTGCCTCCCTTATTGCCCCAAATAAACCAAAATGTTAATCTTGGTGTGGAAGTTAAAGGGTTTAAAGATTTGCTCTTTTGAGGGATGAATGAAGGCTTTCTGATCTTTAACCGAGTTCTCCGTGTCGCTGCAGGTGGGGAAGTACCTGCTGGACGGCAGCACCATGATGGATGAGGAGAGCTTGTATGAAGCGTCTCTGAGAATCGAACCCAAAACATCATCATGAGGAGGATCGGCGTCGCTCCGTCCACAAACATGTACATTCACCGTTATTTGTATTAGATGCAGTACGCGATGCCCTTGTAGTATTTGCTCTCCGATGGAATTATTTTGTGTATAAATGTTATTAGAAATCCAGTAGAAGCCCAGAGACATTTTATTTATATAGACATATAGATTATTTATGTGCTGTTTATGGTCTTTAATGACAATTTAAGATTCCATTTTTTAAGCTGCAGAACAAACAGATGGAGGGTTTGGAAACACAGTTCACTCTAGGTGGGGACTGGAGTACATCCTGAATGTTTCAGATGTTTCTCCATCCCAGATCTATGCGGCGCAGGTTTCAGTAACACGTCAAAGAAATAACAGCAAAATCTTAACAAGTTTATCTCCTCATACCAATAAAAATGGACATTTAAATCCCTTCTTTTCCACCATGTTTAAGAAAATTAGATTTTTTTTTACATAGGAAATTATTTAACCATAACTTCAAAGGAATGTTAAAATTAATTATTTCAAATCAAATCTAAATATATAAAATTAATATAAATAACTGTTTAAATATAAAATGGTACATGATTCAGAAAAGGGTAGAATGTCTTCTCCGGGTCAGGGATGAGGTCCTGCCCCAAGTGGAGGAGTTTAAGTATCTCGGGGTCTTGTTCACGAGTGAGGGAAAGGTGGAGCGTGAGATCGATAGGCGGATTGGTGCTGCATCTGCAGTGATGCGGGCGTTGTACCGGTCTGTCGTGGTGAAGAGAGAGCTGAGTCAGAAGGTGAAGCTCTCAATTTACCGATCGATCTACGTTCCTACCCTCACCTATGGTCATGCGCTTTGGGTAGTTACCGAAAGAACGAGATCGCGGATACAAGCGGCCAAAATGAGTTTTCTCCAAAGAGTGGCTGGGCTCTCCCTTAGGGTGAGAAGCTCGGTCATCTGGGAGGGGCTCGGAGTAGATTCGCTGCTCCTCCACATCGAGAGGAGGCAGTTGAGGTGGCTCAGGCATCTGGTCAGGATGCTTCCTGGACGCCTCCCTGGTGAGGTTTTCCGGGCACATCCAACCAGGAGGAGACCTAAAGGTTGACCCAGGACACGGTGGACGGACTATGTCTCTCACCTGATGAGGGAACGCCTTGGGATTTCCCCGGAGGAGCTGGCCCAAGTGACTGGGGAGAGGGAAATCTGGGCCTTTCGACTTAGGCTGCTGCCCCCGCGACCCGACTCCGGATAAGCGGATGAAAATGGATGGATGGATGGATGGATGGATGGATGGATGGATGGATGGAGAGCAATGAGAACGGGAGTGGGAGATGCTGCTGGAGTGAAGCGTTTCACTGGTCTCCATCTCCATGGGGGTGGGTGTGTGTGTGTGTGTGTGTGTGTGTGTGTGTGTGGGGGGGGGGGGGGGGGGGTCTCCATGAAGGAGCTTCATACCGGAACATTTTGGGTGAATAATGATTCGGGAAGATGGAATAAGGAGTAAAGTAGTTTACAATTTTTAAAACAGTTTCCGGCCTAAAACGGGACACTTGACAGGTGTGATGCTGAACCTGTGGTTCGGTTTCTTGGATTTTGCCTTTTTGGATTTTATTTCTTTTTCGTCATCCTAATAAAGGAGCGTTTTCATTTACATCTACTGTACTCCTGCCTCATGTTGTAGTGGGTATCTGCATTTTGGGTCCTACTCCTCCATTCCCCATCGTGACAGTGAAGCTCTTCACATCACAACTCCGCCTCTCCTGGTTCCGACTCCACCGAGCGTGACTGCTGTGCATACGAGTGGCGTGAGGCGTTCACACCGGAGAGAGTTTGACGTCACATTTCAGTCATAATGTGAACAGCCACACAAAAAAATCTGATTTACTCAAAAAATCCGAATTGAGCATCAAGGCCTGCAGTGTGAACGTAGCCTTAGCCAAGCCAGTGAAAGACCTGCTGAGGCTCTAATGGAGCGTGGCTAGATCAATCCGCAGAGCAAAGTCTTTGCTACTGCTACGGTTTGTCTAAGTTTCCAGGCTGAAACGTTCCCCCACAGGAAAAAAAAAATGTTTTACTGACTTTTCAACAAAAGGTGATGCCAATAACTTTTACTCTGATCCTAGACAAAGAGTGTGATTGATAAGCTACAAAAACTGGTGTCATCAGAGGGTCGATTCAAAAACCTGAGAGAGGCTCTGAAGAAGTAAGCATGCATGCTCTTCTACCCATGTTCGATATGCACACCTGTACAGCTGAGTCTAATATAATCTGCATGTTTTCCATAGTTGTGACCCTCCTTGCGGTGGAGGGACTATGTCTCTCACCTGGCCAGGGAACGCCTTGGGATTCCCCCGGAGGAGCTGGCCCAAGTGGCTGGGGAGAGGGAAGTCTGGGCCTCTCGCCTTAGGCTGCTGCCCCCGCAACCCGACTCCGGATAAGCGGATGAAAATGGATGGATGGATGGATGGATGGATGGTACATTTAAATAATCTTGTGAACAGATCAGTTATAGATTTCTTTTTAGTTGGATTACTCTGTTTCATAGCTGAATTTACATCTTAGTTTACTATTTTCTTTTAAATTGCCACAATTATGATTAGATTTCATCATTTAAATGTAACGTTTTATACTTAGACTTGACTCTAAATATTTTGAAATGGATTTTTTATTCAAAAATTCCTCATACATGTTTTTCCACAATACATTTTTATTTGATATCAGGTTTGATTTAGAAAATTAAGCTTAACTTTATATTTTTTTCATCATTTTACTTTATAAATTAATGATCTTATCCTTTTCGATTAAAAAATTGCTTTTATTTTAAATTTTCCAAACATTTATTCCCAACATTCTCCTCTCTGCTTATTTTTAAAAAAGCACTACTCATGTCTGATTTGAATGGATGGGTGATGAGCGAGCTTCTGCATAAAGACTGAAGATGCAACACAGGGACTGAGTGATGCTTGTTGGATGAGGGGAAACAAGTAAAACACACAGTGGAGTGTCCCTGGATTATAAACTCTTCATCATTTAAAGTGCAATTTGCTTTCATTCCTTAAAAAGGAACTCAAATCAAACAGGAATGGGTTTAATCCAGAGGATTTAAGGGGAAAAGCGACTGGACATATTCTAGTGAAACTGTGATTATATTTTAATACTTTGCTGACTTTATTCCCCTGGTGGGCACCATGTTGTAAATACAGTACAGTCACCAGGCAGAGTATGTAGCAAACGACACCAGTTTTGAGCCACTTGGAAGTTAGATCCCCAGCTTCAGCAGTCGAGACAGTTTAAAACCGTTTTTATGGTTAATCCTCTCTGGCCAGTGCATTATGGGTTTTGCCTTAATCATGAACCACAGAAGTATGTAAACTATTTTTGTTCTAACTTGCCAATGAAGCGTAAATATTGGCCGTGTACAGTAAAGTGTGCAGGCAGGCCGATGCATCTCCTAACATGCAAACAAAGACAAACGTGTTATTATCCTCATGATTGTCGGGCTCTGTAATGACTCTCCTGTGTACGACACTCAAAATCCTGGAGAACCACTTATGAGTGCAACACATTTTGTAATCTGTTGATCCCATTGTGCTAGCAGGAGCTATACAGTGGCATTATTGTGCTTCTTCTTGAAATATTTCTATGTATTTTTACAGGCTTTGTAAAGAAACACACCTAAAGCTTAAGTGGCAGGCATGTACCACTTCAACGTGTTCAGATATATAAACGGTACGTGTGTTGAAACTTAAACCCCACCTTTGCACCTGGACCTTTATCCTCTTATGGGCACATCAGACGTTTGCAGTCAGCAATACCCGGTGTCATGATTTATCTTTCAGTATATTTCCACAGCTTGAGTAGTATTTCCAGTTTTGTATAAGAGTGTATTCTTTCCTGATTACCTCTTGTTAATAAATCTATTCTTTCTCAGGGGGCTGAACGTTTCTGTGTGTTTTTATGAGTTTTTTTGGTGCTTTGTTCATGTAAAAAAGTCTGAAGTCAGACTGAATTTTTTTAAATATTTGCTTCCAACAAAAAAGACGTAAGTTTGAAAAAAAAATAGCTTTTTAAAGTTTTAAAAGTTTTTTTTTAACCTAACTTGCTTTTTACTAATTTAACAATGTTTTAAAACAAGATAGTTTGTTAAACAGGCTGTTTTACTCTACTTACTGGTGGATCTCTTAGATAAACTCGTCAAGCATCTCTCATGTCATGCGTGGAGTCTTTGATGAATTTAACATGGGAACTAGGCAGTTTCTGTTTTCTTTTAGCAAAACGTGTCACACTGTGAGTTAGGGGGGGAGGGGGGTGTTAGGACCCAAGATGCAGACCAAGGATGGCACAAGGCAGGAGTAGTGAAAACGTAAAAATCCTTCATTTAGGGGTCAATCCAAAGGGCTGGAAGGCAAAAACCAAAAATCCAAGAATAAAAACCCTGGGAATATCCAAAAACACAAGAGACCTAGAGAAATTCGAAATACCTAGAGAGGAGGCGAGACAATGCTGACACAAACAATGGACCGACAAACAAACTGAGACGCAGACAGGGTTATATACACAAGGGCTGGGTGATTAGGGAATTCTGCGCAGGTGAGACCAATAAACAGAGGAGGAGCACAACGGAGCAGGGGAGGAAACCAGACCTAAAAATGGGGAAGGGAGCAAAATGAACTAGAGGGAGAAAACAGACTAGATAAAACACTTAACAGAAGACTAATGATAAAAGGGGTCTAAGGAAAAACGTAAGGGAAACCTAGAGAGCCTGGAGGGGGTTGGGGACACACAGGGCTGCTGAAACCTGGGAGGAACACCTAAGGGGAAAAAACCTGGAGTGGCCTGGGGAACACAAGGAGGCACATAAGGGAAACCTAGAGAGGAATGGAGAACACAAGGAGACACATGAGGGGGACGCAGACCATGACAAAACGTATTTCCTCGCTATGCGTTCAACTTTTTAACACTTTAATCTAACAGCTGAAACATCTCCCCAGCCTTCCTTAGTTTCTACAGGAGTGATTTATCACTTATGGGCCATTCTCATCTGTACCGGGTCAGCCCGGGCCAGGTAGCCCCAGTCGGCCCCAGCCTGGCCCGGTTGATTCCACACATCCTTGCCTTAAGCCCATGTGGGCTGATTCTACCCACCAATCAGAGGCTTGCTCTAATGGAAGGTGTGAATTTGCTGTCAGCAGTGGGTGTGTTGGCCCTGGTCGGCCTGAAGCAGACCCCCTCGAGAAGAGGGCTGAGAATGAGCCCTGGTTGGCCCGGAAAAATACCAGGCCGCCCAGATATGTAAACAACCTATGCTACCCGGCCCGGTACAGATGGGAATGGCCCTTAAATCAAACAAACCAGCCGTGTTCAGGATCTGAAACATGCAGGAAATGTGCTGGAAGCAGACTGCAGCACCAGGTATGTCAGCTCCATTTCTAAGTCCCAACAGAAGTGCCAGGCTTAAGTTGCAAATAGAATATTTTAGCCACAGGGGGCGATAGGGGCAGGGAGGCCTTTCATTAACCAATTTTTTCTAAGTCCAACTGACCAGACTGGCACTCTTAAGTTCCAAATGCTGTGTTCTGGTCACAGAGGGCGCTGTTTTCTAGGCCCAAATGTTTCTTGTTGTCTGTGACTTCAAATGGTGTTTTTCTTTTTGGGACTCTGGTAGTTTGCCCTAAAGTAAGTTGAAGTGGTAGCAGCCGGCTGCTTCTCCTTCTCTGATATTATTGAGAACCTCTCACACCAGTGGTGTACGCTGATAAATACGCAAGTGTGAAGTGAGTGGAAGACCCGGGGATGCGCGGCGATTCGTTAAGATCAACAACTGGACGGTCCAGTAGTTGCTTTTTGTCAAACAGCTTATTGGCAGAGGTTTTTAGACAAATGCGACAGAACTGCTTATTGTTTTTTCTTTTTTTTTATCTTCACAATATATTTATGGCTATACCATGTCAGAAGGTTATTAAGAGATATGAAAACATATTTTAAGCTAATTTGTTTTCCAAGTTTGCTATTAAAATTATTGAGACTTTCTTCTGGAAAATGTCGGCAACATAAGTTCACAAAACCTCTTTGATTAAACATGTTTTATTTAAATACAAACATCACATGATTTAGATGTTTGTTAAGCTCTCAGTCTAAGAACACAGCAGAAAGTGATGCATGCAGTTCTTGCTCTGAAAAAACAGGATGTTTCAGTCCATCATAATAAACACTTTGAGGATGTTCAGTCATTCATTGACTTTGTTTAGCTGCTCTTTTTGTAACTTTGTTTTTTGTTCATTTATGTTTATGTGAATTTGCAGTTGTATTTGTAAGTCTCATACTGTTAACTTGACACGAAGAATGAATGGAAAATGACCTCCGTGGCTAAATTCTGCTTTGTTCGTTTTCAAACTAAAACAAACGATAAGATAAACAAACAGTCTCCACTGATTGTGACGGTATTGATATGGTGTTGGTTAAAAGTTATTGATGGTATTCTAAAACCATTAACTTATCTATATAACTTATCCTTCCAAAATGGTTTATTTCCTCAGAAAATGAAAGCAGCTAAAGTAATACCAATTTTTCAGCAAGGGAATAAACATCTATTTAACAACTACAGGCCAGTATCACTTCTTCCTCAATTTTCAAAAATCCTGGAAAAACTATTTAATAGTAGACTAGAACACTTTTTTAAATAAACACAAAATACTAAACCATAGTCAGTACGGATTCCGAGAAAAGAGGACAACAGCACTTGCAATAATGGAAGCAACCGATGAAATAATTAATACATTAGACAAAGGTAAATATGCTATTGGAGTATTCATAGAGTTTAGGAAAGCTTTTGATACAATAAATCACTCAATTCTCATAAACAAGCTTCAACAGTACAGCATTAGGGTAATAGCACTGGACTGGATCACCAATTATTTATCTAAGAGACAACAATTTGTGAAAATGGTTGATGTCACTTCTGAAAGTATGGGGATTGCCCAACCAGCATTTCCTCCCCATCCCCGCATATTTTTCTCCTCCTGCTCCCTCACATCATCACACAAACATGCACATAGGACCTTGGGGGGTGCACAAGTCAGGGAGTGCGGGTATGGACCACATTCCCGCATCCCTGTGGCAACCTGCCCCCCAATTTTATTTGCACCTTATACACTTCCACCGACGACATTCCATGCATACACACACTTAGGGCCTTGGGAGTGAGCACATTCAACGGCATTTGGCAGGGGGATTTCTCAGCCTCCTCCCGAGTGCCGGTGCCCACTTCCAATTTTAAACTGCACTTAGACGCTGAGGGCTGTGGGTGCAAGTGGGGTGGTGTGGTGGTATCCGCTGGCATAGGCCAGACAATGCCCGCACTGCCCGCTCACCACAGCCATGGAATACACCTCATCAACACACAGCACTATATTGGAGCAGGCGAAGGGAGACTAGGGGTCTTAGCACACCTCTGTTGTTGCTTGGCTTCCTGGGGCTGGAGGCTAGGAGGGAGGAGGGAGATCTGGCCGTCTGGTTGGGGTCTGTGGTGGTGGGTTGCTGTGCTCAGCGTTGGGCGGGGGAGCCTGCTCATCAGCACCCCAGCAGAAAGGGTCAAACTCTGGGAACCGGTGATGGTTGTACCCAATGTGCAGCAGTTCCGGGACCAGAGTTAATGGGGTGTGTATCGGGAGCATGAGTGGGTGTCCGGCATGCATTTCTGTAAGTCTTTGGTTGTATGTGCATGTGTGAGCATGAGAGAGGGAGTGTGTGACTGTGTTTGTGTATGACTGTATATGTCAGGTGGGGCCTTTAACTCCTCCCCTCTCCTGGGACTTCTTTTTATGATATAGATCTTCGCCTCCCCTCCCCCTGCCACACCTGGTGTGGAGTGCGGTGCCTTGGTCTGCCTGAGTGTTTGTGGCTCCCGGGTCAGGGGGTTTAAGATTTTTGGCATCTGCCTGTTCAATCCCGGTGGCTGCCTGGTGGGGTCTGGGTCCCTGGGCTCTGCTGGGTCCCCGGCGGGGGTGGTCGCCCCTGGGTCCCGGGTCGCTGGGTCCCGGGCTCGGTCGGCTAGGGGGTGGGAGGCTGCGGGCGGGCCTGTGGGCTTTCTGGTGATATCTCCAGGGGCTCTGCTGGCTGCTGGTTGTTGCCCCCCCGGGGCGACCCTCTGTGCCTCTCGACGGGGGCGGGGGCCTTTCTGGTTGCAGTCTCCTTGGGGTTCCTGTGTTCTGGGGCAGCACCTGGATCTCTGGGACTTGGGGCTCCCCCCCCCCCCCCCCCGTCTCCTACACATCTTTGGGGGCGGATCTGTGGTCCCTCACACTCTCTATTGGACGCTCCTATAGAGAAACCTTACATATACAAGCGTGTGTACACACACAGGTGCTCACATGGTGCTCTCATAAGTATGGGCTTGGGCACGTTCAACACATGTCTTAAGGCTGTCGTTGCCACTAAATGCACTGTGATTTATTATTGTGGGATTGTTCAGTTAAACAATGTTGATTTTATATTTCACCATCAGGTTGATGCGGTGATAGCTTGCTCCTGATGTATTGTTGTGTGTCCCATTTTTTCTTCTTCTATTCTTTCTCTTTCTGCAGGTCTAGAAGCAGACTCTTGTTAATTATTGTTTATTTTTGTGGAACCCCCCCACCCCCACCCCCTTCCCCCCTGTCCCCCCACCTTTTGTCTTTTCCTTTCTCTTTCACCTCTGACTCCGTGTCTGGTTGGAATTACAAAGCATTCAAAAACAACAACAATAAAGTTTTAAGTATCAGGCGTGACATTAAAAGCAGACGCTTTGATGCTCCACCTGAGAGTAAATCTGTAAGGCTTGTTACCAGCATTCAGACATCAATTCTGTTTACAGGACACGGTAAAAAAAAAAAAAAAGAAAGTGTGGGGATTGCCTGTGGTGTCCCCCAGGGGTCAGTATTAGGACCTGCGCTATATATATATATATATATATATATATATATATATATATATATATATATATATATATATATATATGACATTTTTCAAGTCTGTAAAACTCTGAAGATGATCTTATTTGCTGATGATACAAATTTGTTCTACTCTGGAAATGATCCCAAGAAATAATTAAAATTATCAATAAAGAATTAAGTAAACTAAAAAAATGGATCCCCGCCTGATTGCCCATTGACCGCTGGAGATAAGCACCACCCCCCACCCCCGCTCGACCCTACATGGACAAAGCGGGTTCAGACAATGGATGGATGGACGGATGGATAGATAGAAAAAACTAAGGTAATGACTTTTGGCAATTGTAAAAACAAAACAGAAGTATGTATAAAGATTGATGATGAAAAAATTGAGAATGTAAGTGAAATCAAATTTTTGGGTGTGATACTAGATAAGAAACTCAGTTGGAAGCCCCACATTAGACACATACAAACCAAAGCAGCAAAAAAACATTGCACTTATAAATAAAATGAAGCAACTTTGGACTGTAAATCACTCCATATTCTGTATGGTTAATTAGTTCTGCCATATTTCACTTACTGTATTGGGGAAACAATTATAAAAATGCACTACACCCACTATCAGTATTGCACAAGAGGGTAATACGTGTCATTCATAAAGTTGGGTTTCTGGATCATACAAATTCTTTGTTTTACAGTCAAAATACATAAAACTTCAAGACCGGGTTCATTATCAAACAGCTCAAATCATGTTTAAAGCTTGTAAGCACTTATTGCCACCTTATATTCAAAAGCTCTTCAACCAGAGTGATGAAGGATATAATTTACAAAGGACTAAAAATTTTAAAATGCCTAGAGTAAGAATCACTAAAAGGAGTTTTTGTGTATCAGTATGTAGAGTGAAGCTGTGGAATGGGCTGCAGGAAATACACAAACAGTGTCCAAATATAAACAAATTTGAATCACTGTATAAAAATATGATAATTAATGGATATGAAAACGAGGTTCTCTGAGGTTCTGGAAACTATGATATTATCATTATTATTTTGCTGTTGTTGATGTTATTATTGTCATTCTTATTATTATTACTATCACTATACAAAGTATATATACAAAATTCTCTCATTAGTAGCTGCATATATATGTATATTAATATGTATGTATGTATGTATAGATGGTAATTTGTAAAGGTAAATTAGTAATGTGAGACAAGGGGGTGGGATTGCATAAGCACTTGCTTTTTCTTACTCCCTTTGGACAAAGACTTCTTTTTTGTTGGTATATCTTTTTTTTCTACTATGTTAGTTAATTTTTAAAAATATTTTGTCTTATGTTCAAAATTAACGTTTCAATAAATCAAGCATGTTTCTTGGAGCTGCATTTGCACATCTCTGCCAGGTGGTGACGACAAATAAACCAAAAATCTGTCCCAAGGTTCTGCTGTCAATCAACAACATAATACGCTCATTGGCTACGTTCTGTCTTGGACGGCCTCCAAGGTTCAGCTGCTAGCCAATGAGGTCCCAGGAACTGTGTTTCAAATATTTATTTGTTCAAATATTTAATATTTATAACTGGAATATTTGTTCCTCCCTTTCCCACTGCAGTTAGTCCTGTCCTGCAACCCTGTTTTTGCAGCTTAGTGAAGCCAACCATCACTAACCTGGGGGTGGTTTTGGACCCAGAGATGCGGATGGACTCCCACATTAGCCAGGTGGTTAGATCCTGCTTTTCCCGGCTTCGCCAGCTACCAAAGATGAAGTCCATCCTGAAAGACGTGTCATATTTTCTCCCCAAGCTGGACCTGACCGTCATGTATCGGTCCAAAATAGTGTGATGATATTGTGTTTTTTGTACATAACAGACTTTTTAACAGACAAATTTGTCGCATTCTCCTACACCTCTTCACGGGCTCGCCACAGTAAATATTATATTTGGCAAGAGATAAACTTTATTGTATTTATCCTAGTGGATCTATAATTAAACGGGTAAACTAGTATTAGCACATCCAACATCAAAGAAAGTAAAATGTTACTATCAGGAGAGGGAGAATGTTTTAGTGGTTAGCAGCAGTGTGCTAGCCGATGGCCCCCTCCATGAGGCCACCACAGCTCAGCAGAACATCGTTGTAGCTTCTTCTGGGGAGAAAAACACTTGGAGAAAAAATAAAGTTAACAGCTGAAATAGCAGGAAATAATACAGTTAAAGAGCAGATTGTAGAAGAAAGAAACCCCTGGGTTAAACTGGTCTGTCTACTGCATAATGCTGAACTCTAACATGTGTCCTCAGGGAAGGACCTGATTGGTGTCCAGAACCTGTTGAAGAAGCACCAGGCTCTGCAGGCTGAGATCACAGGTCATGAACCTCGCATCAAGGCTGTCACCCAGAAAGGAGAGACCATGGTGGAGGAAGGTAGAGCAGGTCTGGTCCTGACATGTTTCTGAGGTGTCTGCAGGTTCTGGCTCACTTTTTTTGGGTCCAGGTCACTTCGCTGGTGAGGAGGTGAAGACTAAGCTGTCAGAGCTTCATGGACGCTGGGACACGCTAAAGGCCAAGGCGTCCCAGAGGAGGCAGGACCTGGAGGACTCTCTGCAGGCCCAGCAGTACTTTGCGGATGCTAATGAGGCCGAGTCCTGGATGAGGGAGAAGGAGCCCATCGTTGGAAGTCCAGACTAAGGGAAAGACGAGGACTTGGCCGAGGTATGGAAGTCCCTTCCTGAGAAACTCCAATCGCTTTTCTTTGCTCTCTTTCCAGTCCTTCATAATTAGTGTTTCTGTATTTGTCATTTCCTTCGGTTGTCTACCAGACATCGTTGCTCGTTTGAGCGTCTCATGGGTTAGGGGTAGAAGTGCTGGCCTCGCACAGGAAGTGATGACAAACGTGTTCCCGGCGCTCTTATTTCAAACGGTTTACAAGCTGTGATGTGTGTTCCCGCTGCAGAGCAGCCATGACACGTGGCAGCCGGCAGAAGGCTCACGCTTTTCCACTAAACACCCGCAGAGCTGCGTCTGCGGTGAACTGAGCAGGGTTTGTTTTACAGTGGCGGATCCGATTGGACCATCGCTGCGAGAAAGCTCCACTTGTGTCAGACGAGCTGAAGGTTCTGATGTTCTGCTCCACAGGCTCTCCTGAAGAAGCACGAGGCCCTGATGTCGGACCTGTCGGCTTATGGCAGCAGCATCCAGGCCCTGAAGGAGCAGGCCCAGTCCTGCAGGGTGAGTTCAGAGCCCTCGGCCCGTCAGAACATTCTTATCCACCACGTTCTAACACCAGACCTGTTAACCCGACAGCAACAAGATAATCAGCAGGTGCTTTTGTCCTGCAGGACCTGAAGGCCAACGAGTCCCGCCTGAGGGACATCAACAAGGTGGCATCTGAACTGGAGTCAGAAGGTCTGATGGCTGAGGAGGCTCCTATGGTTCAGGCTCAGGTGAGCGTCACCTGTCTGCAGCAGCTGGTCCCTCTCACTTCCTGGTTTGTTAACTCTGCTCGTCTCTGTTTGTAGCAACAAGAACATCTGGGTTCTGCTCCTGGAAAGGTGCATGTTGTCCTCCGCCTCAACCAGAACCAGACGTGGTGTTTATGTTACCACTCATTTGTTTGTTTGTTTGTTTGTTTACAGGACGAAGCCGACTCTTAACACGGCGTCACCCTGGAAGGTGAGTTCATTCAGCTGATCAGAGGTCACCTCTGATGGCAGCAGTCACGGCCGACCGTGCTGACATCACACAGGAATTCAGGTGACCCGGCAGGCACCAGGTGCTGGTGAAAGTGGGGACATGTCAGCTGGTTGCCATGGCTACAGTTATCTTTATGCATCTGTATGACTGCTGACTGGTGTGTGTTTCCTGTGACCTTTGACCTCAGACCGTACGGTTGGGCGTTCAGACGACGGCTAACTTTAATTCCATCAAGGTAAGAGGAAGCTCTTCCCTTCCTGTCTGAGCGATCCGTCTCCAGGTTTCCTCGTCCGGCGTCCAGCCCGCTGGCGTCCACCTTCATCTCATCTCACTTCATTTATAGTGCAATACTTTCACATTATCATTTTCCCACACTTCTGTATACCTGTATTTTGTTGTTTTTCAATAAAGAATGACAAATTATTTAAGTTTGGTTTTTGTTGCACACAAATATATATCTGTAAAAAATATCTTCAAAGCTAATGTTTACATAACAAGTATGATTGGGTTTTGCAATACGGCACTCAAGTTTATTTTAGTAAGATTTTCAAACCAAGTAAAGTTAGTAAAGAACACATTTCTATTGTCTGCTAAGAAACTGTTGGGATTTAAAATGGGCCTGTTGTACAAATAACTTGTAAATGATTATTCCTCACTTTTGTCTTAACCAAAGAAATTCCAGTAATTGAGCAAAAACATTTATTTTTAACACTACATTTTATAAAACAGGGCACAGTGTCGGCACATGTATGTATGTCGATGGTCCGCCCCAACCGAACCAGGAGACACAGACGTCAGGGAGGCCAAGGTTGTCTCTGCAGCTCTCTGGGCACCACGCCTCACTCAGCTGTCCCCAATGATCCAAATGGCTATGGAGGAAAAAAAATTTAATAAAAGAATGAAACTTAAAAACTCCCAAACCTCATGTCATATTTACTAATCAGCTATGGCTGATTTATTGTTTGGATCACAGTGAGTTACACTAATTCTAATATATTTTTATTTCTATTATACATACATACTTTTTAACTGTTATTTTCACATGACTGTTATCAGGCTCTTGTTCTGGTTCTGATGATAACTCTGTGTCTTCCAGTAAGTTATCTTGTGCTTACTTCATCTGTATAATGTCTCTTTACTTTTGGTAAATTGTACTGAGTCCAGAATAAAGGCTAGCTGGCTGTACAAGATACAATCAAGTATTACGTTTTGGAAATATATGAAACACCGCCAGCATCTGTTAGAGCCTGTGGCGGGGTGCTGAGGGCCGGCTCCAGCCCAGGAATGAGCTCTACACGCCGGCCGGGAGGGTTTGAAACACCGCCATCCTCTCCTCTGCTGGCTGTTCATTCTGTTATGGTTACCGGTGCTTGTGTTGCAATGTTAAACGCTTGGTCTCGGATTTTGTAAGAAAGATAATAAAATGTCCCCCCAAAATACGACTTAAATATATTTTCTCTTCTTCATGATACATTTAATGGCTGGTGCGACTCAGGAGTGATAGCGCCGAAAAAAACTGTACTGAAAACTTGCTCAAAGCAAAATGTATTCATTACGGAAATAAATTATAAACTTACCGATTTAAAACTTTTTTAATACAGGTACTTCTCACGAACAGGCGCAGAAAACCTCCACCTAAACTCCGTGTGAGGTTCAGGTCGATGGGTGTTCCAGTTAGCTCCGGTTGGGTTGAAGCTAGGTGGCTACATCCGTTAGCTCGGCTCCCACCTCCGCTTTAGCTTTGGGTTAGCCAGGGTTAGCTTCAGGTTAGCTCGTAGCTAGTTCGCCTGGGTGTCGTCACTCGAGCCCAGCCTTACAGCCACACCCTCAGCGCCTCCTCTCTTCCCTTTTATGGAATTGTCTGGGCTGGACGGAACCTGTGACACGGTCAAAATGGCGGTGGTGGACACCTCCCATTATGGACAGATAACGTGTTATTGAAGCCTATGGAATCGAATTGTCCAGTATATGTACAGTCTATGCTCCCGAGGCACCAGTGCGACGGTCCTCTCTGAGACGCCCCGTGGCTCCCAAACGCCTTTGTTACTCTCCGGTCATAACAGAAAATAGCAAAAAGAAAGTACGTGAAACTGGACGATTTCGCTCCACGTCAAGGCCACTTTTCAGCATGTTTTAGTTGGCTTCCATCTTCAACACACTGAATGGGGTGTGCTGGAGCAATGAAACAACTAAAACATGCTGGATAGCAGCCCTCAAGGACTGGAGTGGAATAGACTTTCCATATGTGGTTGTTTTTGATTTTTTTTTTCACCACCAAATTTTTCTCTCAATAGAAAACAAAATCCCCCATAGAAAAGAATGCTGAGAAAAAGCAGGTAAAGGATGAAGATGCCACCAAGAACAGTGTTGTGGAACCTAGTAGCTGAAAACACTAATCGATTTAATCGATTATAATCGATTATTAAAATAGTTAACAACTTTTTTAGTCATCGATTAGTTGTTTAATAATCATATTTTACCGCATAAAGTCTATTTTTTACCACAATCTGACATCGGTTACAAGCTGTTAAATTTGCCGCCAGTGTGTGGCAGTAATGAGCCACTGATCTACCAGTGGAGCCGTAGAAGAAGAAATGAGCCAATGGGTGCCCTCGGTTTTCATGACGTATCACGTTACTGACGCTCATCTTGCTGTGAGAAAATGGCGGAACAAGAGGAAATACGGAAGAAAAATAGAAGCGACAAAACTGAAGAGAAACCCCGGACAAAAACCTCACGAGTATGGGAGCACATTTGAGACGAAAGCATGTGGGGGCTGATGCAGCAGAGGAAGAGCACCGCGGTCAAGTGAGCCGTCATTTGGAAGAGCCAGCCCGGTAAGTAACAGAAAATAAACAAGCTGGACTTAGTGTTTTAGCTGAGTTCGTTATAGTGGATGTTAAACATGTTTTTTTGCCGCGTCAGTCTGCGGTGTTCTACTTCTGATTGACTAGATGCAATCGTGAATCTCCTCCGTGTTGTGTATCATGCGCTTGCCAAATTTAGCACGTCTGTTTATAAGAATGTTCTCGTTAAGAGAAAAACGGCACAAACCCATAACTATGTTCCTCATTCAAAAAAGGACAACTCCGCGGAGAAAAATATACAGACAAGCTGTGTCCAGGTGAATATAACGCGGCATAGTTGTACACTTTCAATTTTTAAATACAGGAGAAATTCAGAAAAAGTCATTTTTTTACTATTAAAAGGCTGTTTTACTATCTAACGCTGTAAAACGCCTCACAACACATTTTTATCATGTTTCTTAAACAGTATTACACAAAATAAACATTTTTCACATTTCTCTGGCTAATTTAAACACTCCCGACTCAAAGTAAAAACCTCATGAGCTTCTTACTTAGAGCTTTTTAATAGTAAAAATGTTTTACTTTTTTTCTGAATATCTCCTGTTGCGGGCTATTTTGTAGAACGTAACCCTCAAAATAAATGATCACTGTATATTGTTAATTAATTCAAATAATATAATATTGATTTAGTGTTGTAGTGTGTGTGCTGCTTTATTTTATATGTGTACTTATTTCAGTCTATTTGTGTTTCTTATGCAGAAAAAAACAAGCAACGATGGACAACTACATGGGGAAGAAGACACTCACCCCCCAGCAATTCATACCACTTACAAACTCTATTCTAAACATGCTGGTAAAAGACATGAGGCCACTATCCATGGTGGAAGGAGCAGGCTTCCAGCTAATGCTAAAAATTATTCTGGACTGATATTTTGCACTGTTTAGCTCATTTTATACTGCTGACTGTGTTCATGTGCAATAAAATAGATTGCAGTCAACTGCACAATTCTCTTATGTTTTTTTGTTCTTAACTGAAATGCATCCATCACTTGTATAGGTTAAATAGCTAAACAATAACAAACCGATTAATCGATTAATCGAAAAAATAATCGACAGATTAATCGATTATGAAAATAATCGTTAGTTGCAGCCCTATAAAAGTATAAGTACAGAAACACTGCTCTGTCTTTGTGCTTGGAGGTTTGTGTGTAATGTTTTCGTTTTGGCCTGACAGAATGGTTACGGAGGGCTTTCTGAGTATGAACTGAAGCGCCTGGAGAACATCAAACAGAACCAAGCTTTTCTGTCTTCTATCAACCTGCTCCAGGTAGGCTTGTGGGTTTGGCTCTTTTACTCACCTCAGCCCTAAACTTTAAACTTGTGTGTGACTAAATTACCTAAAGGTGGATATTGTATTTCATCGCTTATCCAAGATCTGGTTGCAGGGGTATCGGTTCTAGCAGGAAAAGTTAGACACGCCTCTTCCCAGTGACACTATCCAGCTGCTCCCGGGAATCCAGAGCAACTGACGAGCCAGAAAGGATATAAAATCCTGTCAGGAAATCAAACAGGAGGCAGACACTCCACACAGTGGTCCCTCGTTTACCGTGGGGCTTACGTGTATTTATTAGTTTTCCCCTGAACTAATTGACGAATGTTTTTCCTCTCAAAACATGAATGCTGATTATTTTACGGCAATAGCAGCACCATGAAGACGATTAAACAACCAGATGTGCCACTCTGTGCGCTCTGTTCGGGTTCAGCAGTCCACTCCTGTCCTGCTCGCTGTAGGGTTGTCACGGTGTGAAAGTTTGACCTCACGGTTATTGTGACCAAAATTGTCACGGTTTTCGGTATTATCACGGTATTTTTTTAAACGCGTTACATTTTCAGACAACTAAATAAATCCTGTATATCAGGAAAATACTGTCGTCAGTTTGTGTCTAAATTTTGCCTAAAATGTGTTATTTTGTAATTATGTTGTTTATTTGTTTACATTTTTCCCTTTTAGTCTTTAAAATACCAATATTTGCCCATAACTTCTTATTTTTTGTCTGTTTGATGTCATCATTTAAAAAATATTAGACCAGATGATACTCAGTACTCAAGTAGCCTCCTAATCAGATACTTTTTTACCCTTACTTGAGTAATAAACCCTATATCAGGAAAATATCATCCTCGGTTTGTGTCCTTCCAGTGAGCTTTGCAGATGTGGGAAAATGTCATCAGGCAGTAATCATTGTTAAATTCATAATTATTCTCGGAGAGAGACCAACTCTTATCTGCCCCTGGGAGCCCCGTAATGCATAGCGTCATTTCAACATGGGGGTGTCCGCGACACGGTTTATATGCAGGTAGCGGCGCTGCGGCAGCTTTATATAGCGACTCGTTGCATTCACCCTCAACCCAAATCCTCGGATCACGTATTTTAGCTAAAATGCTAACGTTAGCTTGCCTTGCGTTGACTGTAGAGTTGTGGGTGATGGTCACACAGATGTGTCATGAGATTTGAAGCGTTGCTGCCTTTCACAGACACTTTTTCTGCATGTGCTGCAAACAGGATAGCCGTCTTCTATCAACTGTCCCTCGGCATTCTTCAAATATCTAAAATATGCCCGTACTTCCCACTTTGTCTTCTTTGAGGGATAATAAATGCCCTCCTGAGCACTGCCGTCTCCTCCTTTGGCCATTATTTCAGCTTTAGCTTCAAGAAAGTTTTGGTTGTAAACAACAAAGCGCGCATGTGCCGCCGGCAACTTCAGCAGATGATACGGTGGCTGGTAAGGGTCACCGCGCCTACACCGCAGCCACGGTAAACCCACAGAGATAATATATGTTTTGAAAACAAGACGGTTATTATTATTGTCAACTTTTTTACCGGGGTGTACCACTACACCGGTTTCCGTGACAATACTAGCTCGCTGCTATCACTGTAACTTTTAAAACCAAGCGAGACCCTGGATGTGGACTCGCCAAGCAAAAACTTTTCAGATTGTCACATTTAATGTTTCTCCTCCCAGCCATGGACATTTTAGACATAAGTTGTCCAACTGTTACTGGCATACTGTTCAATCAGCGGCCAGCTTGACTGTTATTGGTGCTTTTCTGGTCTAATCCCGCTGTCCCAATATCTGATTATTTCCGTTTGGCTTTTCCATTTTCTGATTGGATTTTCATTAATGTCTATTTGTTGTCGCCTTATGTTTACCATCGGGTGGGGGAACCACGTCACAGGGAGGGACTACTGTACTCTAACTTTTTTCAGTGTGGACGAGCTGCAGCTCTCCCTGGATAATGGAGCTTCTCGCCTTTTCTCTAAAGCAGTGGTTCCCAAACTTATTTAGCCGCGCACCCCCTTCTATGTCCCGACCATGTTGACGCACAGCCCAGCCCCACATCAGGGCATGGCTATATATATATATATATATATATATATAAATATATATATATATATATATATATATATATTAGGGCCGGGACTTTAACGCTTTAATTACGATTAATTAGAAAAAATTAACGCATTTAATCGCAGCTTGCATTTCAAGCACGGCGGAACCTTTGTCATTGCACTTTTTCCTCGTAGACCGAATATCACTGACGCACACTACAATGCACAGTGGCTAATGGCTACTAAAACGAAATAAACAGAAAGAAGTTGCCTTGCTTGGACTGATGCAGGATTTAGGAAACACGTCCGCCTCTTAACTTGGAAAAAAAACTTCCAGACAACAACGGAGTCCGTGTCGCGGACATTTTTCTGAGATCGTCTCTGCTGCGGCTGCCCGCCCGGTGGCACCGGGAACTTTACAAAAGTTGCGGTAAGCTATATTTTTAACATTTACGTAACATCTGTGCAGCGCTGAAAGCATCAGACAGAATAATTCTTTGCCCTAACAGTAGTTTATGAAAGTAGTCAGACAAAAGCGAGGCACCTGGCTGCCGCTGGGAGAATGTTCCGTGTTCTCACTACTCTGTAAACAATCACAAACAACGTGTCTTACAGTTGAAAACAGAAGTTTAAGTTAAAACAGAAACACTCTGAAACTTTTCTGATGATTTTCTAAACAATTCTGTCGGGGAATTCTATTTTTCTGAGACGAGTCTCTGTCTAAACATCGCATGCATTACTATCATTAAGCAGCGAGGTGTGTTGAAGTTGTCGTCAGCTAAGGGGCGGATGCTTACGTGTATCAGGGGCAGCGAGGAACGAGGAAGTTGTGATCAGGCTGGAGATCACACCAGATTCGCTGCAGCAGGCGTGAATCTGCGGGTCTGCAGCATCCCCTTCTTAACGTGACAGAAGAACTTCCCATGTAAGGAAGGTTCGCTCACCTGTTCGTCAGATCATTATTTCCTCGCCATGATCTTTTATCATCCCATCAACCTCCAGTCATCCAACTGGAACCAGTTAGTGTTCCTGATCATTCTCAGAATATGCCATGCCTGCTCTGGTGTTAAAAGTTAGTACATTTAAGTCCTAGATCATATTTGTGCCTGTTCTACTGTCATTTTGAAGGATTATTATTTATGTGTTTTTACTGCATTATGAGTAGAAATGCTAATAAAAACTCCCAATTATACAAACAAGTGAAACTGGAAAAATTAGAATCTGGTGCAAAGTCAAATTTATTTCAGTCATTCAACTAGACAGAGAGACTATTTAAAGGCTCAGGAACCATTTGCAGGTGTTTTCTATTAGTAATTATAAATTTTAGTTGATTTGGGTTTTGTTTCATATCACACAGTGACATGTGAATAATTAAAATGCATTTTTTTATTAAAAGCTTTAGTTTACGGTAATAACCATGCCTAATGTTTGATTCTCTATCTCATAATTTAATTAAAAGTTTTACTTTGAGAGCGCATTTTCCTGAACGATTAAAATGCGATTAATTGAGATTAATTAATTACAAAGCCTGTAATTAATTAGATTAATTTTTTTAATCAAGTCCCAGCCCTAATATATATATATCAGACATCACGCTAAACCAGGGGTCGGCACCCTGTTCCCATCAAAGAGCCATTTTTACCCGTTTCCCACAGTAAAGAAAACACCGCAGCAGCCGCGGCGTTGTGGGCGGGGCCTACCCTCAGACAGCAGAGCGCTGCTCACAACAGGTGACAGCAGCCGGTACCGGTCGCTCGGGTACGTCAAAGCTATCTTTCATAAGAAGATAATCAATAAAACGATTTATATAAAATGGATCCAGAAGTTGTAGCCCATCTCTGCCTACAATATTTTGATATTTTTCACCCTGTTGGTGGTTTTACTGAGCAGGTGCCACTTTTGTCATACGTTTCTTTTTAAAACATGTTTAAACTGTTCAGAATACAAATCCAGGCTCTGTCACGTTTGATTGTTGTAATTAAAGTAAACTTTGTAGGTGGGGAAGGTCAGAAATGGATCTGATCATTTTGTTTTTCCCTCATTTACAGTGACGGAGATAACGGCGCAGTGCGCCTGGCTCTGGTGTTAATCAAGTTAAATTTGATCTCTTTGTAACAATTTTCACAAGAAAACAGAACAGTTAAAAGCAGGGCTTGTGTTGTGTTGACCGGACAGTTCCCGTATTTGGCCGTTTATTTTGACGGAGAAAGAATAGAAAGAAATACCCCGACGCATGCAGACGAACTGACATTTTATTCGTTTCGCAAATCGCAGATGTAGCTAAATCACTCAAGGAAAGATTCCCATCTGAACATCTGAGCTGGACACTGCTCAGCGCAGCTCACTGTTAGCGCATACATAAGGTGCACCGCGAGCTGAAGATGTGGAGAGGGGCTTGGAGCGCATTGCAGAACCAGAGCGCATGCGGGAAGATTCCTTCCACTGAAGCGAGAGTTTTCCAAACCCGGTCTCTCAGAGAGACTTGTCACTTCGAAAATGTTCCCTGATTATGAAACTTTGGCTGAATTGTGCTTGTTCCTGTCTCCAATGTGGCGTCTGAGGAGAATCCCAGAATCTCACATCCTCTTCAGCTCAGAAAGCGCCTATGATTACGCACAAGCGTGACGCGTCAACCCGGTCTCACAGTAAGACCGGGTTGGACCTGTTCAGGTTTACGCAGACAATCTTTACATTTAGAATTGTCATACAGATGTAAAATTTATGCAGTAAAATATAAAGCATTTTATTTAAATATCCATTCATTATTTTACAAGCACAGAGAGCCACATCAGATGGATGGAAGAGGCGCATGCGGCTCCAGAGCCGCGGGTTGCCGACCCCTGAGCTAGGGCATATGCGAAGGACACACACACACACCACACACACACACACTCACACACACACACACACACACACACACACACACACACAAGCAAATTATACTTGTTTTCAATTACATTTATTGGGCCCACTTACATTTTCTTAAGCCCACCCACAAATGAGTTTCTGGCTACGCTAATGGTGACTTTTGACAGACTTCTCTGAGCTCCGCAGCCATTACTTTTCACCTCGCGCACCCCTGGGGGTGCGCGCACCACACTTTGGGAATCTCTGCTCTAAAGCCTGGCCACCTGGTTCCAGAATCTTGCTCGTTTCTTGACCATTGATGAGGTTTGGAGGTTGGTGGGCCAGTAAATCAAGACGAGGTTTCCCCCAGTGCTTTATAAGCCTGGCGGCCCACCAGGCCTAAGCGTCATGCCACGCCCCCCTCCCCGACCCTACCGTGTCCACTGACACGAATGGCGCAACAAAACTAGAGCCTTCCATCAGCTGATACTGGTGAGAAACAGCAGTGGAACGTGTGCAACCCCGCCCCGCTCTCACAGAGGAGCGCTGCGGGATGGAGTGCGCAACCCCCACCCCCCATGGCCAAATCCGCCAGCCTTAACTCGTTTTCTGGCGGAAACCTCTCAAGAGCTTTGCCGTTTTGCTCTGTTCATTTTTTGTCACTGCGGACTTCATTAGTGAAGATGCCCGGATGTGTCGATCCATCTCTTGTATCATTGCACCATCGCTAGCAAATCAAATGCCATGACACGTAAACTCCTCAACTGGAGATGGGCTCACTCCTAACCTGGAACAAGCATTCCACTCTTTTCCAGTTAAGTACCATTGCCTCTGGTTTGGAAGAGTGAACTCTCATCCCAGCTGCGGCGTACTCAATTGCTAACCTCTTTAGAGTCTGTAAGTTGTGGATTGAAGACTGCAGATCCTGTCCATGAAGACCACAAATGGGATCGGAAACCAGAGGAAGTCCTCGTGGAATCCATCTTACGCTGGGAACAAGTTTTACTTGGAGCCAAAAATGAATCCAAACAGAATCAGTAGAAATAAATACTCATCTTTATTGAGAAGAGTCCAGTCATGTTGGTCTGTGGTTGTTTATGATCTTTTTATTGTGTCTAATGTTTTCCTTTATTTGAAGGCAACAGAAGACCTGAAGCGGTCAACACGACGAAAGTGTTCACAGAAGGGGCTGAGGTACGATCATCCCAAATGGTGCATCATAGGAGGGTTCATTCACTAGCAAAAGGAATTAATTATCCTACCAAGCTAACAAAAATACAATTATTTTTGAGGGTTTAATCATTGCTGCAAGTGCTGAACGGTCTGGTTCAAAACCATAGGCCCACCCCAGTGCATGTTGGTCCTACAGCTGCTCTCATCTTCATACATTTGTGTCCTTTGGTCTAGTTGGCTAAAATAAATCATGATACCAAAGTGCTTTTCAGATAGGATCCAAAGTAGAGTCGTTACACAAACTAGTTCCAAACAAAAAGCCGAAACTTGAGGCTGTCATTAAACCCACCTTTTACCTTTTTATTATACTAAAATATCTGCCTTTTTAAAATCCTACAATTGTATAATTATTTGCGGTTGCAGGTCTCAGCCTTCTGTGAAGGAAGTGCTGCCAGTTCGTAAATCCCAGCGCCTCCAAAACAAAGCAGCAGAAGTATGGACACTTCCTCCTGAACCCAGAGGGACGCTGGTCTTTGAAGAGGTATCAAATCTCACGTCCTGCCTTCTTTAAGCACATCTGTAATTAGTCTCTCTTTTTGTTTATTTTGTACTTTTCCTTTTGCTGATTTGACTCGATTTCTTGCTTTAAAGTCTCATCGAGACAAGAAGCCTGCTGGTCCTCTACTCATGGATGCAATAAACATGGAAGAAGATTTCAGTCTGCCTTCAGAGCTTCTGGAGCTCTGCTCTGAGGTAGGACTTATAACAATCCTACACCCCTGATTCAACTCGTGTCTCCTCACAAAATTGTTGAATCCAAAGATTTTGATCATCAACTTAAAAGTCGGATGTATTTTTGTTCTTCAGATGATTCAATATTTTATTTTTTGTATCAGGACACAAAAGAGAGAACGACCAAACTCAGTCTGAACAAGTAAGAGCAGTTTGGTTTTATTTTAACTGTTCAGGTTATTGTTTCATGTAAATGACCAGGAAGTTCCTCACGTCTGAACACAGGTACAGCTCCGCTCTGAAGAAGATGACGATAACCGCCAACAGCGTGGCAAAGGTGGTGAAAGATCGGATCTTCTCTGCAGCTTTTCACCCCTGCAGCAGCAGCCTGCTGCTGGCTGCTGGAGACAAGTTGGGAAAAGTGGGATTGTGGAATTTGGTGAGTTATCTCAGGCCTTTCACCACTAGATGGCAGAAGTAGATCTTACGATCATTATCCTGATTTAAACCTTAATGTTAGTGTTTTATGGGCCATTCCCATCTGTACCGGGTCGGCCCGGGCCGGGTAGCCCCAGTCGGCCCCAGCCTGGCCCGGTTGATTCCACACATCCTTGTCTTAAGCCCATGTGGGCTGATTCTACCCACCAATCAGAGCTCTAATGGAAGGTGTGAATTTGCTGTCAGCAGTGGGTGTGTTGGCCCTGGTCGGCCTGAAGCAGACCCCCTCGAGAAGAGGGCTGAGAATGAGCCTTGGTTGGCCCGGAAAAATACCAGGCCACCCAGATATGTAAACAACCTACGCTACCCGGCCCGGCCGACCCGGTACAGATGGGAAAGGCCCATTAGAGAAGGTCCACTGGTTATGATGATGATGATGTCACAACTAACCTCTGTTCTGTTAGGGCGCTGATTGGGGCGATGATGGCGTTCTGCTCTTTGAACCTCACACCCGTCCAGTGGGCTGCATGGCGTTCTCCACCGTTCATCCCAGCCAGCTGCTCATCCTCAGCTATGATGGATCTCTGCGCTGCATGGATGTGGAGAAGGCCGTCTTTGATGACGTATGTCAGTCATTAAAATCTCTTGTTCTTTAGGCCGTCTTAACATTTTAACGGGGTTCTTTAGTGGTTATATCTTTTATTTTTTGGCTTATTTAAATGTTGCAGATGAAACGCCTTTCTGTATCAGACGGCTCAGTAAATATAAAACGTGGTTTTCATGTGTCGTTTAATGAGGAAACATTATTTACAGTCCCAAAGTTCTTTTTCTAATGCAGATGTTTTGCTGAATGATCCAAATTACAGCCAAACAAACTCCTCATCTTAACTGTCAACCACGTTATTTGTAAAGCCGAGACATTTTTCCAGCCACACCCAGGCCTGAGTGCAGTCAGATTTGTAGAATTGGGAAATCCCTTCAGTGCAACTTGTCTCACTGAATAAAGGTGGCTGAACATCTCTAAACGTAAACTTCAGGACTGGCTTTGTTCAAAATAAGGTCAGAGGTCACGATTCGACAAAAAATACAAAACTTCTGCGTTTAAACAAAAAAAAAGGCTCATCTCGCATTTGCCAGGCTCCCCTGGACTTTAGGGTGAATATTCTGTTGACTGACAAGACCCAAGCAGAACTTTCTGGAAGGTGCGTGTCCTGTTCATGTGGGACTAAACACACCATCAGTCAGACATGGTGGTGCCAGCGTTATGGTCTGGGACTATTGTGCTGCTTAAGAACCTGGTGATATGATGGAACCATGAAATCTCTTCTGGAGCAGAAGATCCTAAAGGCTGACCTTTGATCTTAGAGAGGTAGTTTATGCTTGAATGAAAAACATTTCTCCACATCAGTGTGAGACCCATTACCAGAAACAGCTGAAGTTTCATTCATCCATCCATTCTCATCCACACATCCGGGGTCAGGTCGCAGGGACAGCAGCCTAAACAGAGAGACCCAGACTTCCCTCTCCCCACCCACTTGGGCCAGCTCCTCTGGGGGAATCTCAAGGCGTTCCCTGGTCAGCTGAGAATGCCAGAGCCTCTCATTGTGGAGGAGCAGCTGGTCTACTCCACGCCCCTCCCAGATGACCAAGTTTCTCACCCTATCTCTGAGAGTACCCAGACTCCCTTCAGAGAAAACTAATTTTGGCCGCTTGTATCTGTGATCTTGTTCTTTCGGTCACTACCCAAAGCTCGTGACTAGGGTTGTCACGGTATGAAAATTTAACCTCACGGTCATTGTGACCAAAATTATCACGGTTTTCGGTATTATCGCGGTATTTTTTAAACGGTGTTGCATATGTTCAGAAAGCATTGTTCTACACAAACTGAAATAGGAAAATATTATCGTCCTCGGTTTGTGTCCTTCAAGTTAACATGATATCATATCATTGCAGATTAGGATAAATGTCATCAAGCAGTAACCATTATTAAATTCATAATAATAGGGTGAGCAGTGGCGACCAACTCATCTGCGCCATGGGAGCCATAATGCATAACATCATTTTAATATGGGGGTGTCCGTGACACGGTTTAAATGCTGGCAGAGGACGCTGCGGCTGCAGTATATAGTGACTCGTTGCATTCTCCCTCAGCCAAAAGTCCTCACGTCATGCATTTAAGCTAAAATGCTAATGTTAACTTACCTTACACTGGCTGTAGAGACGTGGGTTATGGTCACGCAGATGTGCCATTAGATTCGAAGTGTTGCTGCCTTTTGCAGACACTTGTTTCCTGCACGTTCTGCAAACGGGATAGCAGTCTTCTATTAACTGTCCCTCAGCATTTTTCAGAAATCCAAAATATGCCCATACTTCCGATTTAGTCTTCTTTGAGGGCTGATGGATGTCCTGGGCGCTGCCGTCTCTGCCTTCGGCCATTATTTCAGCTTCAAAGTTTTGGTTGCAAACTAAAAAGTGCGTGTGTGCGGGAACTTCAGCAGAAGCGACGGTGGCTGGTAAGGGTCACCGCGCCTAAACCGCGGCCACGGTAAACCCACCGAGATAATTTAGTTTTTTAAAAACTGGACGGTTATTTTTATTGTCAACTTTTTTACCGGTGTTTACCGCTTTACCGGTTACCGTGACAACCCTACTCGTGACCACAGGTGAGGGTAGGAACATGGCTCGACCGGTAAGTCGAGAACTTTGCCTTCTGGCTAAGCTTTCTCTCCACCACAACAGACCGGTACAACGCCTGCACCACTGCAGACTCGGTACCAATCCGCCTATCGATCTCGCGCTCCATTTTTCCCTCACTCGTGAACAAGACCCAGAGAAGCTTAAACTCCTCCACCTGAGGCAGGACCTCGTCCCTGACCCGGGGAAGGTATTCTACCCTTTTCCAACTCAAGACCATGGCCTCAGATTTAGAGGAGCTGATTCTCATCCCAGCTGCTTCACAACAGCTGTGAACCGCTCTAGCAAAAGCTGAAGATCACGTTCTGATGAAGCCAACAGGACCACATCATCTGCAAAACGGGATATATATATATATATATATATATATATATATATATATATATATAAAGATTTAAAAAAAATAAGATTAAATTTTTTTTAAATGAGAAAAAAATAAACATTGAGAAAAACAATGTAAAGCAGAGACAATCCTCAGGCCACCAAAAAGGATCCCCTTAACACCTTGGCTGTGTCTAGTCCTGTCCATAAAAGTTCTGAACAAAATCTGTGACAAAGGGCAGCCTTGGTGGAGTCCAGCTCTCACCAGGAACGAGCCCAACTTACTGCCGACAATGAGACCAAGCTCTGACACCAGTCAGACGGGCAAGGCAGCTTTATTTATAAAGCACATTTCATACACAGAGGCAATTCAATGTGCTTTCCATTAGCAAGGACATTAAAATCATTGTGACTGTTACGTCCCCGACAGGAGATGTTAAAATGTGAAGGAGGGGGTAACATAAGAAATACGACAGTGGCGTTTAAAATGGGTTTAACTGTGATAAAAGGTTCTAAAAACAAGAGCAAACAGATGGCGAGCATTATTAAAATAATGCAAAACGAAAAATTCACTATAAGGTTAACAATTAAAAGACAAATTATCAACTATATAAAACACCTGGTTAAAACTTTATTAAAAGTTTTACCTAAACTGAAGGTGTTTTAAAAACACAACGACGTTGATAAAAGTCTAAAAACTAAATCCGAGTTAACCTTAAAACACAGTCAACACTAGGTGACATGCACAAAAGATCCATGTGGATCACTCAGAGTTAAAACTATAAGTTAAAACTCATCACAACGACGGGGTTAGACCAAACGAAACCTGGAGGACAGCAGAACCCCTGCACTGCTGCCTCTCAGTCTGCTGAAGGCACAGCCTTTTTATCCCAGGTGTGGCTCATCAGGAGGATTCAGTTCAGCTGTGCTCCTCAGCAGCCTGGAAGAGAGGAGGAGGAGGGGCGGTGTCCAGTCACCCACCAGAGCTGGGTGATCCTCAAATCAAATCAAATCAACTTTATTTGTAGAGCGCTTTCACATGGCCAGAATGGACAAACAAAGCGCTGTACATCAATAAAATGCCACACAATAGGACAGAGATATGACCATTAAAATACATTAAAAAATCCATTAAAATACACTAAAAAATCCCTGTAAAATACTGTAATAAATCCTATAAAAATACAATAAGAAATCCATTTTAAAATACAGTACAAAAACCTGAGTGCCAGTTCACATTCCATATCCGGCCTACTTCCCCCAACTTCAACGTCCAAAAGCCAGCGAGAACAGATGTGTTTTCAGTCTTCCTTTAAAGGTTTCTAATGACGTGGCCTGTTTTACATCAGCTGGCAGCTCATTCCAGAGACTTGGTCCAAGTACTAACAAAGCTCGACTACCACGAGACTTCAGGCTATACCTAGGCACAGTTAGTAATCTCTGGTCAGCTGACCTAAGGGAACGCACCGGGACATGCTGGTGGATGACATCGGAAAGATATTTAGGAGCCCCTGTGTTTAACGCCTTGAACACAAACAGGAGGACCTTAAACCTGATGCGATAAAAAACAGGGAGCCAATGCAAGGCACATAGGACTGGTGTTATATGTTCAGACCTCCTGGTAGATGTTAACAACCGGGCTGCAGAGTTCTGAACCTGGCTGCTTTTTCCCTCTTCAGGCTGGCAGCCGTGACAGTGACATAAAATACAATTTAAAAATTAAAAAGAAATAAAGTTAAAGGGTGAGCAAATAAAGTGCAGAACGTGCAGAATAAGAACATTTATTTATAGGCTGATTTTCAATTTTGATTTATAAGTTACTAGAGTTGGGGCACCTTTTAGGTCATGAGGAAGCTGATTCCATCTGTGAGCAGCATAGTAGCTAAAAGCAGCTTCACCCTGTTTGGTTCTGACCCGAGGTTCTACCAGCTGACTGTTTCCTAAGTATCTCAGAGCCCTGCTGGGCGTCTATACTTGGAGGAGATCTGACATGTATTCTGGCCATGAGTGATTTATAAACTAGTAGAAGCACTTTGAAATGGATTCTGTAGTTTACTGGTAACCAGTGTAGAGATCTAAGAACAGGAGTGATGTGCTCGGTTCTCTTGAGCCCCATTCCCATCTGTACCGGGTCGGCCCGGGCCGGGTAGTGTAGGTTGTTTACATATCTGGGTGGCCTGGTATTTTTCCGGGCCAACCAAGGCTCATTCTTGGCCCTCTTCCCGAGGGGTACTGCTTCAGGCCGACCAGGGCCAACACACCCACTGCTGACAGCAATTCACACCTTCCATTAGAGCAAGCCTCTGATTGGTGGGTAGAATCAGCCCATTCACACCTTCCATTAGAGCAAGCCTCTGATTGGTGGGTAGAATCAGGCCACATGGGCTTAAGACAAGGATGTGTGGAATCAACCGGGCCAGGCTGGGGCCGACTGGGGCTACCCGGCCCGGGCCAACCCGGTACAGATGGGAATGGCCCATTGGTTCCTGTTAAGACTCTAGCAGCAGCGTTCTGAATAAGCTGCCGTTGCTTCACAGCTTTTTTGGGGAAGACCAGTCAAAAGACTGTTGCAATAGTCCAGCCTGCTGGAGATGAACACATTAACGAGTTTCCCCAGGTCTGGTCTGGACATAGATGAAGATGATAAAACGCTGATCTAGTTATTGCCTTAATCATGTGACCAGTGAAGCTCAAGTCTAAATCAATCATGACACCAAGATTTTTAACCCGAGTCTTTGTCTTTATCCTTCTGGAGCCAAGTTGAGTAATAACCTCCATCTTATCCTGATTGTTTCCAAAGAAAATAATTCGTCTTGTCTTTGTTTAACTGGAGGAAGTTTGATTGCATCCAATCCTTAAAGAGCAAGTAACGTCTAAATTAACTTTTTTTTGCTGATGAACTGTATAAATGAGTGTCTAATAGTGTTTTAAATGTGTGCATTCTTTATTTTAGCATTTTGGTGCATTTTCTTTAAAAATTAAAAATTCTGTCTAAAAACCACAGTAATGCGCCACCTTCAGCTGAAAACATAGAATTTGAGTCATTTTGAATAAATTTTAGCCAATTGCTAAAGAGTAAAGTACTACGTAAACCAGTAGAGTACTACGTAGCAGCTCCGTGCCAAAGTTATAAAAGCAACGAGCGTCTCGGCCACGCCCTGTGGCGAGTGGGAGTTGGATTTGCAAGTGAGCGTAGGAGGTCAGCGGTAGTTCAGCATTAGCATATAGCATTAGCATTTCCTAGTCTTAGCATATCTTTTAGTGTTATAAATACTTATTTAGTGTTAGATTTGGCTGTTGGATATTGTAGTTTAGTTAGTGTTTGGCTGTTAGTGTAATTGGGAAAGTATTTCGGGTTTAGTGCTCCATATCGTCTTAGTATTGGTGAGTAGGTGTAGTGTAGTATGCTTGCGGTGACTCTGTGGGCATTTTACCCGCGATTCTGCATGTCTCCGTTTGAAGAGGGAGGCTGCCCACCGTGGCTCTTCCGCGATTTAGATGCAGCCCACCGACTCTGCTCCCCCACCACGGCGGGCTCCAGTCTGAGGTGAGTCAGCTAAATAAACGTTTTAACATCTTCTAAAGACAATTCCCTACCTAAATGCAAAGTCTGAGAGACGTGGTTCACTTCCTTTAGCTAGTCAGTCGGCAATTCTGCAACAGTGGCTCTAACTGACGCAGCACTAGTTGACAGACAGCATTACAGCGTGAAATCCAGCTTGTGAACAGGTTCTGTAAGGAATTCTGTTCAGGAGGTCGCATTTCAGGCTCTCCACATCATATGTGACTGACTTTTACGTTATAATGATCACACACTAGGAATGTTATAAAGCGCCTATATAGGAGATTATTTTGTATATTATCTGACTTTATAAACTCCCAACAACAATGTGCTTCTATTTTTTTTTCAGGCTAAATCTACCCAAGACACTGGCTGTCAGACTGATTTAGCTGCAAGAATGCACTTGTCCAGGCTGACGTGAAACCTTCCCTGTAGCAAAGGTGAATTATTTTTAATAATCTTCTATGTAAACATTTTATTATTACCTTCTAGTTTTAATTTATTTTACAGATTATTGTTACACGTGATTTTATGCTCTTTTAAACATTTATAAATGTGCTGCTTCTTTGTTTTTACATAGCCAGTCAGAATGGAGTTCACAGCCGCAGTGTGTCTGGTGACCCACAGGGACCATGATGAAAATTCATCTTCCAGAAAGTCCCAGAGCAGCGGCCACACCCCCTGAAAAGACCAAGGTGTGAGGTGTCTGCTGTTGATTCCAGCTTCCACCTCAGTGACAGTGCAAGCTCAGTGACTTTTCAACAAAAGGTGATGCCAATAACTTTTACTCTGATCCTAGACAAAGAGTGTGATTGATAAGATACAAAAACTGGTGTCATCAGAGGGTCGATTCAAAAACCTGAGAGAGGCTCTGAAGAAGTAAGCATGCATGCTCTTCTACCCATGTTCGATATGCACACCTGTACAGCTGAGTCTAATATAATCTGCATGTTTTCCATAGTTGTGACCCTCCTTGCGGTGGAGGGACTATGTCTCTCACCTGGCCAGGGAACGCCTTGGGATTCCCCCGGAGGAGCTGGCCCAAGTGGCTGGGGAGAGGGAAGTCTGGGCCTCTCGCCTTAGGCTGCTGCCCCCGCAACCCGACTCCGGATAAGCGGATGAAAATGGATGGATGGATGGATGGATGGATGGTACATTTAAATAATCTTGTCAACAGATCAGTTATAGATTTCTTTTTAGTTGGATTACTCTGTTTCATAGCTGAATTTACATCTTAGTTTACTATTTTCTTTTAAATTGCCACAATTATGATTAGATTTCATCATTTAAATGTAACGTTTTATACTTAGACTTGACTCTAAATATTTTGAAATGGATTTTTTATTCAAAAATTCCTCATTCATGTTTTTCCACAATACATTTTTATTTGATATCAGGTTTGATTTAGAAAATTAAGCTTAACTTTATATTTTTTTCATCATTTTACTTTATAAATTAATGATCTTATCCTTTTCGATTAAAAAATTGCTTTTATTTTAAATTTTCCAAACATTTATTCCCAACATTCTCCTCTCTGCTTATTTTTAAAAAAGCACTACTCATGTCTGATTTGAATGGATGGGTGATGAGCGAGCTTCTGCATAAAGACTGAAGATGCAACACAGGAACTGAGTGATGCTTGTTGGATGAGGGGAAACAAGTAAAACACACAGTGGAGTGCCCCTGGATTATAAACTCTTCATCATTTAAAGTGCAATTTGCTTTCATTCCTTAAAAAGGAACTCAAATCAAACAGGAATGGGTTTAATCCAGAGGATTTAAGGGGAAAAGCGACTGGACATATTCTAGTGAAACTGTGATTATATTTTAATACTTTGCTGACTTTATTCCCCTGGTGGGCACCATGTTGTAAATACAGTACAGTCACCAGGCAGAGTATGTAGCAAACGACACCAGTTTTGAGCCACTTGGAAGTTAGATCCCCAGCTTCAGCAGTCGAGACAGTTTAAAACCGTTTTTATGGTTAATCCTCTCTGGCCAGTGCATTATGGGTTTTGCCTTAATCATGAACCACAGAAGTATGTAAACTATTTTTGTTCTAACTTGCCAATGAAGCGTAAATATTGGCCGTGTACAGTAAAGTGTGCAGGCAGGCCGATGCATCTCCTAACATGCAAACAAAGACAAACGTGTTATTATCCTCATGATTGTCGGGCTCTGTAATGACTCTCCTGTGTACGACACTCAAAATCCTGGAGAACCACTTATGAGTGCAACACATTTTGTAATCTGTTGATCCCATTGTGCTAGCAGGAGCTATACAGTGGCATTATTGTGCTTCTTCTTGAAATATTTCTATGTATTTTTACAGGCTTTGTAAAGAAACACACCTAAAGCTTAAGTGGCAGGCATGTACCACTTCAACGTGTTCAGATATATAAACGGTACGTGTGTTGAAACTTAAACCCCACCTTTGCACCTGGACCTTTATCCTCTTATGGGCACATCAGACGTTTGCAGTCAGCAATACCCGGTGTCATGATTTATCTTTCAGTATATTTCCACAGCTTGAGTAGTATTTCCAGTTTTGTATAAGAGTGTATTCTTTCCTGATTACCTCTTGTTAATAAATCTATTCTTTCTCAGGGGGCTGAACGTTTCTGTGTGTTTTTATGAGTTTTTTTGGTGCTTTGTTCATGTAAAAAAGTCTGAAGTCAGACTGAATTTTTTTAAATATTTGCTTCCAACAAAAAAGACGTAAGTTTGAAAAAAAAAATAGCTTTTTAAAGTTTTAAAAGTTTTTTTTTTAACCTAACTTGCTTTTTACTAATTTAACAATGTTTTAAAACAAGATAGTTTGTTAAACAGGCTGTTTTACTCTACTTACTGGTGGATCTCTTAGATAAACTCGTCAAGCATCTCTCATGTCATGCGTGGAGTCTTTGATGAATTTAACATGGGAACTAGGCAATTTCTGTTTTCTTTTAGCAAAACGTGTCACACTGTGAGTTAGGGGGGGAGGGGGGTGTTAGGACCCAAGATGCAGACCAAGGATGGCACAAGGCAGGAGTAGTGAAAACGTAAAAATCCTTCATTTAGGGGTCAATCCAAAGGGCTGGAAGGCAAAAACCAAAAATCCAAGAATAAAAACCCTGGGAATATCCAAAAACACAAGAGACCTAGAGAAATTCGAAATACCTAGAGAGGAGGCGAGACAATGCTGACACAAACAATGGACCGACAAACAAACTGAGACGCAGACAGGGTTATATACACAAGGGCTGGGTGATTAGGGAATTCTGCGCAGGTGAGACCAATAAACAGAGGAGGAGCACAACGGAGCAGGGGAGGAAACCATACCTAAAAATGGGGAAGGGAGCAAAATGAACTAGAGGGAGAAAACAGACTAGATAAAACACTTAACAGAAGACTAATGATAAAAGGGGTCTAAGGAAAAACGTAAGGGAAACCTAGAGAGCCTGGAGGGGGTTGGGGACACACAGGGCTGCTGAAACCTGGGAGGAACACCTAAGGGGAAAAAACCTGGAGTGGCCTGGGGAACACAAGGAGGCACATAAGGGAAACCTAGAGAGGAATGGAGAACACAAGGAGACACATGAGGGGGACGCAGACCATGACAAAACGTATTTCCTCGCTATGCGTTCAACTTTTTAACACTTTAATCTAACAGCTGAAACATCTCCCCAGCCTTCCTTAGTTTCTACAGGAGTGATTTATCACTTATGGGCCATTCTCATCTGTACCGGGTCAGCCCGGGCCGGGTAGCCCCAGTCGGCCCCAGCCTGGCCCGGTTGATTCCACACATCCTTGCCTTAAGCCCATGTGGGCTGATTCTACCCACCAATCAGAGGCTTGCTCTAATGGAAGGTGTGAATTTGCTGTCAGCAGTGGGTGTGTTGGCCCTGGTCGGCCTGAAGCAGACCCCCTCGAGAAGAGGGCTGAGAATGAGCCCTGGTTGGCCCGGAAAAATACCAGGCCGCCCAGATATGTAAACAACCTATGCTACCCGGCCCGGTACAGATGGGAATGGCCCTTAAATCAAACAAACCAGCCGTGTTCAGGATCTGAAACATGCAGGAAATGTGCTGGAAGCAGACTGCAGCACCAGGTATGTCAGCTCCATTTCTAAGTCCCAACAGAAGTGCCAGGCTTAAGTTGCAAATAGAATATTTTAGCCACAGGGGGCGATAGGGGCAGGGAGGCCTTTCATTAACCAATTTTTTCTAAGTCCAACTGACCAGACTGGCACTCTTAAGTTCCAAATGCTGTGTTCTGGTCACAGAGGGCGCTGTTTTCTAGGCCCAAATGTTTCTTGTTGTCTGTGACTTCAAATGGTGTTTTTCTTTTTGGGACTCTGGTAGTTTGCCCTAAAGTAAGTTGAAGTGGTAGCAGCCGGCTGCTTCTCCTTCTCTGATATTATTGAGAACCTCTCACACCAGTGGTGTACGCTGATAAATACGCAAGTGTGAAGTGAGTGGAAGACCCGGGGATGCGCGGCGATTCGTTAAGATCAACAACTGGACGGTCCAGTAGTTGCTTTTTGTCAAACAGCTTATTGGCAGAGGTTTTTAGACAAATGCGACAGAACTGCTTATTGTTTTTTCTTTTTTTTTATCTTCACAATATATTTATGGCTATACCATGTCAGAAGGTTATTAAGAGATATGAAAACATATTTTAAGCTAATTTGTTTTCCAAGTTTGCTATTAAAATTATTGAGACTTTCTTCTGGAAAATGTCGGCAACATAAGTTCACAAAACCTCTTTGATTAAACATGTTTTATTTAAATACAAACATCACATGATTTAGATGTTTGTTAAGCTCTCAGTCTAGGAACACAGCAGAAAGTGATGCATGCAGTTCTTGCTCTGAAAAAACAGGATGTTTCAGTCCATCATAATAAACACTTTGAGGATGTTCAGTCATTCATTGACTTTGTTTAGCTGCTCTTTTTGTAACTTTGTTTTTTGTTCATTTATGTTTATGTGAATTTGCAGTTGTATTTGTAAGTCTCATACTGTTAACTTGACACGAAGAATGAATGGAAAATGACCTCCGTGGCTAAATTCTGCTTTGTTCGTTTTCAAACTAAAACAAACGATAAGATAAACAAACAGTCTCCACTGATTGTGACGGTATTGATATGGTGTTGGTTAAAAGTTATTGATGGTATTCTAAAACCATTAACTTATCTATATAACTTATCCTTCCAAAATGGTTTATTTCCTCAGAAAATGAAAGCAGCTAAAGTAATACCAATTTTTCAGCAAGGGAATAAACATCTATTTAACAACTACAGGCCAGTATCACTTCTTCCTCAATTTTCAAAAATCCTGGAAAAACTATTTAATAGTAGACTAGAACACTTTTTTAAATAAACACAAAATACTAAACCATAGTCAGTACGGATTCCGAGAAAAGAGGACAACAGCACTTGCAATAATGGAAGCAACCGATGAAATAATTAATACATTAGACAAAGGTAAATATGCTATTGGAGTATTCATAGAGTTTAGGAAAGCTTTTGATACAATAAATCACTCAATTCTCATAAACAAGCTTCAACAGTACAGCATTAGGGTAATAGCACTGGACTGGATCACCAATTATTTATCTAAGAGACAACAATTTGTGAAAATGGTTGATGTCACTTCTGAAAGTATGGGGATTGCCCAACCAGCATTTCCTCCCCATCCCCGCATATTTTTCTCCTCCTGCTCCCTCACATCATCACACAAACATGCACATAGGACCTTGGGGGGTGCACAAGTCAGGGAGTGCGGGTATGGACCACATTCCCGCATCCCTGTGGCAACCTGCCCCCCAATTTTATTTGCACCTTATACACTTCCACCGACGACATTCCATGCATACACACACTTAGGGCCTTGGGAGTGAGCACATTCAACGGCATTTGGCAGGGGGATTTCTCAGCCTCCTCCCGAGTGCCGGTGCCCACTTCCAATTTTAAACTGCACTTAGACGCTGAGGGCTGTGGGTGCAAGTGGGGTGGTGTGGTGGTATCCGCTGGCATAGGCCAGACAATGCCCGCACTGCCCGCTCACCACAGCCATGGAATACACCTCATCAACACACAGCACTATATTGAAGCAGGCGAAGGGAGACTAGGGGTCTTAGCACACCTCTGTTGTTGCTTGGCTTCCTGGGGCTGGAGGCTAGGAGGGAGGAGGGAGATCTGGCCGTCTGGTTGGGGTCTGTGGTGGTGGGTTGCTGTGCTCAGCGTTGGGCGGGGGAGCCTGCTCATCAGCACCCCAGCAGAAAGGGTCAAACTCTGGGAACCGGTGATGGTTGTACCCAATGTGCAGCAGTTCCGGGACCAGAGTTAATGGGGTGTGTATCGGGAGCATGAGTGGGTGTCCGGCATGCATTTCTGTAAGTCTTTGGTTGTATGTGCATGTGTGAGCATGAGAGAGGGAGTGTGTGACTGTGTTTGTGTATGACTGTATATGTCAGGTGGGGCCTTTAACTCCTCCCCTCTCCTGGGACTTCTTTTTATGATATAGATCTTTGCCTCCCCTCCCCCTGCCACACCTGGTGTGGAGTGCGGTGCCTTGGTCTGCCTGAGTGTTTGTGGCTCCCGGGTCAGGGGGTTTAAGATTTTTGGTATCTGCCTGTTCAATCCCGGTGGCTGCCTGGTGGGGTCTGGGTCCCTGGGCTCTGCTGGGTCCCCGGCGGGGGTGGTCGCCCCTGGGTCCCGGGCTCGGTCGGCTAGGGGGTGGGAGGCTGCGGGCGGGCCTGTGGGCTTTCTGGTGATATCTCCAGGGGCTCTGCTGGCTGCTGGTTGTTGCCCCCCCGGGGCGACCCTCTGTGCCTCTCGACGGGGGCGGGGGCCTTTCTGGTTGCAGTCTCCTTGGGGTTCCTGTGTTCTGGGGCAGCACCTGGATCTCTGGGACTTGGGCCTCCCCCCCCCCCCCCCCCCCCCCCGTCTCCTACACATCTTTGGGGGCGGATCTGTGGTCCCTCACACTCTCTATTGGACGCTCCTATAGAGAAACCTTACATATACAAGCGTGTGTACACACACAGGTGCTCACATGGTGCTCTCATAAGTATGGGCTTGGGCACGTTCAACACATGTCTTAAGGCTGTCGTTGCCACTAAATGCACTGTGATTTATTATTGTGGGATTGTTCAGTTAAACAATGTTGATTTTATATTTCACCATCAGGTTGATGCGGTGATAGCTTGCTCCTGATGTATTGTTGTGTGTCCCATTTTTTCTTCTTCTATTCTTTCTCTTTCTGCAGGTCTAGAAGCAGACTCTTGTTAATTATTGTTTATTTTTGTGGAACCCCCCCACCCCCACCCCCTTCCCCCCTGTCCCCCCACCTTTTGTCTTTTCCTTTCTCTTTCACCTCTGACTCCGTGTCTGGTTGGAATTACAAAGCATTCAAAAACAACAACAATAAAGTTTTAAGTATCAGGCGTGACATTAAAAGCAGACGCTTTGATGCTCCACCTGAGAGTAAATCTGTAAGGCTTGTTACCAGCATTCAGACATCAATTCTGTTTACAGGACACGGTAAAAAAAAAAAAAAAGAAAGTGTGGGGATTGCCTGTGGTGTCCCCCAGGGGTCAGTATTAGGACCTGCGCTATATATATATATATATATATATATATATATATATATATATATATATATATATATATATATATATGACATTTTTCAAGTCTGTAAAACTCTGAAGATGATCTTATTTGCTGATGATACAAATTTGTTCTACTCTGGAAATGATCCCAAGAAATAATTAAAATTATCAATAAAGAATTAAGTAAACTAAAAAAATGGATCCCCGCCTGATTGCCCATTGACCGCTGGAGATAAGCACCACCCCCCACCCCCGCTCGACCCTACATGGACAAAGCGGGTTCAGACAATGGATGGATGGACGGATGGATAGATAGAAAAAACTAAGGTAATGACTTTTGGCAATTGTAAAAACAAAACAGAAGTATGTATAAAGATTGATGATGAAAAAATTGAGAATGTAAGTGAAATCAAATTTTTGGGTGTGATACTAGATAAGAAACTCAGTTGGAAGCCCCACATTAGACACATACAAACCAAAGCAGCAAAAAAACATTGCACTTATAAATAAAATGAAGCAACTTTGGACTGTAAATCACTCCATATTCTGTATGGTTAATTAGTTCTGCCATATTTCACTTACTGTATTGGGGAAACAATTATAAAAATGCACTACACCCACTATCAGTATTGCACAAGAGGGTAATACGTGTCATTCATAAAGTTGGGTTTCTGGATCATACAAATTCTTTGTTTTACAGTCAAAATACATAAAACTTCAAGACCGGGTTCATTATCAAACAGCTCAAATCATGTTTAAAGCTTGTAAGCACTTATTGCCACCTTATATTCAAAAGCTCTTCAACCAGAGTGATGAAGGATATAATTTACAAAGGACTAAAAATTTTAAAATGCCTAGAGTAAGAATCACTAAAAGGAGTTTTTGTGTATCAGTATGTAGAGTGAAGCTGTGGAATGGGCTGCAGGAAATACACAAACAGTGTCCAAATATAAACAAATTTGAATCACTGTATAAAAATATGATAATTAATGGATATGAAAACGAGGTTCTCTGAGGTTCTGGAAACTATGATATTATCATTATTATTTTGCTGTTGTTGATGTTATTATTGTCATTCTTATTATTATTACTATCACTATACAAAGTATATATACAAAATTCTCTCATTAGTAGCTGCATATATATGTATATTAATATGTATGTATGTATGTATAGATGGTAATTTGTAAAGGTAAATTAGTAATGTGAGACAAGGGGGTGGGATTGCATAAGCACTTGCTTTTTCTTACTCCCTTTGGACAAAGACTTCTTTTTTGTTGGTATATCTTTTTTTTCTACTATGTTAGTTAATTTTTAAAAATATTTTGTCTTATGTTCAAAATTAACGTTTCAATAAATCAAGCATGTTTCTTGGAGCTGCATTTGCACATCTCTGCCAGGTGGTGACGACAAATAAACCAAAAATCTGTCCCAAGGTTCTGCTGTCAATCAACAACATAATACGCTCATTGGCTACGTTCTGTCTTGGACGGCCTCCAAGGTTCAGCTGCTAGCCAATGAGGTCCCAGGAACTGTGTTTCAAATATTTATTTGTTCAAATATTTAATATTTATAACTGGAATATTTGTTCCTCCCTTTCCCACTGCAGTTAGTCCTGTCCTGCAACCCTGTTTTTGCAGCTTAGTGAAGCCAACCATCACTAACCTGGGGGTGGTTTTGGACCCAGAGATGCGGATGGACTCCCACATTAGCCAGGTGGTTAGATCCTGCTTTTCCCGGCTTCGCCAGCTACCAAAGATGAAGTCCATCCTGAAAGACGTGTCATATTTTCTCCCCAAGCTGGACCTGACCGTCATGTATCGGTCCAAAATAGTGTGATGATATTGTGTTTTTTGTACATAACAGACTTTTTAACAGACAAATTTGTCGCATTCTCCTACACCTCTTCACGGGCTCGCCACAGTAAATATTATATTTGGCAAGAGATAAACTTTATTGTATTTATCCTAGTGGATCTATAATTAAACGGGTAAACTAGTATTAGCACATCCAACATCAAAGAAAGTAAAATGTTACTATCAGGAGAGGGAGAATGTTTTAGTGGTTAGCAGCAGTGTGCTAGCCGATGGCCCCCTCCATGAGGCCACCACAGCTCAGCAGAACATCGTTGTAGCTTCTTCTGGGGAGAAAAACACTTGGAGAAAAAATAAAGTTAACAGCTGAAATAGCAGGAAATAATACAGTTAAAGAGCAGATTGTAGAAGAAAGAAACCCCTGGGTTAAACTGGTCTGTCTACTGCATAATGCTGAACTCTAACATGTGTCCTCAGGGAAGGACCTGATTGGTGTCCAGAACCTGTTGAAGAAGCACCAGGCTCTGCAGGCTGAGATCACAGGTCATGAACCTCGCATCAAGGCTGTCACCCAGAAAGGAGAGACCATGGTGGAGGAAGGTAGAGCAGGTCTGGTCCTGACATGTTTCTGAGGTGTCTGCAGGTTCTGGCTCACTTTTTTTGGGTCCAGGTCACTTCGCTGGTGAGGAGGTGAAGACTAAGCTGTCAGAGCTTCATGGACGCTGGGACACGCTAAAGGCCAAGGCGTCCCAGAGGAGGCAGGACCTGGAGGACTCTCTGCAGGCCCAGCAGTACTTTGCGGATGCTAATGAGGCCGAGTCCTGGATGAGGGAGAAGGAGCCCATCGTTGGAAGTCCAGACTAAGGGAAAGACGAGGACTTGGCCGAGGTATGGAAGTCCCTTCCTGAGAAACTCCAATCGCTTTTCTTTGCTCTCTTTCCAGTCCTTCATAATTAGTGTTTCTGTATTTGTCATTTCCTTCGGTTGTCTACCAGACATCGTTGCTCGTTTGAGCGTCTCATGGGTTAGGGGTAGAAGTGCTGGCCTCGCACAGGAAGTGATGACAAACGTGTTCCCGGCGCTCTTATTTCAAACGGTTTACAAGCTGTGATGTGTGTTCCCGCTGCAGAGCAGCCATGACACGTGGCAGCCGGCAGAAGGCTCACGCTTTTCCACTAAACACCCGCAGAGCTGCGTCTGCGGTGAACTGAGCAGGGTTTGTTTTACAGTGGCGGATCCGATTGGACCATCGCTGCGAGAAAGCTCCACTTGTGTCAGACGAGCTGAAGGTTCTGATGTTCTGCTCCACAGGCTCTCCTGAAGAAGCACGAGGCCCTGATGTCGGACCTGTCGGCTTATGGCAGCAGCATCCAGGCCCTGAAGGAGCAGGCCCAGTCCTGCAGGGTGAGTTCAGAGCCCTCGGCCCGTCAGAACATTCTTATCCACCACGTTCTAACACCAGACCTGTTAACCCGACAGCAACAAGATAATCAGCAGGTGCTTTTGTCCTGCAGGACCTGAAGGCCAACGAGTCCCGCCTGAGGGACATCAACAAGGTGGCATCTGAACTGGAGTCAGAAGGTCTGATGGCTGAGGAGGCTCCTATGGTTCAGGCTCAGGTGAGCGTCACCTGTCTGCAGCAGCTGGTCCCTCTCACTTCCTGGTTTGTTAACTCTGCTCGTCTCTGTTTGTAGCAACAAGAACATCTGGGTTCTGCTCCTGGAAAGGTGCATGTTGTCCTCCGCCTCAACCAGAACCAGACGTGGTGTTTATGTTACCACTCATTTGTTTGTTTGTTTGTTTGTTTACAGGACGAAGCCGACTCTTAACACGGCGTCACCCTGGAAGGTGAGTTCATTCAGCTGATCAGAGGTCACCTCTGATGGCAGCAGTCACGGCCGACCGTGCTGACATCACACAGGAATTCAGGTGACCCGGCAGGCACCAGGTGCTGGTGAAAGTGGGGACATGTCAGCTGGTTGCCATGGCTACAGTTATCTTTATGCATCTGTATGACTGCTGACTGGTGTGTGTTTCCTGTGACCTTTGACCTCAGACCGTACGGTTGGGCGTTCAGACGACGGCTAACTTTAATTCCATCAAGGTAAGAGGAAGCTCTTCCCTTCCTGTCTGAGCGATCCGTCTCCAGGTTTCCTCGTCCGGCGTCCAGCCCGCTGGCGTCCACCTTCATCTCATCTCACTTCATTTATAGTGCAATACTTTCACATTATCATTTTCCCACACTTCTGTATACCTGTATTTTGTTGTTTTTCAATAAAGAATGACAAATTATTTAAGTTTGGTTTTTGTTGCACACAAATATATATCTGTAAAAAATATCTTCAAAGCTAATGTTTACATAACAAGTATGATTGGGTTTTGCAATACGGCACTCAAGTTTATTTTAGTAAGATTTTCAAACCAAGTAAAGTTAGTAAAGAACACATTTCTATTGTCTGCTAAGAAACTGTTGGGATTTAAAATGGGCCTGTTGTACAAATAACTTGTAAATGATTATTCCTCACTTTTGTCTTAACCAAAGAAATTCCAGTAATTGAGCAAAAACATTTATTTTTAACACTACATTTTATAAAACAGGGCACAGTGTCGGCACATGTATGTATGTCGATGGTCCGCCCCAACCGAACCAGGAGACACAGACGTCAGGGAGGCCAAGGTTGTCTCTGCAGCTCTCTGGGCACCACGCCTCACTCAGCTGTCCCCAATGATCCAAATGGCTATGGAGGAAAAAAAATTTAATAAAAGAATGAAACTTAAAAACTCCCAAACCTCATGTCATATTTACTAATCAGCTATGGCTGATTTATTGTTTGGATCACAGTGAGTTACACTAATTCTAATATATTTTTATTTCTATTATACATACATACTTTTTAACTGTTATTTTCACATGACTGTTATCAGGCTCTTGTTCTGGTTCTGATGATAACTCTGTGTCTTCCAGTAAGTTATCTTGTGCTTACTTCATCTGTATAATGTCTCTTTACTTTTGGTAAATTGTACTGAGTCCAGAATAAAGGCTAGCTGGCTGTACAAGATACAATCAAGTATTACGTTTTGGAAATATATGAAACACCGCCAGCATCTGTTAGAGCCTGTGGCGGGGTGCTGAGGGCCGGCTCCAGCCCAGGAATGAGCTCTACACGCCGGCCGGGAGGGTTTGAAACACCGCCATCCTCTCCTCTGCTGGCTGTTCATTCTGTTATGGTTACCGGTGCTTGTGTTGCAATGTTAAACGCTTGGTCTCGGATTTTGTAAGAAAGATAATAAAATGTCCCCCCAAAATACGACTTAAATATATTTTCTCTTCTTCATGATACATTTAATGGCTGGTGCGACTCAGGAGTGATAGCGCCGAAAAAAACTGTACTGAAAACTTGCTCAAAGCAAAATGTATTCATTACGGAAATAAATTATAAACTTACCGATTTAAAACTTTTTTAATACAGGTACTTCTCACGAACAGGCGCAGAAAACCTCCACCTAAACTCCGTGTGAGGTTCAGGTCGATGGGTGTTCCAGTTAGCTCCGGTTGGGTTGAAGCTAGGTGGCTACATCCGTTAGCTCGGCTCCCACCTCCGCTTTAGCTTTGGGTTAGCCAGGGTTAGCTTCAGGTTAGCTCGTAGCTAGTTCGCCTGGGTGTCGTCACTCGAGCCCAGCCTTACAGCCACACCCTCAGCGCCTCCTCTCTTCCCTTTTATGGAATTGTCTGGGCTGGACGGAACCTGTGACACGGTCAAAATGGCGGTGGTGGACACCTCCCATTATGGACAGATAACGTGTTATTGAAGCCTATGGAATCGAATTGTCCAGTATATGTACAGTCTATGCTCCCGAGGCACCAGTGCGACGGTCCTCTCTGAGACGCCCCGTGGCTCCCAAACGCCTTTGTTACTCTCCGGTCATAACAGAAAATAGCAAAAAGAAAGTACGTGAAACTGGACGATTTCGCTCCACGTCAAGGCCACTTTTCAGCATGTTTTAGTTGGCTTCCATCTTCAACACACTGAATGGGGTGTGCTGGAGCAATGAAACAACTAAAACATGCTGGATAGCAGCCCTCAAGGACTGGAGTGGAATAGACTTTCCATATGTGGTTGTTTTTGATTTTTTTTTTCACCACCAAATTTTTCTCTCAATAGAAAACAAAATCCCCCATAGAAAAGAATGCTGAGAAAAAGCAGGTAAAGGATGAAGATGCCACCAAGAACAGTGTTGTGGAACCTAGTAGCTGAAAACACTAATCGATTTAATCGATTATAATCGATTATTAAAATAGTTAACAACTTTTTTAGTCATCGATTAGTTGTTTAATAATCATATTTTACCGCATAAAGTCTATTTTTTACCACAATCTGACATCGGTTACAAGCTGTTAAATTTGCCGCCAGTGTGTGGCAGTAATGAGCCACTGATCTACCAGTGGAGCCGTAGAAGAAGAAATGAGCCAATGGGTGCCCTCGGTTTTCATGACGTATCACGTTACTGACGCTCATCTTGCTGTGAGAAAATGGCGGAACAAGAGGAAATACGGAAGAAAAATAGAAGCGACAAAACTGAAGAGAAACCCCGGACAAAAACCTCACGAGTATGGGAGCACATTTGAGACGAAAGCATGTGGGGGCTGATGCAGCAGAGGAAGAGCACCGCGGTCAAGTGAGCCGTCATTTGGAAGAGCCAGCCCGGTAAGTAACAGAAAATAAACAAGCTGGACTTAGTGTTTTAGCTGAGTTCGTTATAGTGGATGTTAAACATGTTTTTTTGCCGCGTCAGTCTGCGGTGTTCTACTTCTGATTGACTAGATGCAATCGTGAATCTCCTCCGTGTTGTGTATCATGCGCTTGCCAAATTTAGCACGTCTGTTTATAAGAATGTTCTCGTTAAGAGAAAAACGGCACAAACCCATAACTATGTTCCTCATTCAAAAAAGGACAACTCCGCGGAGAAAAATATACAGACAAGCTGTGTCCAGGTGAATATAACGCGGCATAGTTGTACACTTTCAATTTTTAAATACAGGAGAAATTCAGAAAAAGTCATTTTTTTACTATTAAAAGGCTGTTTTACTATCTAACGCTGTAAAACGCCTCACAACACATTTTTATCATGTTTCTTAAACAGTATTACACAAAATAAACATTTTTCACATTTCTCTGGCTAATTTAAACACTCCCGACTCAAAGTAAAAACCTCATGAGCTTCTTACTTAGAGCTTTTTAATAGTAAAAATGTTTTACTTTTTTTCTGAATATCTCCTGTTGCGGGCTATTTTGTAGAACGTAACCCTCAAAATAAATGATCACTGTATATTGTTAATTAATTCAAATAATATAATATTGATTTAGTGTTGTAGTGTGTGTGCTGCTTTATTTTATATGTGTACTTATTTCAGTCTATTTGTGTTTCTTATGCAGAAAAAAACAAGCAACGATGGACAACTACATGGGGAAGAAGACACTCACCCCCCAGCAATTCATACCACTTACAAACTCTATTCTAAACATGCTGGTAAAAGACATGAGGCCACTATCCATGGTGGAAGGAGCAGGCTTCCAGCTAATGCTAAAAATTATTCTGGACTGATATTTTGCACTGTTTAGCTCATTTTATACTGCTGACTGTGTTCATGTGCAATAAAATAGATTGCAGTCAACTGCACAATTCTCTTATGTTTTTTTGTTCTTAACTGAAATGCATCCATCACTTGTATAGGTTAAATAGCTAAACAATAACAAACCGATTAATCGATTAATCGAAAAAATAATCGACAGATTAATCGATTATGAAAATAATCGTTAGTTGCAGCCCTATAAAAGTATAAGTACAGAAACACTGCTCTGTCTTTGTGCTTGGAGGTTTGTGTGTAATGTTTTCGTTTTGGCCTGACAGAATGGTTACGGAGGGCTTTCTGAGTATGAACTGAAGCGCCTGGAGAACATCAAACAGAACCAAGCTTTTCTGTCTTCTATCAACCTGCTCCAGGTAGGCTTGTGGGTTTGGCTCTTTTACTCACCTCAGCCCTAAACTTTAAACTTGTGTGTGACTAAATTACCTAAAGGTGGATATTGTATTTCATCGCTTATCCAAGATCTGGTTGCAGGGGTATCGGTTCTAGCAGGAAAAGTTAGACACGCCTCTTCCCAGTGACACTATCCAGCTGCTCCCGGGAATCCAGAGCAACTGACGAGCCAGAAAGGATATAAAATCCTGTCAGGAAATCAAACAGGAGGCAGACACTCCACACAGTGGTCCCTCGTTTACCGTGGGGCTTACGTGTATTTATTAGTTTTCCCCTGAACTAATTGACGAATGTTTTTCCTCTCAAAACATGAATGCTGATTATTTTACGGCAATAGCAGCACCATGAAGACGATTAAACAACCAGATGTGCCACTCTGTGCGCTCTGTTCGGGTTCAGCAGTCCACTCCTGTCCTGCTCGCTGTAGGGTTGTCACGGTGTGAAAGTTTGACCTCACGGTTATTGTGACCAAAATTGTCACGGTTTTCGGTATTATCACGGTATTTTTTTAAACGCGTTACATTTTCAGACAACTAAATAAATCCTGTATATCAGGAAAATACTGTCGTCAGTTTGTGTCTAAATTTTGCCTAAAATGTGTTATTTTGTAATTATGTTGTTTATTTGTTTACATTTTTCCCTTTTAGTCTTTAAAATACCAATATTTGCCCATAACTTCTTATTTTTTGTCTGTTTGATGTCATCATTTAAAAAATATTAGACCAGATGATACTCAGTACTCAAGTAGCCTCCTAATCAGATACTTTTTTACCCTTACTTGAGTAATAAACCCTATATCAGGAAAATATCATCCTCGGTTTGTGTCCTTCCAGTGAGCTTTGCAGATGTGGGAAAATGTCATCAGGCAGTAATCATTGTTAAATTCATAATTATTCTCGGAGAGAGACCAACTCTTATCTGCCCCTGGGAGCCCCGTAATGCATAGCGTCATTTCAACATGGGGGTGTCCGCGACACGGTTTATATGCAGGTAGCGGCGCTGCGGCAGCTTTATATAGCGACTCGTTGCATTCACCCTCAACCCAAATCCTCGGATCACGTATTTTAGCTAAAATGCTAACGTTAGCTTGCCTTGCGTTGACTGTAGAGTTGTGGGTGATGGTCACACAGATGTGTCATGAGATTTGAAGCGTTGCTGCCTTTCACAGACACTTTTTCTGCATGTGCTGCAAACAGGATAGCCGTCTTCTATCAACTGTCCCTCGGCATTCTTCAAATATCTAAAATATGCCCGTACTTCCCACTTTGTCTTCTTTGAGGGATAATAAATGCCCTCCTGAGCACTGCCGTCTCCTCCTTTGGCCATTATTTCAGCTTTAGCTTCAAGAAAGTTTTGGTTGTAAACAACAAAGCGCGCATGTGCCGCCGGCAACTTCAGCAGATGATACGGTGGCTGGTAAGGGTCACCGCGCCTACACCGCAGCCACGGTAAACCCACAGAGATAATATATGTTTTGAAAACAAGACGGTTATTATTATTGTCAACTTTTTTACCGGGGTGTACCACTACACCGGTTTCCGTGACAATACTAGCTCGCTGCTATCACTGTAACTTTTAAAACCAAGCGAGACCCTGGATGTGGACTCGCCAAGCAAAAACTTTTCAGATTGTCACATTTAATGTTTCTCCTCCCAGCCATGGACATTTTAGACATAAGTTGTCCAACTGTTACTGGCATACTGTTCAATCAGCGGCCAGCTTGACTGTTATTGGTGCTTTTCTGGTCTAATCCCGCTGTCCCAATATCTGATTATTTCCGTTTGGCTTTTCCATTTTCTGATTGGATTTTCATTAATGTCTATTTGTTGTCGCCTTATGTTTACCATCGGGTGGGGGAACCACGTCACAGGGAGGGACTACTGTACTCTAACTTTTTTCAGTGTGGACGAGCTGCAGCTCTCCCTGGATAATGGAGCTTCTCGCCTTTTCTCTAAAGCAGTGGTTCCCAAACTTATTTAGCCGCGCACCCCCTTCTATGTCCCGACCATGTTGACGCACAGCCCAGCCCCACATCAGGGCATGGCTAAATATATATATATATATATTAGGGCCGGGACTTTAACGCTTTAATTACGATTAATTAGAAAAAATTAACGCATTTAATCGCAGCTTGCATTTCAAGCACGGCGGAACCTTTGTCATTGCACTTTTTCCTCGTAGACCGAATATCACTGACGCACACAACAATGCACAGTGGCTAATGGCTACTAAAACGAAATAAACAGAAAGAAGTTGCCTTGCTTGGACTGATGCAGGATTTAGGAAACACGTCCGCCTCTTAACTTGGAAAAAAAAACTTCCAGACAACAACGGAGTCCGTGTCGCGGACATTTTTCTGAGATCGTCTCTGCTGCGGCTGCCCGCCCGGTGGCACCGGGAACTTTACAAAAGTTGCGGTAAGCTATATTTTTAACATTTACGTAACATCTGTGCAGCGCTGAAAGCATCAGACAGAATAATTCTTTGCCCTAACAGTAGTTTATGAAAGTAGTCAGACAAAAGCGAGGCACCTGGCTGCCGCTGGGAGAATGTTCCGTGTTCTCACTACTCTGTAAACAATCACAAACAACGTGTCTTACAGTTGAAAACAGAAGTTTAAGTTAAAACAGAAACACTCTGAAACTTTTCTGATGATTTTCTAAACAATTCTGTCGGGGAATTCTATTTTTCTGAGACGAGTCTCTGTCTAAACATCGCATGCATTACTATCATTAAGCAGCGAGGTGTGTTGAAGTTGTCGTCAGCTAAGGGGCGGATGCTTACGTGTATCAGTGGCAGCGAGGAACGAGGAAGTTGTGATCAGGCTGGAGATCACACCAGATTCGCTGCAGCAGGCGTGAATCTGCGGGTCTGCAGCATCCCCTTCTTAACGTGACAGAAGAACTTCCCATGTAAGGAAGGTTCGCTCACCTGTTCGTCAGATCATTATTTCCTCGCCATGATCTTTTATCATCCCATCAACCTCCAGTCATCCAACTGGAACCAGTTAGTGTTCCTGATCATTCTCAGAATATGCCATGCCTGCTCTGGTGTTAAAAGTTAGTACATTTAAGTCCTAGATCATATTTGTGCCTGTTCTACTGTCATTTTGAAGGATTATTATTTATGTGTTTTTACTGCATTATGAGTAGAAATGCTAATAAAAACTCCCAATTATACAAACAAGTGAAACTGGAAAAATTAGAATCTGGTGCAAAGTCAAATTTATTTCAGTCATTCAACTAGACAGAGAGACTATTTAAAGGCTCAGGAACCATTTGCAGGTGTTTTCTATTAGTAATTATAAATTTTAGTTGATTTGGGTTTTGTTTCATATCACACAGTGACATGTGAATAATTAAAATGCATTTTTTTATTAAAAGCTTTAGTTTACGGTAATAACCATGCCTAATGTTTGATTCTCTATCTCATAATTTAATTAAAAGTTTTACTTTGAGAGCGCATTTTCCTGAACGATTAAAATGCGATTAATTGAGATTAATTAATTACAAAGCCTGTAATTAATTAGATTAATTTTTTTAATCAAGTCCCAGCCCTAATATATATATATCAGACATCACGCTAAACCAGGGGTCGGCACCCTGTTCCCATCAAAGAGCCATTTTTACCCGTTTCCCACAGTAAAGAAAACACCGCAGCAGCCGCGGCGTTGTGGGCGGGGCCTACCCTCAGACAGCAGAGCGCTGCTCACAACAGGTGACAGCAGCCGGTACCGGTCGCTCGGGTACGTCAAAGCTATCTTTCATAAGAAGATAATCAATAAAACGATTTATATAAAATGGATCCAGAAGTTGTAGCCCATCTCTGCCTACAATATTTTGATATTTTTCACCCTGTTGGTGGTTTTACTGAGCAGGTGCCACTTTTGTCATACGTTTCTTTTTAAAACATGTTTAAACTGTTCAGAATACAAATCCAGGCTCTGTCACGTTTGATTGTTGTAATTAAAGTAAACTTTGTAGGTGGGGAAGGTCAGAAATGGATCTGATCATTTTGTTTTTCCCTCATTTACAGTGACGGAGATAACGGCGCAGTGCGCCTGGCTCTGGTGTTAATCAAGTTAAATTTGATCTCTTTGTAACAATTTTCACAAGAAAACAGAACAGTTAAAAGCAGGGCTTGTGTTGTGTTGACCGGACAGTTCCCGTATTTGGCCGTTTATTTTGACGGAGAAAGAATAGAAAGAAATACCCCGACGCATGCAGACGAACTGACATTTTATTCGTTTCGCAAATCGCAGATGTAGCTAAATCACTCAAGGAAAGATTCCCATCTGAACATCTGAGCTGGACACTGCTCAGCGCAGCTCACTGTTAGCGCATACATAAGGTGCACCGCGAGCTGAAGATGTGGAGAGGGGCTTGGAGCGCATTGCAGAACCAGAGCGCATGCGGGAAGATTCCTTCCACTGAAGCGAGAGTTTTCCAAACCCGGTCTCTCAGAGAGACTTGTCACTTCGAAAATGTTCCCTGATTATGAAACTTTGGCTGAATTGTGCTTGTTCCTGTCTCCAATGTGGCGTCTGAGGAGAATCCCAGAATCTCACATCCTCTTCAGCTCAGAAAGCGCCTATGATTACGCACAAGCGTGACGCGTCAACCCGGTCTCACAGTAAGACCGGGTTGGACCTGTTCAGGTTTACGCAGACAATCTTTACATTTAGAATTGTCATACAGATGTAAAATTTATGCAGTAAAATATAAAGCATTTTATTTAAATATCCATTCATTATTTTACAAGCACAGAGAGCCACATCAGATGGATGGAAGAGGCGCATGCGGCTCCAGAGCCGCGGGTTGCCGACCCCTGAGCTAGGGCATATGCGAAGGACACACACACACACCACACACACACACACTCACACACACACACACACACACACACACACACACACACAAGCAAATTATACTTGTTTTCAATTACATTTATTGGGCCCACTTACATTTTCTTAAGCCCACCCACAAATGAGTTTCTGGCTACGCTAATGGTGACTTTTGACAGACTTCTCTGAGCTCCGCAGCCATTACTTTTCACCTCGCGCACCCCTGGGGGTGCGCGCACCACACTTTGGGAATCTCTGCTCTAAAGCCTGGCCACCTGGTTCCAGAATCTTGCTCGTTTCTTGACCATTGATGAGGTTTGGAGGTTGGTGGGCCAGTAAATCAAGACGAGGTTTCCCCCAGTGCTTTATAAGCCTGGCGGCCCACCAGGCCTAAGCGTCATGCCACGCCCCCCTCCCCGACCCTACCGTGTCCACTGACACGAATGGCGCAACAAAACTAGAGCCTTCCATCAGCTGATACTGGTGAGAAACAGCAGTGGAACGTGTGCAACCCCGCCCCGCTCTCACAGAGGAGCGCTGCGGGATGGAGTGCGCAACCCCCACCCCCCATGGCCAAATCCGCCAGCCTTAACTCGTTTTCTGGCGGAAACCTCTCAAGAGCTTTGCCGTTTTGCTCTGTTCATTTTTTGTCACTGCGGACTTCATTAGTGAAGATGCCCGGATGTGTCGATCCATCTCTTGTATCATTGCACCATCGCTAGCAAATCAAATGCCATGACACGTAAACTCCTCAACTGGAGATGGGCTCACTCCTAACCTGGAACAAGCATTCCACTCTTTTCCAGTTAAGTACCATTGCCTCTGGTTTGGAAGAGTGAACTCTCATCCCAGCTGCGGCGTACTCAATTGCTAACCTCTTTAGAGTCTGTAAGTTGTGGATTGAAGACTGCAGATCCTGTCCATGAAGACCACAAATGGGATCGGAAACCAGAGGAAGTCCTCGTGGAATCCATCTTACGCTGGGAACAAGTTTTACTTGGAGCCAAAAATGAATCCAAACAGAATCAGTAGAAATAAATACTCATCTTTATTGAGAAGAGTCCAGTCATGTTGGTCTGTGGTTGTTTATGATCTTTTTATTGTGTCTAATGTTTTCCTTTATTTGAAGGCAACAGAAGACCTGAAGCGGTCAACACGACGAAAGTGTTCACAGAAGGGGCTGAGGTACGATCATCCCAAATGGTGCATCATAGGAGGGTTCATTCACTAGCAAAAGGAATTAATTATCCTACCAAGCTAACAAAAATACAATTATTTTTGAGGGTTTAATCATTGCTGCAAGTGCTGAACGGTCTGGTTCAAAACCATAGGCCCACCCCAGTGCATGTTGGTCCTACAGCTGCTCTCATCTTCATACATTTGTGTCCTTTGGTCTAGTTGGCTAAAATAAATCATGATACCAAAGTGCTTTTCAGATAGGATCCAAAGTAGAGTCGTTACACAAACTAGTTCCAAACAAAAAGCCGAAACTTGAGGCTGTCATTAAACCCACCTTTTACCTTTTTATTATACTAAAATATCTGCCTTTTTAAAATCCTACAATTGTATAATTATTTGCGGTTGCAGGTCTCAGCCTTCTGTGAAGGAAGTGCTGCCAGTTCGTAAATCCCAGCGCCTCCAAAACAAAGCAGCAGAAGTATGGACACTTCCTCCTGAACCCAGAGGGACGCTGGTCTTTGAAGAGGTATCAAATCTCACGTCCTGCCTTCTTTAAGCACATCTGTAATTAGTCTCTCTTTTTGTTTATTTTGTACTTTTCCTTTTGCTGATTTGACTCGATTTCTTGCTTTAAAGTCTCATCGAGACAAGAAGCCTGCTGGTCCTCTACTCATGGATGCAATAAACATGGAAGAAGATTTCAGTCTGCCTTCAGAGCTTCTGGAGCTCTGCTCTGAGGTAGGACTTATAACAATCCTACACCCCTGATTCAACTCGTGTCTCCTCACAAAATTGTTGAATCCAAAGATTTTGATCATCAACTTAAAAGTCGGATGTATTTTTGTTCTTCAGATGATTCAATATTTTATTTTTTGTATCAGGACACAAAAGAGAGAACGACCAAACTCAGTCTGAACAAGTAAGAGCAGTTTGGTTTTATTTTAACTGTTCAGGTTATTGTTTCATGTAAATGACCAGGAAGTTCCTCACGTCTGAACACAGGTACAGCTCCGCTCTGAAGAAGATGACGATAACCGCCAACAGCGTGGCAAAGGTGGTGAAAGATCGGATCTTCTCTGCAGCTTTTCACCCCTGCAGCAGCAGCCTGCTGCTGGCTGCTGGAGACAAGTTGGGAAAAGTGGGATTGTGGAATTTGGTGAGTTATCTCAGGCCTTTCACCACTAGATGGCAGAAGTAGATCTTACGATCATTATCCTGATTTAAACCTTAATGTTAGTGTTTTATGGGCCATTCCCATCTGTACCGGGTCGGCCCGGGCCGGGTAGCCCCAGTCGGCCCCAGCCTGGCCCGGTTGATTCCACACATCCTTGTCTTAAGCCCATGTGGGCTGATTCTACCCACCAATCAGAGCTCTAATGGAAGGTGTGAATTTGCTGTCAGCAGTGGGTGTGTTGGCCCTGGTCGGCCTGAAGCAGACCCCCTCGAGAAGAGGGCTGAGAATGAGCCTTGGTTGGCCCGGAAAAATACCAGGCCACCCAGATATGTAAACAACCTACGCTACCCGGCCCGGCCGACCCGGTACAGATGGGAAAGGCCCATTAGAGAAGGTCCACTGGTTATGATGATGATGATGTCACAACTAACCTCTGTTCTGTTAGGGCGCTGATTGGGGCGATGATGGCGTTCTGCTCTTTGAACCTCACACCCGTCCAGTGGGCTGCATGGCGTTCTCCACCGTTCATCCCAGCCAGCTGCTCATCCTCAGCTATGATGGATCTCTGCGCTGCATGGATGTGGAGAAGGCCGTCTTTGATGACGTATGTCAGTCATTAAAATCTCTTGTTCTTTAGGCCGTCTTAACATTTTAACGGGGTTCTTTAGTGGTTATATCTTTTATTTTTTGGCTTATTTAAATGTTGCAGATGAAACGCCTTTCTGTATCAGACGGCTCAGTAAATATAAAACGTGGTTTTCATGTGTCGTTTAATGAGGAAACATTATTTACAGTCCCAAAGTTCTTTTTCTAATGCAGATGTTTTGCTGAATGATCCAAATTACAGCCAAACAAACTCCTCATCTTAACTGTCAACCACGTTATTTGTAAAGCCGAGACATTTTTCCAGCCACACCCAGGCCTGAGTGCAGTCAGATTTGTAGAATTGGGAAATCCCTTCAGTGCAACTTGTCTCACTGAATAAAGGTGGCTGAACATCTCTAAACGTAAACTTCAGGACTGGCTTTGTTCAAAATAAGGTCAGAGGTCACGATTCGACAAAAAATACAAAACTTCTGCGTTTAAACAAAAAAAAAGGCTCATCTCGCATTTGCCAGGCTCCCCTGGACTTTAGGGTGAATATTCTGTTGACTGACAAGACCCAAGCAGAACTTTCTGGAAGGTGCGTGTCCTGTTCATGTGGGACTAAACACACCATCAGTCAGACATGGTGGTGCCAGCGTTATGGTCTGGGACTATTGTGCTGCTTAAGAACCTGGTGATATGATGGAACCATGAAATCTCTTCTGGAGCAGAAGATCCTAAAGGCTGACCTTTGATCTTAGAGAGGTAGTTTATGCTTGAATGAAAAACATTTCTCCACATCAGTGTGAGACCCATTACCAGAAACAGCTGAAGTTTCATTCATCCATCCATTCTCATCCACACATCCGGGGTCAGGTCGCAGGGACAGCAGCCTAAACAGAGAGACCCAGACTTCCCTCTCCCCACCCACTTGGGCCAGCTCCTCTGGGGGAATCTCAAGGCGTTCCCTGGTCAGCTGAGAATGCCAGAGCCTCTCATTGTGGAGGAGCAGCTGGTCTACTCCACGCCCCTCCCAGATGACCAAGTTTCTCACCCTATCTCTGAGAGTACCCAGACTCCCTTCAGAGAAAACTAATTTTGGCCGCTTGTATCTGTGATCTTGTTCTTTCGGTCACTACCCAAAGCTCGTGACTAGGGTTGTCACGGTATGAAAATTTAACCTCACGGTCATTGTGACCAAAATTATCACGGTTTTCGGTATTATCGCGGTATTTTTTAAACGGTGTTGCATATGTTCAGAAAGCATTGTTCTACACAAACTGAAATAGGAAAATATTATCGTCCTCGGTTTGTGTCCTTCAAGTTAACATGATATCATATCATTGCAGATTAGGATAAATGTCATCAAGCAGTAACCATTATTAAATTCATAATAATAGGGTGAGCAGTGGCGACCAACTCATCTGCGCCATGGGAGCCATAATGCATAACATCATTTTAATATGGGGGTGTCCGTGACACGGTTTAAATGCTGGCAGAGGACGCTGCGGCTGCAGTATATAGTGACTCGTTGCATTCTCCCTCAGCCAAAAGTCCTCACGTCATGCATTTAAGCTAAAATGCTAATGTTAACTTACCTTACACTGGCTGTAGAGACGTGGGTTATGGTCACGCAGATGTGCCATTAGATTCGAAGTGTTGCTGCCTTTTGCAGACACTTGTTTCCTGCACGTTCTGCAAACGGGATAGCAGTCTTCTATTAACTGTCCCTCAGCATTTTTCAGAAATCCAAAATATGCCCATACTTCCGATTTAGTCTTCTTTGAGGGCTGATGGATGTCCTGGGCGCTGCCGTCTCTGCCTTCGGCCATTATTTCAGCTTCAAAGTTTTGGTTGCAAACTAAAAAGTGCGTGTGTGCGGGAACTTCAGCAGAAGCGACGGTGGCTGGTAAGGGTCACCGCGCCTAAACCGCGGCCACGGTAAACCCACCGAGATAATTTAGTTTTTTAAAAACTGGACGGTTATTTTTATTGTCAACTTTTTTACCGGTGTTTACCGCTTTACCGGTTACCGTGACAACCCTACTCGTGACCACAGGTGAGGGTAGGAACATGGCTCGACCGGTAAGTCGAGAACTTTGCCTTCTGGCTAAGCTTTCTCTCCACCACAACAGACCGGTACAACGCCTGCACCACTGCAGACTCGGTACCAATCCGCCTATCGATCTCGCGCTCCATTTTTCCCTCACTCGTGAACAAGACCCAGAGAAGCTTAAACTCCTCCACCTGAGGCAGGACCTCGTCCCTGACCCGGGGAAGGTATTCTACCCTTTTCCAACTCAAGACCATGGCCTCAGATTTAGAGGAGCTGATTCTCATCCCAGCTGCTTCACAACAGCTGTGAACCGCTCTAGCAAAAGCTGAAGATCACGTTCTGATGAAGCCAACAGGACCACATCATCTGCAAAACGGGATATATATATATATATATATATATATATATATATATATATATATAAAGATTTAAAAAAAATAAGATTAAATTTTTTTTAAATGAGAAAAAAATAAACATTGAGAAAAACAATGTAAAGCAGAGACAATCCTCAGGCCACCAAAAAGGATCCCCTTAACACCTTGGCTGTGTCTAGTCCTGTCCATAAAAGTTCTGAACAAAATCTGTGACAAAGGGCAGCCTTGGTGGAGTCCAGCTCTCACCAGGAACGAGCCCAACTTACTGCCGACAATGAGACCAAGCTCTGACACCAGTCAGACGGGCAAGGCAGCTTTATTTATAAAGCACATTTCATACACAGAGGCAATTCAATGTGCTTTCCATTAGCAAGGACATTAAAATCATTGTGACTGTTACGTCCCCGACAGGAGATGTTAAAATGTGAAGGAGGGGGTAACATAAGAAATACGACAGTGGCGTTTAAAATGGGTTTAACTGTGATAAAAGGTTCTAAAAACAAGAGCAAACAGATGGCGAGCATTATTAAAATAATGCAAAACGAAAAATTCACTATAAGGTTAACAATTAAAAGACAAATTATCAACTATATAAAACACCTGGTTAAAACTTTATTAAAAGTTTTACCTAAACTGAAGGTGTTTTAAAAACACAACGACGTTGATAAAAGTCTAAAAACTAAATCCGAGTTAACCTTAAAACACAGTCAACACTAGGTGACATGCACAAAAGATCCATGTGGATCACTCAGAGTTAAAACTATAAGTTAAAACTCATCACAACGACGGGGTTAGACCAAACGAAACCTGGAGGACAGCAGAACCCCTGCACTGCTGCCTCTCAGTCTGCTGAAGGCACAGCCTTTTTATCCCAGGTGTGGCTCATCAGGAGGATTCAGTTCAGCTGTGCTCCTCAGCAGCCTGGAAGAGAGGAGGAGGAGGGGCGGTGTCCAGTCACCCACCAGAGCTGGGTGATCCTCAAATCAAATCAAATCAACTTTATTTGTAGAGCGCTTTCACATGGCCAGAATGGACAAACAAAGCGCTGTACATCAATAAAATGCCACACAATAGGACAGAGATATGACCATTAAAATACATTAAAAAATCCATTAAAATACACTAAAAAATCCCTGTAAAATACTGTAATAAATCCTATAAAAATACAATAAGAAATCCATTTTAAAATACAGTACAAAAACCTGAGTGCCAGTTCACATTCCATATCCGGCCTACTTCCCCCAACTTCAACGTCCAAAAGCCAGCGAGAACAGATGTGTTTTCAGTCTTCCTTTAAAGGTTTCTAATGACGTGGCCTGTTTTACATCAGCTGGCAGCTCATTCCAGAGACTTGGTCCAAGTACTAACAAAGCTCGACTACCACGAGACTTCAGGCTATACCTAGGCACAGTTAGTAATCTCTGGTCAGCTGACCTAAGGGAACGCACCGGGACATGCTGGTGGATGACATCGGAAAGATATTTAGGAGCCCCTGTGTTTAACGCCTTGAACACAAACAGGAGGACCTTAAACCTGATGCGATAAAAAACAGGGAGCCAATGCAAGGCACATAGGACTGGTGTTATATGTTCAGACCTCCTGGTAGATGTTAACAACCGGGCTGCAGAGTTCTGAACCTGGCTGCTTTTTCCCTCTTCAGGCTGGCAGCCGTGACAGTGACATAAAATACAATTTAAAAATTAAAAAGAAATAAAGTTAAAGGGTGAGCAAATAAAGTGCAGAACGTGCAGAATAAGAACATTTATTTATAGGCTGATTTTCAATTTTGATTTATAAGTTACTAGAGTTGGGGCACCTTTTAGGTCATGAGGAAGCTGATTCCATCTGTGAGCAGCATAGTAGCTAAAAGCAGCTTCACCCTGTTTGGTTCTGACCCGAGGTTCTACCAGCTGACTGTTTCCTAAGTATCTCAGAGCCCTGCTGGGCGTCTATACTTGGAGGAGATCTGACATGTATTCTGGCCATGAGTGATTTATAAACTAGTAGAAGCACTTTGAAATGGATTCTGTAGTTTACTGGTAACCAGTGTAGAGATCTAAGAACAGGAGTGATGTGCTCGGTTCTCTTGAGCCCCATTCCCATCTGTACCGGGTCGGCCCGGGCCGGGTAGTGTAGGTTGTTTACATATCTGGGTGGCCTGGTATTTTTCCGGGCCAACCAAGGCTCATTCTTGGCCCTCTTCCCGAGGGGTACTGCTTCAGGCCGACCAGGGCCAACACACCCACTGCTGACAGCAATTCACACCTTCCATTAGAGCAAGCCTCTGATTGGTGGGTAGAATCAGCCCATTCACACCTTCCATTAGAGCAAGCCTCTGATTGGTGGGTAGAATCAGGCCACATGGGCTTAAGACAAGGATGTGTGGAATCAACCGGGCCAGGCTGGGGCCGACTGGGGCTACCCGGCCCGGGCCAACCCGGTACAGATGGGAATGGCCCATTGGTTCCTGTTAAGACTCTAGCAGCAGCGTTCTGAATAAGCTGCCGTTGCTTCACAGCTTTTTTGGGGAAGACCAGTCAAAAGACTGTTGCAATAGTCCAGCCTGCTGGAGATGAACACATTAACGAGTTTCCCCAGGTCTGGTCTGGACATAGATGAAGATGATAAAACGCTGATCTAGTTATTGCCTTAATCATGTGACCAGTGAAGCTCAAGTCTAAATCAATCATGACACCAAGATTTTTAACCCGAGTCTTTGTCTTTATCCTTCTGGAGCCAAGTTGAGTAATAACCTCCATCTTATCCTGATTGTTTCCAAAGAAAATAATTCGTCTTGTCTTTGTTTAACTGGAGGAAGTTTGATTGCATCCAATCCTTAAAGAGCAAGTAACGTCTAAATTAACTTTTTTTTGCTGATGAACTGTATAAATGAGTGTCTAATAGTGTTTTAAATGTGTGCATTCTTTATTTTAGCATTTTGGTGCATTTTCTTTAAAAATTAAAAATTCTGTCTAAAAACCACAGTAATGCGCCACCTTCAGCTGAAAACATAGAATTTGAGTCATTTTGAATAAATTTTAGCCAATTGCTAAAGAGTAAAGTACTACGTAAACCAGTAGAGTACTACGTAGCAGCTCCGTGCCAAAGTTATAAAAGCAACGAGCGTCTCGGCCACGCCCTGTGGCGAGTGGGAGTTGGATTTGCAAGTGAGCGTAGGAGGTCAGCGGTAGTTCAGCATTAGCATATAGCATTAGCATTTCCTAGTCTTAGCATATCTTTTAGTGTTATAAATACTTATTTAGTGTTAGATTTGGCTGTTGGATATTGTAGTTTAGTTAGTGTTTGGCTGTTAGTGTAATTGGGAAAGTATTTCGGGTTTAGTGCTCCATATCGTCTTAGTATTGGTGAGTAGGTGTAGTGTAGTATGCTTGCGGTGACTCTGTGGGCATTTTACCCGCGATTCTGCATGTCTCCGTTTGAAGAGGGAGGCTGCCCACCGTGGCTCTTCCGCGATTTAGATGCAGCCCACCGACTCTGCTCCCCCACCACGGCGGGCTCCAGTCTGAGGTGAGTCAGCTAAATAAACGTTTTAACATCTTCTAAAGACAATTCCCTACCTAAATGCAAAGTCTGAGAGACGTGGTTCACTTCCTTTAGCTAGTCAGTCGGCAATTCTGCAACAGTGGCTCTAACTGACGCAGCACTAGTTGACAGACAGCATTACAGCGTGAAATCCAGCTTGTGAACAGGTTCTGTAAGGAATTCTGTTCAGGAGGTCGCATTTCAGGCTCTCCACATCATATGTGACTGACTTTTACGTTATAATGATCACACACTAGGAATGTTATAAAGCGCCTATATAGGAGATTATTTTGTATATTATCTGACTTTATAAACTCCCAACAACAATGTGCTTCTATTTTTTTTTCAGGCTAAATCTACCCAAGACACTGGCTGTCAGACTGATTTAGCTGCAAGAATGCACTTGTCCAGGCTGACGTGAAACCTTCCCTGTAGCAAAGGTGAATTATTTTTAATAATCTTCTATGTAAACATTTTATTATTACCTTCTAGTTTTAATTTATTTTACAGATTATTGTTACACGTGATTTTATGCTCTTTTAAACATTTATAAATGTGCTGCTTCTTTGTTTTTACATAGCCAGTCAGAATGGAGTTCACAGCCGCAGTGTGTCTGGTGACCCACAGGGACCATGATGAAAATTCATCTTCCAGAAAGTCCCAGAGCAGCGGCCACACCCCCTGAAAAGACCAAGGTGTGAGGTGTCTGCTGTTGATTCCAGCTTCCACCTCAGTGACAGTGCAAGCTCAGTGACTTTTCAACAAAAGGTGATGCCAATAACTTTTACTCTGATCCTAGACAAAGAGTGTGATTGATAAGATACAAAAACTGGTGTCATCAGAGGGTCGATTCAAAAACCTGAGAGAGGCTCTGAAGAAGTAAGCATGCATGCTCTTCTACCCATGTTCGATATGCACACCTGTACAGCTGAGTCTAATATAATCTGCATGTTTTCCATAGTTGTGACCCTCCTTGCGGTGGAGGGACTATGTCTCTCACCTGGCCAGGGAACGCCTTGGGATTCCCCCGGAGGAGCTGGCCCAAGTGGCTGGGGAGAGGGAAGTCTGGGCCTCTCGCCTTAGGCTGCTGCCCCCGCAACCCGACTCCGGATAAGCGGATGAAAATGGATGGATGGATGGATGGATGGATGGTACATTTAAATAATCTTGTCAACAGATCAGTTATAGATTTCTTTTTAGTTGGATTACTCTGTTTCATAGCTGAATTTACATCTTAGTTTACTATTTTCTTTTAAATTGCCACAATTATGATTAGATTTCATCATTTAAATGTAACGTTTTATACTTAGACTTGACTCTAAATATTTTGAAATGGATTTTTTATTCAAAAATTCCTCATTCATGTTTTTCCACAATACATTTTTATTTGATATCAGGTTTGATTTAGAAAATTAAGCTTAACTTTATATTTTTTTCATCATTTTACTTTATAAATTAATGATCTTATCCTTTTCGATTAAAAAATTGCTTTTATTTTAAATTTTCCAAACATTTATTCCCAACATTCTCCTCTCTGCTTATTTTTAAAAAAGCACTACTCATGTCTGATTTGAATGGATGGGTGATGAGCGAGCTTCTGCATAAAGACTGAAGATGCAACACAGGAACTGAGTGATGCTTGTTGGATGAGGGGAAACAAGTAAAACACACAGTGGAGTGCCCCTGGATTATAAACTCTTCATCATTTAAAGTGCAATTTGCTTTCATTCCTTAAAAAGGAACTCAAATCAAACAGGAATGGGTTTAATCCAGAGGATTTAAGGGGAAAAGCGACTGGACATATTCTAGTGAAACTGTGATTATATTTTAATACTTTGCTGACTTTATTCCCCTGGTGGGCACCATGTTGTAAATACAGTACAGTCACCAGGCAGAGTATGTAGCAAACGACACCAGTTTTGAGCCACTTGGAAGTTAGATCCCCAGCTTCAGCAGTCGAGACAGTTTAAAACCGTTTTTATGGTTAATCCTCTCTGGCCAGTGCATTATGGGTTTTGCCTTAATCATGAACCACAGAAGTATGTAAACTATTTTTGTTCTAACTTGCCAATGAAGCGTAAATATTGGCCGTGTACAGTAAAGTGTGCAGGCAGGCCGATGCATCTCCTAACATGCAAACAAAGACAAACGTGTTATTATCCTCATGATTGTCGGGCTCTGTAATGACTCTCCTGTGTACGACACTCAAAATCCTGGAGAACCACTTATGAGTGCAACACATTTTGTAATCTGTTGATCCCATTGTGCTAGCAGGAGCTATACAGTGGCATTATTGTGCTTCTTCTTGAAATATTTCTATGTATTTTTACAGGCTTTGTAAAGAAACACACCTAAAGCTTAAGTGGCAGGCATGTACCACTTCAACGTGTTCAGATATATAAACGGTACGTGTGTTGAAACTTAAACCCCACCTTTGCACCTGGACCTTTATCCTCTTATGGGCACATCAGACGTTTGCAGTCAGCAATACCCGGTGTCATGATTTATCTTTCAGTATATTTCCACAGCTTGAGTAGTATTTCCAGTTTTGTATAAGAGTGTATTCTTTCCTGATTACCTCTTGTTAATAAATCTATTCTTTCTCAGGGGGCTGAACGTTTCTGTGTGTTTTTATGAGTTTTTTTGGTGCTTTGTTCATGTAAAAAAGTCTGAAGTCAGACTGAATTTTTTTAAATATTTGCTTCCAACAAAAAAGACGTAAGTTTGAAAAAAAAAATAGCTTTTTAAAGTTTTAAAAGTTTTTTTTTTAACCTAACTTGCTTTTTACTAATTTAACAATGTTTTAAAACAAGATAGTTTGTTAAACAGGCTGTTTTACTCTACTTACTGGTGGATCTCTTAGATAAACTCGTCAAGCATCTCTCATGTCATGCGTGGAGTCTTTGATGAATTTAACATGGGAACTAGGCAATTTCTGTTTTCTTTTAGCAAAACGTGTCACACTGTGAGTTAGGGGGGGAGGGGGGTGTTAGGACCCAAGATGCAGACCAAGGATGGCACAAGGCAGGAGTAGTGAAAACGTAAAAATCCTTCATTTAGGGGTCAATCCAAAGGGCTGGAAGGCAAAAACCAAAAATCCAAGAATAAAATATCCAAAAACACAAGAGACCTAGAGAAATTCGAAATACCTAGAGAGGAGGCGAGACAATGCTGACACAAACAATGGACCGACAAACAAACTGAGACGCAGACAGGGTTATATACACAAGGGCTGGGTGATTAGGGAATTCTGCGCAGGTGAGACCAATAAACAGAGGAGGAGCACAACGGAGCAGGGGAGGAAACCATACCTAAAAATGGGGAAGGGAGCAAAATGAACTAGAGGGAGAAAACAGACTAGATAAAACACTTAACAGAAGACTAATGATAAAAGGGGTCTAAGGAAAAACGTAAGGGAAACCTAGAGAGCCTGGAGGGGGTTGGGGACACACAGGGCTGCTGAAACCTGGGAGGAACACCTAAGGGGAAAAAACCTGGAGTGGCCTGGGGAACACAAGGAGGCACATAAGGGAAACCTAGAGAGGAATGGAGAACACAAGGAGACACATGAGGGGGACGCAGACCATGACAAAACGTATTTCCTCGCTATGCGTTCAACTTTTTAACACTTTAATCTAACAGCTGAAACATCTCCCCAGCCTTCCTTAGTTTCTACAGGAGTGATTTATCACTTATGGGCCATTCTCATCTGTACCGGGTCAGCCCGGGCCGGGTAGCCCCAGTCGGCCCCAGCCTGGCCCGGTTGATTCCACACATCCTTGCCTTAAGCCCATGTGGGCTGATTCTACCCACCAATCAGAGGCTTGCTCTAATGGAAGGTGTGAATTTGCTGTCAGCAGTGGGTGTGTTGGCCCTGGTCGGCCTGAAGCAGACCCCCTCGAGAAGAGGGCTGAGAATGAGCCCTGGTTGGCCCGGAAAAATACCAGGCCGCCCAGATATGTAAACAACCTATGCTACCCGGCCCGGTACAGATGGGAATGGCCCTTAAATCAAACAAACCAGCCGTGTTCAGGATCTGAAACATGCAGGAAATGTGCTGGAAGCAGACTGCAGCACCAGGTATGTCAGCTCCATTTCTAAGTCCCAACAGAAGTGCCAGGCTTAAGTTGCAAATAGAATATTTTAGCCACAGGGGGCGATAGGGGCAGGGAGGCCTTTCATTAACCAATTTTTTCTAAGTCCAACTGACCAGACTGGCACTCTTAAGTTCCAAATGCTGTGTTCTGGTCACAGAGGGCGCTGTTTTCTAGGCCCAAATGTTTCTTGTTGTCTGTGACTTCAAATGGTGTTTTTCTTTTTGGGACTCTGGTAGTTTGCCCTAAAGTAAGTTGAAGTGGTAGCAGCCGGCTGCTTCTCCTTCTCTGATATTATTGAGAACCTCTCACACCAGTGGTGTACGCTGATAAATACGCAAGTGTGAAGTGAGTGGAAGACCCGGGGATGCGCGGCGATTCGTTAAGATCAACAACTGGACGGTCCAGTAGTTGCTTTTTGTCAAACAGCTTATTGGCAGAGGTTTTTAGACAAATGCGACAGAACTGCTTATTGTTTTTTCTTTTTTTTTATCTTCACAATATATTTATGGCTATACCATGTCAGAAGGTTATTAAGAGATATGAAAACATATTTTAAGCTAATTTGTTTTCCAAGTTTGCTATTAAAATTATTGAGACTTTCTTCTGGAAAATGTCGGCAACATAAGTTCACAAAACCTCTTTGATTAAACATGTTTTATTTAAATACAAACATCACATGATTTAGATGTTTGTTAAGCTCTCAGTCTAGGAACACAGCAGAAAGTGATGCATGCAGTTCTTGCTCTGAAAAAACAGGATGTTTCAGTCCATCATAATAAACACTTTGAGGATGTTCAGTCATTCATTGACTTTGTTTAGCTGCTCTTTTTGTAACTTTGTTTTTTGTTCATTTATGTTTATGTGAATTTGCAGTTGTATTTGTAAGTCTCATACTGTTAACTTGACACGAAGAATGAATGGAAAATGACCTCCGTGGCTAAATTCTGCTTTGTTCGTTTTCAAACTAAAACAAACGATAAGATAAACAAACAGTCTCCACTGATTGTGACGGTATTGATATGGTGTTGGTTAAAAGTTATTGATGGTATTCTAAAACCATTAACTTATCTATATAACTTATCCTTCCAAAATGGTTTATTTCCTCAGAAAATGAAAGCAGCTAAAGTAATACCAATTTTTCAGCAAGGGAATAAACATCTATTTAACAACTACAGGCCAGTATCACTTCTTCCTCAATTTTCAAAAATCCTGGAAAAACTATTTAATAGTAGACTAGAACACTTTTTTAAATAAACACAAAATACTAAACCATAGTCAGTACGGATTCCGAGAAAAGAGGACAACAGCACTTGCAATAATGGAAGCAACCGATGAAATAATTAATACATTAGACAAAGGTAAATATGCTATTGGAGTATTCATAGAGTTTAGGAAAGCTTTTGATACAATAAATCACTCAATTCTCATAAACAAGCTTCAACAGTACAGCATTAGGGTAATAGCACTGGACTGGATCACCAATTATTTATCTAAGAGACAACAATTTGTGAAAATGGTTGATGTCACTTCTGAAAGTATGGGGATTGCCCAACCAGCATTTCCTCCCCATCCCCGCATATTTTTCTCCTCCTGCTCCCTCACATCATCACACAAACATGCACATAGGACCTTGGGGGGTGCACAAGTCAGGGAGTGCGGGTATGGACCACATTCCCGCATCCCTGTGGCAACCTGCCCCCCAATTTTATTTGCACCTTATACACTTCCACCGACGACATTCCATGCATACACACACTTAGGGCCTTGGGAGTGAGCACATTCAACGGCATTTGGCAGGGGGATTTCTCAGCCTCCTCCCGAGTGCCGGTGCCCACTTCCAATTTTAAACTGCACTTAGACGCTGAGGGCTGTGGGTGCAAGTGGGGTGGTGTGGTGGTATCCGCTGGCATAGGCCAGACAATGCCCGCACTGCCCGCTCACCACAGCCATGGAATACACCTCATCAACACACAGCACTATATTGAAGCAGGCGAAGGGAGACTAGGGGTCTTAGCACACCTCTGTTGTTGCTTGGCTTCCTGGGGCTGGAGGCTAGGAGGGAGGAGGGAGATCTGGCCGTCTGGTTGGGGTCTGTGGTGGTGGGTTGCTGTGCTCAGCGTTGGGCGGGGGAGCCTGCTCATCAGCACCCCAGCAGAAAGGGTCAAACTCTGGGAACCGGTGATGGTTGTACCCAATGTGCAGCAGTTCCGGGACCAGAGTTAATGGGGTGTGTATCGGGAGCATGAGTGGGTGTCCGGCATGCATTTCTGTAAGTCTTTGGTTGTATGTGCATGTGTGAGCATGAGAGAGGGAGTGTGTGACTGTGTTTGTGTATGACTGTATATGTCAGGTGGGGCCTTTAACTCCTCCCCTCTCCTGGGACTTCTTTTTATGATATAGATCTTTGCCTCCCCTCCCCCTGCCACACCTGGTGTGGAGTGCGGTGCCTTGGTCTGCCTGAGTGTTTGTGGCTCCCGGGTCAGGGGGTTTAAGATTTTTGGTATCTGCCTGTTCAATCCCGGTGGCTGCCTGGTGGGGTCTGGGTCCCTGGGCTCTGCTGGGTCCCCGGCGGGGGTGGTCGCCCCTGGGTCCCGGGCTCGGTCGGCTAGGGGGTGGGAGGCTGCGGGCGGGCCTGTGGGCTTTCTGGTGATATCTCCAGGGGCTCTGCTGGCTGCTGGTTGTTGCCCCCCCGGGGCGACCCTCTGTGCCTCTCGACGGGGGCGGGGGCCTTTCTGGTTGCAGTCTCCTTGGGGTTCCTGTGTTCTGGGGCAGCACCTGGATCTCTGGGACTTGGGCCTCCCCCCCCCCCCCCCCCCCCCCCCCGTCTCCTACACATCTTTGGGGGCGGATCTGTGGTCCCTCACACTCTCTATTGGACGCTCCTATAGAGAAACCTTACATATACAAGCGTGTGTACACACACAGGTGCTCACATGGTGCTCTCATAAGTATGGGCTTGGGCACGTTCAACACATGTCTTAAGGCTGTCGTTGCCACTAAATGCACTGTGATTTATTATTGTGGGATTGTTCAGTTAAACAATGTTGATTTTATATTTCACCATCAGGTTGATGCGGTGATAGCTTGCTCCTGATGTATTGTTGTGTGTCCCATTTTTTCTTCTTCTATTCTTTCTCTTTCTGCAGGTCTAGAAGCAGACTCTTGTTAATTATTGTTTATTTTTGTGGAACCCCCCCACCCCCACCCCCTTCCCCCCTGTCCCCCCACCTTTTGTCTTTTCCTTTCTCTTTCACCTCTGACTCCGTGTCTGGTTGGAATTACAAAGCATTCAAAAACAACAACAATAAAGTTTTAAGTATCAGGCGTGACATTAAAAGCAGACGCTTTGATGCTCCACCTGAGAGTAAATTATCGCGTCATACCCCTGTCAAAACCCGTGCACGCGCATTGGGTCCACAGCGCGCGTGTGAACGGGACTCGCGAGCGGAAATATACATGGCGAGAGGTCATTTGTGCACTGAGAGGGAGCAAACTGTGTCTGTGAGCGCACAAGGATGTGCACAAGTGACAACCCTGCGTGCGCGCGTGGTCAACGAGCACACGGCAGAGGAAAACGTGCGCGCGCGGCAGCCTCTGTGCGCGCTCGGCAGCCTCTCTGCGCGCTCGGTTTCTGACTCCTGCTCGCTCGGCTGTAAGGGTTTTGGCACTCTGGAGGCGTGGCCTGTGGCAGATCTTCTCTGTCCTCTGATTGGTTAGTGTACCCCGCACTTTACCCTCTACCTATCTATATAAAAAAGTCTGTTAGTCAAGTAGTCGCTGGCATAGCTCAGTTGGAAGAGCGGGTGACTCTCGCCCCGGAGGATCCAGGTTCGAGGCCGGGCAAGGAAAATGCAGTAGATGTCATGTTAATTTTTCTTAATTTCAGGTATTTTACAGTTGTGACCGTTCAACTGTCATTAAACGTCCGAATGTTTGCTGGGCAGTGTTTTAAAAAGTGCACATAAGCTAGATGGTTTTAACCATATAAAATTACATTTTTTGTGATACTGGAAAAATACATACTGAAATAAAACTACTGATTGAAAACTTTATGACTGTGGTTGTACAATATATGACTCACTAATACACTGCAAACTCCCTTAGAGTGGGGCTTCCAGAGAGAGAGAGAGAGAGAGAGAGAGAGAGAGAGAGAGAGAGAGACAGAGAGAGAGACAGAGAGAGAGAGAGAGAGAGAGAGAGAGAGAGAGAGAGAGAGAGAGAGAGAGAGAGAGAGAGAGAGAGAGAGAGAGAGAGAGAGAGAGAGAGAGAGAGAGAGAGAGAGAGAGAGAGAGAGAGAGAGAGAGAGAGAGAGAGAGAGAGAGAGAGAGAGAGAGAGAGAGAGAGAGAGAGAGAGAGAGAGAGAGAGAGAGAGAGAGAGAGAGAGAGAGAGAGAGAGAGAGAGAGAGAGAGAGAGAGAGAGAGAGAGAGAGAGAGAGAGAGAGAGAGAGAGAGAGAGAGAGAGAGAGAGAGAGAAGTTCTTGCCTCATTAATGAATTGTTTATTTTTTTCAGTATTTAATTGACAAATTATCCTTTCAAATAATTAATTGATGAGTTACATAATTGTCCATTTAGAATTGTTGAATGGACTGAGTCAAGTTTGGTGCACTTTATATATTTCAAAACATGTTTTTTTTTTATTTTAATGATGCATATAAATAATTTAAATGTTAATTTAATGAAATATTTCTATTTTTTCATTACCTCACCCTTGTTTTGACAAAAACGGGACCTTGCTGGATAATATCATGGAGAAACTATTTGTTCACAGTACATGGCTCAGTGAGGATCTGTGTAAAGGAGGAGATACTCAGAAATCTGTCTGCAGATTGTTACAACCCAGACTGGAAGTGGCGGGCTGTAATAAGAAAGGAGACCAAACAGAGGAGTGGGGGTTCAACAACTGATTTATTTAACAAAAGTAAGGATTTACTAAAGCAAGTTAGTTTTGAAATGTTTTGAAATATATAAAGTGCACCAAACTTGACTCAGTCCATTCAACAATTCTAAATGGACAATTATGTAACTCATCAATTAATTATTTGAAAGGATAATTTGTCAATTAAATACTGAAAAAAATAAACAATTCATTAATGAGGCAAGAACTTTTCTCTCTCTGTCTCTCTCTCTGTCTCTCTCTCTCTCTCTCTCTCTCTCTGGAAGCCCCACTCTAAGGGAGTTTGCAGTGTATTAGTGAGTCATATATTGTACAACCACAGTCATAAAGTTTTCAATCAGTAGTTTTATTTCAGTATGTATTTTTCCAGTATCACAAAAAATGTAATTTTATATGGTTAAAACCATCTAGCTTATGTGCACTTTTTAAAACACTGCCCAGCAAACATTCGGACGTTTAATGATAGTTGAACGGTCACAACTGTAAAATACCTGAAATTAAGAAAAATTAACATGACATCTACTGCATTTTCCTTGCCCGGCCTCGAACCTGGACCCTCCGGGGCGAGAGTCACCCGCTCTTCCAACTGAGCTATGCCAGCGACTACTTGACTAGCAGACTTTTTTATATAGATAGATAGAGGGTAAAGTGCGGGGTACACTAACCAATCAGAGGACAGAGAAGATCTGCCACAGGCCACGCCTCCAGAGTGCCAAAACCCTTACAGCCGAGCGAGCAGGAGTCAGAAACCGAGCGCGCAGAGAGGCTGCCGAGCGCGCACAGAGGCTGCCGCGCGCGCACGTTTTCCTCTGCCGTGTGCTCGTTGACCACGCGCGCACGCAGGTTTGTCACTTGTGCACATCCTTGTGCGCTCACAGACACAGTTTGCTCCCTCTCAGTGCACAAATGACCTCTCGCCATGTATATTTCCGCTCGCGAGTCCCGTTCACACGCGCGCTGTGGACCCAATGCGCGTGCACGGGTTGTGGCACGCTTTAAACGCCATAGTAAATCTGTAAGGCTTGTTACCAGCATTCAGACATCAATTCTGTTTACAGGACACGGTAAAAAAAAAAAAAAAAGAAAGTGTGGGGATTGCCTGTGGTGTCCCCCAGGGGTCAGTATTAGGACCTGCGCTATATATATATATATATATATATATATATATATATATATATATATATATATATATATATATATATATATATATGACATTTTTCAAGTCTGTAAAACTCTGAAGATGATCTTATTTGCTGATGATACAAATTTGTTCTACTCTGGAAATGATCCCAAGAAATAATTAAAATTATCAATAAAGAATTAAGTAAACTAAAAAAAATGGATCCCCGCCTGATTGCCCATTGACCGCTGGAGATAAGCACCACCCCCCACCCCCGCTCGACCCTACATGGACAAAGCGGGTTCAGACAATGGATGGATGGACGGATGGATAGATAGAAAAAACTAAGGTAATGACTTTTGGCAATTGTAAAAACAAAACAGAAGTATGTATAAAGATTGATGATGAAAAAATTGAGAATGTAAGTGAAATCAAATTTTTGGGTGTGATACTAGATAAGAAACTCAGTTGGAAGCCCCACATTAGACACATACAAACCAAAGCAGCAAAAAAACATTGCACTTATAAATAAAATGAAGCAACTTTGGACTGTAAATCACTCCATATTCTGTATGGTTAATTAGTTCTGCCATATTTCACTTACTGTATTGGGGAAACAATTATAAAAATGCACTACACCCACTATCAGTATTGCACAAGAGGGTAATACGTGTCATTCATAAAGTTGGGTTTCTGGATCATACAAATTCTTTGTTTTACAGTCAAAATACATAAAACTTCAAGACCGGGTTCATTATCAAACAGCTCAAATCATGTTTAAAGCTTGTAAGCACTTATTGCCACCTTATATTCAAAAGCTCTTCAACCAGAGTGATGAAGGATATAATTTACAAAGGACTAAAAATTTTAAAATGCCTAGAGTAAGAATCACTAAAAGGAGTTTTTGTGTATCAGTATGTAGAGTGAAGCTGTGGAATGGGCTGCAGGAAATACACAAACAGTGTCCAAATATAAACAAATTTGAATCACTGTATAAAAATATGATAATTAATGGATATGAAAACGAGGTTCTCTGAGGTTCTGGAAACTATGATATTATCATTATTATTTTGCTGTTGTTGATGTTATTATTGTCATTCTTATTATTATTACTATCACTATACAAAGTATATATACAAAATTCTCTCATTAGTAGCTGCATATATATGTATATTAATATGTATGTATGTATGTATGTATAGATGGTAATTTGTAAAGGTAAATTAGTAATGTGAGACAAGGGGGTGGGATTGCATAAGCACTTGCTTTTTCTTACTCCCTTTGGACAAAGACTTCTTTTTTGTTGGTATATCTTTTTTTTCTACTATGTTAGTTAATTTTTAAAAATATTTTGTCTTATGTTCAAAATTAACGTTTCAATAAATCAAGCATGTTTCTTGGAGCTGCATTTGCACATCTCTGCCAGGTGGTGACGACAAATAAACCAAAAATCTGTCCCAAGGTTCTGCTGTCAATCAACAACATAATACGCTCATTGGCTACGTTCTGTCTTGGACGGCCTCCAAGGTTCAGCTGCTAGCCAATGAGGTCCCAGGAACTGTGTTTCGTAAAGTTGAAGGCGGGGCTTGTTACAAAACTTTCTTCCTCGTGGCGCGAACAGCTTCCATAGAAGAATTAGGGGAAGCAGCTGTGAAACAAAAGTCTGTTGCTTGAATTGGTCGCAAGTAGAAACAGCTACTTTCTAAGTGTACCGACATGTCGTCTGTAGCAAGGAAACGAAAAGCCGCAGCGAAGGTACAGTAAACTAGCTTGTTAGCTTAACCGTTCTGTTGCGTGTTGCCGTTAAAAGTTTGAGTTGAATAACGAAACCCGGTTGAAGTTTGAAAGGGGTAGCGGAGCTGTAGTGTTCGCTTCTTTTGCTCACAGCCTCGTTTGGTTTCTTGTTAATTGTCATGCAGGACTTGACTCCCGAGGCACCAGTGCGACGGTCCTCTCTGAGACGCCCCGTGGCTCCCAAACGCCTTTGTTACTCTCCGGTCATAACAGAAAATAGCAAAAAGAAAGTACGTGAAACTGGACGATTTCGCTCCACGTCAAGGCCACTTTTCAGCATGTTTTAGTTGGCTTCCATCTTCAACACACTGAATGGGGTGTGCTGGAGCAATGAAACAACTAAAACATGCTGGATAGCAGCCCTCAAGGACTGGAGTGGAATAGACTTTCCATATGTGGTTGTTTTTGATTTTTTTTTTTCACCACCAAATTTTTCTCTCAATAGAAAACAAAATCCCCCATAGAAAAGAATGCTGAGAAAAAGCAGGTAAAGGATGAAGATGCCACCAAGAACAGTGTTGTGGAACCTACATCTGTAAGTACAGAAACACTGCTCTGTCTTTGTGCTTGGAGGTTTGTGTGTAATGTTTTCATTTTGGCCTGACAGAATGGTTACGGAGGGCTTTCTGAGTATGAACTGAAGCGCCTGGAGAACATCAAACAGAACCAAGCTTTTCTGTCTTCTATCAACCTGCTCCAGGTAGGCTTGTGGGTTTGGCTCTTTTACTCACCTCAGCCCTAAACTTTAAACTTGTGTGTGACTAAATTACCTAAAGGTGGATATTGTATTTCATCGCTTATCCAAGATCTGGTTGCAGGGGTATCGGTTCTAGCAGGAAAAGTTAGACACGCCTCTTCCCAGTGACACTATCCAGCTGCTCCCGGGAATCCAGAGCAACTGACGAGCCAGAAAGGATATAAAATCCTGTCAGGAAATCAAACAGGAGGCAGACACTCCACACAGTGGTCCCTCGTTTACCGTGGGGCTTACGTGTATTTATTAGTTTTCCCCTGAACTAATTGACGAATGTTTTTCCTCTCAAAACATGAATGCTGATTATTTTACGGCAATAGCAGCACCATGAAGACGATTAAACAACCAGATGTGCCACTCTGTGCGCTCTGTTTGGGTTCAGCAGTCCACTCCTGTCCTGCTCGCTGTAGGGTTGTCACGGTGTGAAAGTTTGACCTCACGGTTATTGTGACCAAAATTGTCACGGTTTTCGGTATTATCACGGTATTTTTTTAAACGCGTTACATTTTCAGACAACTAAATAAATCCTGTATATCAGGAAAATACTGTCGTCAGTTTGTGTCTAAATTTTGCCTAAAATGTGTTATTTTGTAATTATGTTGTTTATTTGTTTACATTTTTCCCTTTTAGTCTTTAAAATACCAATATTTGCCCATAACTTCTTATTTTTTGTCTGTTTGATGTCATCATTTAAAAAATATTAGACCAGATGATACTCAGTACTCAAGTAGCCTTCTAATCAGATACTTTTTTACCCTTACTTGAGTAATAAACCCTATATCAGGAAAATATCATCCTCGGTTTGTGTCCTTCCAGTGAGCTTTGCAGATGTGGGAAAATGTCATCAGGCAGTAATCATTGTTAAATTCATAATTATTCTCGGAGAGAGACCAACTCTTATCTGCCCCTGGGAGCCCCGTAATGCATAGCGTCATTTCAACATGGGGGTGTCCGCGACACGGTTTATATGCAGGTAGCGGCGCTGCGGCAGCTTTATATAGCGACTCGTTGCATTCTCCCTCAACCCAAATCCTCGGATCACGTATTTTAGCTAAAATGCTAACGTTAGCTTGCCTTGCGTTGACTGTAGAGTTGTGGGTGATGGTCACACAGATGTGTCATGAGATTTGAAGCGTTGCTGCCTTTCACAGACACTTTTTCTGCATGTGCTGCAAACAGGATAGCCGTCTTCTATCAACTGTCCCTCGGCATTCTTCAAATATCTAAAATATGCCCGTACTTCCCACTTTGTCTTCTTTGAGGGATAATAAATGCCCTCCTGAGCACTGCCGTCTCCTCCTTTGGCCATTATTTCAGCTTTAGCTTCAAGAAAGTTTTGGTTGTAAACAACAAAGCGCGCATGTGCCGCCGGCAACTTCAGCAGATGATACGGTGGCTGGTAAGGGTCACCGCGCCTACACCGCAGCCACGGTAAACCCACAGAGATAATATATGTTTTGAAAACAAGACGGTTATTATTATTGTCAACTTTTTTACCGGGGTGTACCACTACACCGGTTTCCGTGACAATACTAGCTCGCTGCTATCACTGTAACTTTTAAAACCAAGCGAGACCCTGGATGTGGACTCGCCAAGCAAAAACTTTTCAGATTGTCACATTTAATGTTTCTCCTCCCAGCCATGGACATTTTAGACATAAGTTGTCCAACTGTTACTGGCATACTGTTCAATCAGCGGCCAGCTTGACTGTTATTGGTGCTTTTCTGGTCTAATCCCGCTGTCCCAATATCTGATTATTTCCGTTTGGCTTTTCCATTTTCTGATTGGATTTTCATTAATGTCTATTTGTTGTCGCCTTATGTTTACCATCGGGTGGGGGAACCACGTCACAGGGAGGGACTACTGTACTCTAACTTTTTTCAGTGTGGACGAGCTGCAGCTCTCCCTGGATAATGGAGCTTCTCGCCTTTTCTCTAAAGCAGTGGTTCCCAAACTTATTTAGCCGCGCACCCCCTTCTATGTCCCGACCATGTTGACGCACAGCCCAGCCCCACATCAGGGCATGGCTATATATATATATATATATATATATATAAATATATATATATATATATATATATATATATTAGGGCCGGGACTTTAACGCTTTAATTACGATTAATTAGAAAAAATTAACGCATTTAATCGCAGCTTGCATTTCAAGCACGGCGGAACCTTTGTCATTGCACTTTTTCCTCGTAGACCGAATATCACTGACGCACACTACAATGCACAGTGGCTAATGGCTACTAAAACGAAATAAACAGAAAGAAGTTGCCTTGCTTGGACTGATGCAGGATTTAGGAAACACGTCCGCCTCTTAACTTGGAAAAAAAACTTCCAGACAACAACGGAGTCCGTGTCGCGGACATTTTTCTGAGATCGTCTCTGCTGCGGCTGCCCGCCCGGTGGCACCGGGAACTTTACAAAAGTTGCGGTAAGCTATATTTTTAACATTTACGTAACATCTGTGCAGCGCTGAAAGCATCAGACAGAATAATTCTTTGCCCTAACAGTAGTTTATGAAAGTAGTCAGACAAAAGCGAGGCACCTGGCTGCCGCTGGGAGAATGTTCCGTGTTCTCACTACTCTGTAAACAATCACAAACAACGTGTCTTACAGTTGAAAACAGAAGTTTAAGTTAAAACAGAAACACTCTGAAACTTTTCTGATGATTTTCTAAACAATTCTGTCGGGGAATTCTATTTTTCTGAGACGAGTCTCTGTCTAAACATCGCATGCATTACTATCATTAAGCAGCGAGGTGTGTTGAAGTTGTCGTCAGCTAAGGGGCGGATGCTTACGTGTATCAGGGGCAGCGAGGAACGAGGAAGTTGTGATCAGGCTGGAGATCACACCAGATTCGCTGCAGCAGGCGTGAATCTGCGGGTCTGCAGCATCCCCTTCTTAACGTGACAGAAGAACTTCCCATGTAAGGAAGGTTCGCTCACCTGTTCGTCAGATCATTATTTCCTCGCCATGATCTTTTATCATCCCATCAACCTCCAGTCATCCAACTGGAACCAGTTAGTGTTCCTGATCATTCTCAGAATATGCCATGCCTGCTCTGGTGTTAAAAGTTAGTACATTTAAGTCCTAGATCATATTTGTGCCTGTTCTACTGTCATTTTGAAGGATTATTATTTATGTGTTTTTACTGCATTATGAGTAGAAATGCTAATAAAAACTCCCAATTATACAAACAAGTGAAACTGGAAAAATTAGAATCTGGTGCAAAGTCAAATTTATTTCAGTCATTCAACTAGACAGAGAGACTATTTAAAGGCTCAGGAACCATTTGCAGGTGTTTTCTATTAGTAATTATAAATTTTAGTTGATTTGGGTTTTGTTTCATATCACACAGTGACATGTGAATAATTAAAATGCATTTTTTTATTAAAAGCTTTAGTTTACGGTAATAACCATGCCTAATGTTTGATTCTCTATCTCATAATTTAATTAAAAGTTTTACTTTGAGAGCGCATTTTCCTGAACGATTAAAATGCGATTAATTGAGATTAATTAATTACAAAGCCTGTAATTAATTAGATTAATTTTTTTAATCAAGTCCCAGCCCTAATATATATATATCAGACATCACGCTAAACCAGGGGTCGGCACCCTGTTCCCATCAAAGAGCCATTTTTACCCGTTTCCCACAGTAAAGAAAACACCGCAGCAGCCGCGGCGTTGTGGGCGGGGCCTACCCTCAGACAGCAGAGCGCTGCTCACAACAGGTGACAGCAGCCGGTACCGGTCGCTCGGGTACGTCAAAGCTATCTTTCATAAGAAGATAATCAATAAAACGATTTATATAAAATGGATCCAGAAGTTGTAGCCCGTCTCTGCCTACAATATTTTGATATTTTTCACCCTGTTGGTGGTTTTACTGAGCAGGTGCCACTTTTGTCATACGTTTCTTTTTAAAACATGTTTAAACTGTTCAGAATACAAATCCAGGCTCTGTCACGTTTGATTGTTGTAATTAAAGTAAACTTTGTAGGTGGGGAAGGTCAGAAATGGATCTGATCATTTTGTTTTTCCCTCATTTACAGTGACGGAGATAACGGCGCAGTGCGCCTGGCTCTGGTGTTAATCAAGTTAAATTTGATCTCTTTGTAACAATTTTCACAAGAAAACAGAACAGTTAAAAGCAGGGCTTGTGTTGTGTTGACCGGACAGTTCCCGTATTTGGCCGTTTATTTTGACGGAGAAAGAATAGAAAGAAATACCCCGACGCATGCAGACGAACTGACATTTTATTCGTTTCGCAAATCGCAGATGTAGCTAAATCACTCAAGGAAAGATTCCCATCTGAACATCTGAGCTGGACACTGCTCAGCGCAGCTCACTGTTAGCGCATACATAAGGTGCACCGCGAGCTGAAGATGTGGAGAGGGGCTTGGAGCGCATTGCAGAACCAGAGCGCATGCGGGAAGATTCCTTCCACTGAAGCGAGAGTTTTCCAAACCCGGTCTCTCAGAGAGACTTGTCACTTCGAAAATGTTCCCTGATTATGAAACTTTGGCTGAATTGTGCTTGTTCCTGTCTCCAATGTGGCGTCTGAGGAGAATCCCAGAATCTCACATCCTCTTCAGCTCAGAAAGCGCCTATGATTACGCACAAGCGTGACGCGTCAACCCGGTCTCAAAGTAAGACCGGGTTGGACCTGTTCAGGTTTACGCAGACAATCTTTACATTTAGAATTGTCATACAGATGTAAAATTTATGCAGTAAAATATAAAGCATTTTATTTAAATATCCATTCATTATTTTACAAGCACAGAGAGCCACATCAGATGGATGGAAGAGGCGCATGCGGCTCCAGAGCCGCGGGTTGCCGACCCCTGAGCTAGGGCATATGCGAAGGACACACACACACACCACACACACACACACTCACACACACACACACACACACACACACACACACACACAAGCAAATTATACTTGTTTTCAATTACATTTATTGGGCCCACTTACATTTTCTTAAGCCCACCCACAAATGAGTTTCTGGCTACGCTAATGGTGACTTTTGACAGACTTCTCTGAGCTCCGCAGCCATTACTTTTCACCTCGCGCACCCCTGGGGGTGCGCGCACCACACTTTGGGAATCTCTGCTCTAAAGCCTGGCCACCTGGTTCCAGAATCTTGCTCGTTTCTTGACCATTGATGAGGTTTGGAGGTTGGTGGGCCAGTAAATCAAGACGAGGTTTCCCCCAGTGCTTTATAAGCCTGGCGGCCCACCAGGCCTAAGCGTCATGCCACGCCCCCCTCCCCGACCCTACCGTGTCCACTGACACGAATGGCGCAACAAAACTAGAGCCTTCCATCAGCTGATACTGGTGAGAAACAGCAGTGGAACGTGTGCAACCCCGCCCCGCTCTCACAGAGGAGCGCTGCGGGATGGAGTGCGCAACCCCCACCCCCCATGGCCAAATCCGCCAGCCTTAACTCGTTTTCTGGCGGAAACCTCTCAAGAGCTTTGCCGTTTTGCTCTGTTCATTTTTTGTCACTGCGGACTTCATTAGTGAAGATGCCCGGATGTGTCGATCCATCTCTTGTATCATTGCACCATCGCTAGCAAATCAAATGCCATGACACGTAAACTCCTCAACTGGAGATGGGCTCACTCCTAACCTGGAACAAGCATTCCACTCTTTTCCAGTTAAGTACCATTGCCTCTGGTTTGGAAGAGTGAACTCTCATCCCAGCTGCGGCGTACTCAATTGCTAACCTCTTTAGAGTCTGTAAGTTGTGGATTGAAGACTGCAGATCCTGTCCATGAAGACCACAAATGGGATCGGAAACCAGAGGAAGTCCTCGTGGAATCCATCTTACGCTGGGAACAAGTTTTACTTGGAGCCAAAAATGAATCCAAACAGAATCAGTAGAAATAAATACTCATCTTTATTGAGAAGAGTCCAGTCATGTTGGTCTGTGGTTGTTTATGATCTTTTTATTGTGTCTAATGTTTTCCTTTATTTGAAGGCAACAGAAGACCTGAAGCGGTCAACACGACGAAAGTGTTCACAGAAGGGGCTGAGGTACGATCATCCCAAATGGTGCATCATAGGAGGGTTCATTCACTAGCAAAAGGAATTAATTATCCTACCAAGCTAACAAAAATACAATTATTTTTGAGGGTTTAATCATTGCTGCAAGTGCTGAACGGTCTGGTTCAAAACCATAGGCCCACCCCAGTGCATGTTGGTCCTACAGCTGCTCTCATCTTCATACATTTGTGTCCTTTGGTCTAGTTGGCTAAAATAAATCATGATACCAAAGTGCTTTTCAGATAGGATCCAAAGTAGAGTCGTTACACAAACTAGTTCCAAACAAAAAGCCGAAACTTGAGGCTGTCATTAAACCCACCTTTTACCTTTTTATTATACTAAAATATCTGCCTTTTTAAAATCCTACAATTGTATAATTATTTGCGGTTGCAGGTCTCAGCCTTCTGTGAAGGAAGTGCTGCCAGTTCGTAAATCCCAGCGCCTCCAAAACAAAGCAGCAGAAGTATGGACACTTCCTCCTGAACCCAGAGGGACGCTGGTCTTTGAAGAGGTATCAAATCTCACGTCCTGCCTTCTTTAAGCACATCTGTAATTAGTCTCTCTTTTTGTTTATTTTGTACTTTTCCTTTTGCTGATTTGACTCGATTTCTTGCTTTAAAGTCTCATCGAGACAAGAAGCCTGCTGGTCCTCTACTCATGGATGCAATAAACATGGAAGAAGATTTCAGTCTGCCTTCAGAGCTTCTGGAGCTCTGCTCTGAGGTAGGACTTATAACAATCCTACACCCCTGATTCAACTCGTGTCTCCTCACAAAATTGTTGAATCCAAAGATTTTGATCATCAACTTAAAAGTCGGATGTATTTTTGTTCTTCAGATGATTCAATATTTTATTTTTTGTATCAGGACACAAAAGAGAGAACGACCAAACTCAGTCTGAACAAGTAAGAGCAGTTTGGTTTTATTTTAACTGTTCAGGTTATTGTTTCATGTAAATGACCAGGAAGTTCCTCACGTCTGAACACAGGTACAGCTCCGCTCTGAAGAAGATGACGATAACCGCCAACAGCGTGGCAAAGGTGGTGAAAGATCGGATCTTCTCTGCAGCTTTTCACCCCTGCAGCAGCAGCCTGCTGCTGGCTGCTGGAGACAAGTTGGGAAAAGTGGGATTGTGGAATTTGGTGAGTTATCTCAGGCCTTTCACCACTAGATGGCAGAAGTAGATCTTACGACCATTATCCTGATTTAAACCTTAATGTTAGTGTTTTATGGGCCATTCCCATCTGTACCGGGTCGGCCCGGGCCGGGTAGCCCCAGTCGGCCCCAGCCTGGCCCGGTTGATTCCACACATCCTTGTCTTAAGCCCATGTGGGCTGATTCTACCCACCAATCAGAGCTCTAATGGAAGGTGTGAATTTGCTGTCAGCAGTGGGTGTGTTGGCCCTGGTCGGCCTGAAGCAGACCCCCTCGAGAAGAGGGCTGAGAATGAGCCTTGGTTGGCCCGGAAAAATACCAGGCCACCCAGATATGTAAACAACCTACGCTACCCGGCCCGGCCGACCCGGTACAGATGGGAAAGGCCCATTAGAGAAGGTCCACTGGTTATGATGATGATGATGTCACAACTAACCTCTGTTCTGTTAGGGCGCTGATTGGGGCGATGATGGCGTTCTGCTCTTTGAACCTCACACCCGTCCAGTGGGCTGCATGGCGTTCTCCACCGTTCATCCCAGCCAGCTGCTCACCCTCAGCTATGATGGATCTCTGCGCTGCATGGATGTGGAGAAGGCCGTCTTTGATGACGTATGTCAGTCATTAAAATCTCTTGTTCTTTAGGCCGTCTTAACATTTTAACGGGGTTCTTTAGTGGTTATATCTTTTATTTTTTGGCTTATTTAAATGTTGCAGATGAAACGCCTTTCTGTATCAGACGGCTCAGTAAATATAAAACGTGGTTTTCATGTGTCGTTTAATGAGGAAACATTATTTACAGTCCCAAAGTTCTTTTTCTAATGCAGATGTTTTGCTGAATGATCCAAATTACAGCCAAACAAACTCCTCATCTTAACTGTCAACCACGTTATTTGTAAAGCCGAGACATTTTTCCAGCCACACCCAGGCCTGAGTGCAGTCAGATTCGTAGAATTGGGAAATCCCTTCAGTGCAACTTGTCTCACTGAATAAAGGTGGCTGAACATCTCTAAACGTAAACTTCAGGACTGGCTTTGTTCAAAATAAGGTCAGAGGTCACGATTCGACAAAAAATACAAAACTTCTGCGTTTAAACAAAAAAAAAGGCTCATCTCGCATTTGCCAGGCTCCCCTGGACTTTAGGGTGAATATTCTGTTGACTGACAAGACCCAAGCAGAACTTTCTGGAAGGTGCGTGTCCTGTTCATGTGGGACTAAACACACCATCAGTCAGACATGGTGGTGCCAGCGTTATGGTCTGGGACTATTGTGCTGCTTAAGAACCTGGTGATATGATGGAACCATGAAATCTCTTCTGGAGCAGAAGATCCTAAAGGCTGACCTTTGATCTTAGAGAGGTAGTTTATGCTTGAATGAAAAACATTTCTCCACATCAGTGTGAAGCCTGGTTTATGCTTCTCCGTCAGCTCCGCAAGGGACAGACACGCACGGATTGACGGAAGCGTTTTGCGCTTTTACTTCTCCGTCTCCTGGAGAGTGTTGCAAAGCAATTGCCCGGCAGGACAGCAGAGGGCGTAGCGCTGTTCTGTGGTATCCTGTCATGTATCGGTCCAAGATCGTGTGTTTATATTGTGTTTTTTGTGTATATAAGAGACTTTTAACACGGACGTATTTGTCTCTCATTCTCCCACCGCTTCATGCACTCCCCACCTCTAAACCCACGTTTCCTGTCATTTCCATCCACAAATAAAACGCTTGCTGCGCATCTTTTCACTCCTCCAGTCACGGGAGAATTAAACGTTCATATTTTTAGAGTTTTTTTCGCGAGGTATTCTTCAAGCTTCTCCGTGTCTGCCGCTAGTTATCCTCGGCTCTCTTTGCAATGGCGGCGCTGTAAACAACAGCGGCGTCCTGACCAATCACAAGCTTGCGTAATCCGTCTCGTTCGACGGATGTTTAAAAAAGTGGGCTCGACTCCGTACGTACTTGCGTGCCTGCCGGAGCCCTACGCAAAGACGGATAATGGCGTTGCGTGTCTCCGCACTGACGCAGACGGAGAAGCATAAATCAGGCTTGAGACCCATTACCAGAAACGGCTGAAGTTTCATTCATCCATCCATTCTCATCCACACATCCGGGGTCAGGTCGCAGGGACAGCAGCCTAAACAGAGAGACCCAGACTTCCCTCTCCCCACCCACTTGGGCCAGCTCCTCTGGGGGAATCTCAAGGCGTTCCCTGGTCAGCTGAGAATGCCAGAGCCTCTCATTGTGGAGGAGCAGCTGGTCTACTCCACGCCCCTCCCAGATGACCAAGTTTCTCACCCTATCTCTGAGAGTACCCAGACTCCCTTCAGAGAAAACTAATTTTGGCCGCTTGTATCTGTGATCTTGTTCTTTCGGTCACTACCCAAAGCTCGTGACTAGTGTTGTCACGGTATGAAAATTTAACCTCACGGTCATTGTGACCAAAATTATCACGGTTTTCGGTATTATCGCGGTATTTTTTAAACGGTGTTGCATATGTTCAGAAAGCATTGTTCTACACAAACTGAAATAGGAAAATATTATCGTCCTCGGTTTGTGTCCTTCAAGTTAACATGATATCATATCATTGCAGATTAGGATAAATGTCATCAAGCAGTAACCATTATTAAATTCATAATAATAGGGTGAGCAGTGGCGACCAACTCATCTGCGCCATGGGAGCCATAATGCATAACATCATTTTAATATGGGGGTGTCCGTGACACGGTTTAAATGCTGGCAGAGGACGCTGCGGCTGCAGTATATAGTGACTCGTTGCATTCTCCCTCAGCCAAAAGTCCTCACGTCATGCATTTAAGCTAAAATGCTAATGTTAACTTACCTTACACTGGCTGTAGAGACGTGGGTTATGGTCACGCAGATGTGCCATTAGATTCGAAGTGTTGCTGCCTTTTGCAGACACTTGTTTCCTGCACGTTCTGCAAACGGGATAGCAGTCTTCTATTAACTGTCCCTCAGCATTTTTCAGAAATCCAAAATATGCCCATACTTCCGATTTAGTCTTCTTTGAGGGCTGATGGATGTCCTGGGCGCTGCCGTCTCTGCCTTCGGCCATTATTTCAGCTTCAAAGTTTTGGTTGCAAACTAAAAAGTGCGTGTGTGCGGGAACTTCAGCAGAAGCGACGGTGGCTGGTAAGGGTCACCGCGCCTAAACCGCGGCCACGGTAAACCCACCGAGATAATTTAGTTTTTTAAAAACTGGACGGTTATTTTTATTGTCAACTTTTTTACCGGTGTTTACCGCTTTACCGGTTACCGTGACAACCCTACTCGTGACCACAGGTGAGGGTAGGAACATGGCTCGACCGGTAAGTCGAGAACTTTGCCTTCTGGCTAAGCTTTCTCTCCACCACAACAGACCGGTACAACGCCTGCACCACTGCAGACTCGGTACCAATCCGCCTATCGATCTCGCGCTCCATTTTTCCCTCACTCGTGAACAAGACCCAGAGAAGCTTAAACTCCTCCACCTGAGGCAGGACCTCGTCCCTGACCCGGGGAAGGTATTCTACCCTTTTCCAACTCAAGACCATGGCCTCAGATTTAAAGGAGCTGATTCTCATCCCAGCTGCTTCACAACAGCTGTGAACCGCTCTAGCAAAAGCTGAAGATCACGTTCTGATGAAGCCAACAGGACCACATCATCTGCAAAACAGGATATATATATATATATATATATATATATATATATATATATATATATATATATAAAGATTTAAAAAAAATAAGATTAAAATTTTTTTAAATGAGAAAAAAATAAACATTGAGAAAAACAATGTAAAGCAGAGACAATCCTCAGGCCACCAAAAAGGATCTCCTTAACACCTTGGCTGTGTCTAGTCCTGTCCATAAAAGTTCTGAACAAAATCTGTGACAAAGGGCAGCCTTGGTGGAGTCCAGCTCTCACCAGGAACGAGCCCAACTTACTGCCGACAATGAGACCAAGCTCTGACACCAGTCAGACGGGCAAGGCAGCTTTATTTATAAAGCACATTTCATACACAGAGGCAATTCAATGTGCTTTCCATTAGCAAGGACATTAAAATCATTGTGACTGTTACGTCCCCGACAGGAGATGTTAAAATGTGAAGGAGGGGGTAACATAAGAAATACGACAGTGGCGTTTAAAATGGGTTTAACTGTGATAAAAGGTTCTAAAAACAAGAGCAAACAGATGGCGAGCATTATTAAAATAATGCAAAACGAAAAATTCACTATAAGGTTAACAATTAAAAGACAAATTATCAACTATATAAAACACCTGGTTAAAACTTTATTAAAAGTTTTACCTAAACTGAAGGTGTTTTAAAAACACAACGACGTTGATAAAAGTCTAAAAACTAAATCCGAGTTAACCTTAAAACACAGTCAACACTAGGTGACATGCACAAAAGATCCATGTGGATCACTCAGAGTTAAAACTATAAGTTAAAACTCATCACAACGACGGGGTTAGACCAAACGAAACCTGGAGGACAGCAGAACCCCTGCACTGCTGCCTCTCAGTCTGCTGAAGGCACAGCCTTTTTATCCCAGGTGTGGCTCATCAGGAGGATTCAGTTCAGCTGTGCTCCTCAGCAGCCTGGAAGAGAGGAGGAGGAGGGGCGGTGTCCAGTCACCCACCAGAGCTGGGTGATCCTCAAATCAAATCAAATCAACTTTATTTGTAGAGCGCTTTCACATGGCCAGAATGGACAAACAAAGCGCTGTACATCAATAAAATGCCACACAATAGGACAGAGATATGACCATTAAAATACATTAAAAAATCCATTAAAATACACTAAAAAATCCCTGTAAAATACTGTAATAAATCCTATAAAAATACAATAAGAAATCCATTTTAAAATACAGTACAAAAACCTGAGTGCCAGTTCACATTCCATATCCGGCCTACTTCCCCCAACTTCAACGTCCAAAAGCCAGCGAGAACAGATGTGTTTTCAGTCTTCCTTTAAAGGTTTCTAATGACGTGGCCTGTTTTACATCAGCTGGCAGCTCATTCCAGAGACTTGGTCCAAGTACTAACAAAGCTCGACTACCACGAGACTTCAGGCTATACCTAGGCACAGTTAGTAATCTCTGGTCAGCTGACCTAAGGGAACGCACCGGGACATGCTGGTGGATGACATCGGAAAGATATTTAGGAGCCCCTGTGTTTAACGCCTTGAACACAAACAGGAGGACCTTAAACCTGATGCGATAAAAAACAGGGAGCCAATGCAAGGCACATAGGACTGGTGTTATATGTTCAGACCTCCTGGTAGATGTTAACAACCGGGCTGCAGAGTTCTGAACCTGGCTGCTTTTTCCCTCTTAAGGCTGGCAGCCGTGACAGTGACATAAAATACAATTTAAAAATTAAAAAGAAATAAAGTTAAAGGGTGAGCAAATAAAGTGCAGAACGTGCAGAATAAGAACATTTATTTATAGGCTGATTTTCAATTTTGATTTATAAGTTACTAGAGTTGGGGCACCTTTTAGGTCATGAGGAAGCTGATTCCATCTGTGAGCAGCATAGTAGCTAAAAGCAGCTTCACCCTGTTTGGTTCTGACCCGAGGTTCTACCAGCTGACTGTTTCCTAAGTATCTCAGAGCCCTGCTGGGCGTCTATACTTGGAGGAGATCTGACATGTATTCTGGCCATGAGTGATTTATAAACTAGTAGAAGCACTTTGAAATGGATTCTGTAGTTTACTGGTAACCAGTGTAGAGATCTAAGAACAGGAGTGATGTGCTCGGTTCTCTTGAGCCCCATTCCCATCTGTACCGGGTCGGCCCGGGCCGGGTAGTGTAGGTTGTTTACATATCTGGGTGGCCTGGTATTTTTCCGGGCCAACCAAGGCTCATTCTTGGCCCTCTTCCCGAGGGGTACTGCTTCAGGCCGACCAGGGCCAACACACCCACTGCTGACAGCAATTCACACCTTCCATTAGAGCAAGCCTCTGATTGGTGGGTAGAATCAGCCCATTCACACCTTCCATTAGAGCAAGCCTCTGATTGGTGGGTAGAATCAGGCCACATGGGCTTAAGACAAGGATGTGTGGAATCAACCGGGCCAGGCTGGGGCCGACTGGGGCTACCCGGCCCGGGCCAACCCGGTACAGATGGGAATGGCCCATTGGTTCCTGTTAAGACTCTAGCAGCAGCGTTCTGAATAAGCTGCCGTTGCTTCACAGCTTTTTTGGGGAAGACCAGTCAAAAGACTGTTGCAATAGTCCAGCCTGCTGGAGATGAACACATTAACGAGTTTCCCCAGGTCTGGTCTGGACATAGATGAAGATGATAAAACGCTGATCTAGTTATTGCCTTAATCATGTGACCAGTGAAGCTCAAGTCTAAATCAATCATGACACCAAGATTTTTAACCCGAGTCTTTGTCTTTATCCTTCTGGAGCCAAGTTGAGTAATAACCTCCATCTTATCCTGATTGTTTCCAAAGAAAATAATTCGTCTTGTCTTTGTTTAACTGGAGGAAGTTTGATTGCATCCAATCCTTAAAGTGCATGTCAAGTGTGCCTCAGAGTCTTACCCCACCCACGTATCAATTTTGAAAACTGCAACATTAGTAGGCGTTGCCTGGAGGACCGAGAGGGCGGAGCCGTGGCAGTGACGAAGAGACGGCTAACTAGACGAAGCTAGCTCCCTTCACTCTGAGCAGTCATTAGAAGTGGAGGACGTTTCTCCCCCTCCTTACCCAGACACTCGAGAAGAAAGGGACCAAGTCTATTTGGAGGAGACAACCGGACCTGAGCCTTATTGTTGTGAGCTTGTGAGTTGCCTGTAACTCCCAGAACCGACCCAACAGAACCACCTCTGAACGTAAGTAGCCGTTAGCCATAGCATTGGATTAGCTGCAGGGTTTGTCTCCATGGCCCTAAAAAGCTAGTATTCAGCATGTTTTAGAGATTTATCTGCATCAACACACCTGGTTTTAATCAGCAACAAACAGCTGAGCTGCTTAACAGCTTATCTAACCTGTTAAAGCAGGAAAATCCACTGAAACGTGCTGGATAGCAGCTCTCCAGGAGATCTGGGCTCAAGCTAGTCTGCTGCATAGTTATGAAAATATACCATGAGAAAATTATTCTGTAATGTGTTCAGCCCATTAAAACTGCCCTGATTTCATTATTTATTTACTGATACTAGCTGCTCTTGGTTGCAGGTGATCCTCTGGTGTCTGCAGCTGGTCTCCTGCTGATGTCGTCGGGATCAGGAACTTCCAGAAGAATGTGCCTTTCAATGACTCTTTCCCCCTTATTTGTTATATTAATTAAATAAATCTCAATTTATATATTTCCTGTTTTTGTTCATGTCCATAAATACTTAAACATGCTTGAAATTAAAACGAGCTTTTAACAGTGAGGTGCTAGTTTAGTTAATCACAATAGAGCTAGTTAAACATGCGACAATGTGATAATTCAATTAATGTAATTTATAAATATCCATTAAAATATCAAAACTGGAATCAAAATGAGATATTTGGCAGCACAAAAAACTTGTCAAACACAATATTTATTATAATAATTGTAGGCAGACAGGAGACAGAGCTGATGGAGGTTCTCAGTCATCGAAGGATGGCTGAAGGCTTTCCAGGAACAGGAGATGTGGTGTTGTCTCTTCTCTCTCTATTCTGCCAGATGAGCTGATAGGTTACAGGTGTGTGAGGACATCCTCATGCTGTCATAACCAGATGACAGGAGTTATCAGGTGATCAGCCAGGCTAATGATGAGATGCAGAAAGAAAACAAATCATGCAGAAAGAAAACAAATCCAGGACAGTGTACAGTAATAAAAATAATATGTGGTGTTGCTTACCTTATGTGCTCTTATAGAGTTATTAACGTGTGCCTGCCTCATGGTGTAGAGTCCATATTTTGCTGAGTGTCCTGCAGTAATGCAGGTTATTAGTTAATTTACTTTTGATAGCAATAACAAAATATTTAATTTAAAAGTTATTTACCAGGTGAATCAGCTCACACGTCACCACCTGGTGGTGACCACCAAGTGTCACAGGGCCAGAATCAGTAGCCTCCTTCATGATGTAATCACATACTTATTTAATTGTTAATATCTTAAAAATTCAGAAATATTTTAATTTTTTTTTACCTTGAACAGTTCACTGAGCTTGCACTGTCACTGAGGTGGAAGCTGGAATCAACAGCAGACACCTCACACCGTGGTCTTTTCAGGAGGTGTGGATGCTCTGGGACCTTCTGGAAGATGAATTTCTGTCATGGTCCCTGTGTCACAAGACACTGAGGCTGTGAGCTCTATAAAAACAAAGAAGCAGCACATTTATAAATGTTTAAAAGAGCATAAAATCACTTGTAACAATCTGTAAAACAAATTAAAACTAGAAGGTAATAAAATGTTTACATAGAAGATTATTAAAAATAATTCACCTTTGCTACGGGTAACACCACGTCAGCCTGGACAAGTGCATTCTTGCAGATTACTAAATCAGTCTGACAGCCAGTGTCTTGGGTAGATTTAGCCTGAAAAAAATAGAAGCACATTGATGTTTATAAAGTCAGATAAAATACAAAAGAAACTGTCCCATATAGGCGCTTTATAACATTCCTAGTGTGTGATGTTATTATAAAGTAAAAGTCAGTCACATATGATGTGGAGAGCCTGAAATGCGACCTCCTGAACAGAATTCCTCACGGAACCGGGTCACGCTGTGCTAGATTTCACGCTGTAATGCTGTCTGTCAACTAGTGCTGCGTCAGTTTAGAGTCACTGTTGCTGAATTACCGACTGACACAAAAACAACCCGAATTTTCTCTGAGCCTGACAGTCATGTGGACCGTTTTGTCGGCCAGGGCTTCGAGATATGTTCCGAGATATGTTCCGATTCGCCGCTGATTCTAACCTTACATCCCGTTCCACATTTTGTGAACTTGACAAAATAGCCCGAAGGCAGTGCAGACTGATATTAGCTAAATGGAGTGAACCACGTCTCTCAAACTTTGCATTTAGGTAGGAAATTGTCTTTAGAAGATGTTAAAACTTTTATTTAGCTTACTCACCTCAGACTGTAGCCCGTCATGGTGGGGGAGCAGAGTCGGTGGGCTGCATCTAAATCGCGGAAGAGCCACGGTGGGCACAGCCTCCCTCTTGGAACGGAGACGTGCAGAATCGCGGGTAAAATGCTGGTTGCAAACTACAGCACCAGGCGGGAGCTGAATCTTTTCCAGACACGCAACCACTGGCGCCTAATTTCTAAGTCCAGCGGAAAGGAGTGCAACCCGACAGAGCTCCGCAACCATACTACACTACACCATCTCACCATGCTAACACGATATGGAGCACTAAACCCGAACTACTTTCCTAATTACACTAACAGCCAAACAGTAACTAAACTACAATATCCAACAGCCAAGCTAACACTAAATAAGTATGTATAACACTAAAAGCTATGCTAAAGACTAGGATATGCTAATGCTATATGCTAATGCTGAACTACGGCTAGCCTCCTACACTCTCATGCAAATCCAACTCCCAACTCGCCACAAGGCGTGGCCGAGACTCCCGATGCTTTTATAACGTTGACACAGAGCTGCTACGTAGTACTCTACTGGATTACGTAGTATCTTACTCTTTAGCCATTGGCTAAAATTTATTCAAAATGAGTCAAATTCTATGTTTTAAGCTGAAGGTGGAGCTATACTGTGGTATTTAGGCAGAATTTTTAATTTTTTAAGAAAATGCACCAAAATGCTAAAATAATGAATACACACATTTAAAACACTATTAGACACTCATTTATACAGTTCATCAGCAAAAAAAAGTTAATTTAGACGTTACTTGCTCTAACGTCTAAATTAACTTTTTTTTGCTGATGAACTGTATAAATGAGTGTCTAATAGTGTTTTAAATGTGTGCATTCTTTATTTTAGCATTTTGGTGCATTTTCTTTAAAAATTAAAAATTCTGTCTAAAAACCACAGTAATGCGCCACCTTCAGCTGAAAACATAGAATTTGAGTCATTTTGAATAAATTTTAGCCAATTGCTAAAGAGTAAAGTACTACGTAAACCAGTAGAGTACTACGTAGCAGCTCCGTGCCAAAGTTATAAAAGCAACGAGCGTCTCGGCCACGCCCTGTGGCGAGTGGGAGTTGGATTTGCAAGTGAGCGTAGGAGGTCAGCGGTAGTTCAGCATTAGCATATAGCATTAGCATTTCCTAGTCTTAGCATATCTTTTAGTGTTATAAATACTTATTTAGTGTTAGATTTGGCTGTTGGATATTGTAGTTTAGTTAGTGTTTGGCTGTTAGTGTAATTGGGAAAGTATTTCGGGTTTAGTGCTCCATATCGTCTTAGTATTGGTGAGTAGGTGTAGTGTAGTATGCTTGCGGTGACTCTGTGGGCATTTTACCCGCGATTCTGCACGTCTCCGTTTGAAGAGGGAGGCTGCCCACCGTGGCTCTTCCGCGATTTAGATGCAGCCCACCGACTCTGCTCCCCCACCACGGCGGGCTCCAGTCTGAGGTGAGTCAGCTAAATAAACGTTTTAACATCTTCTAAAGACAATTCCCTACCTAAATGCAAAGTCTGAGAGACGTGGTTCACTTCCTTTAGCTAGTCAGTCGGCAATTCTGCAACAGTGGCTCTAACTGACGCAGCACTAGTTGACAGACAGCATTACAGCGTGAAATCCAGCTTGTGAACAGGTTCTGTAAGGAATTCTGTTCAGGAGGTCGCATTTCAGGCTCTCCACATCATATGTGACTGACTTTTACGTTATAATGATCACACACTAGGAATGTTATAAAGCGCCTATATAGGAGATTATTTTGTATATTATCTGACTTTATAAACTCCCAACAACAATGTGCTTCTATTTTTTTTTCAGGCTAAATCTACCCAAGACACTGGCTGTCAGACTGATTTAGCTGCAAGAATGCACTTGTCCAGGCTGACGTGAAACCTTCCCTGTAGCAAAGGTGAATTATTTTTAATAATCTTCTATGTAAACATTTTATTATTACCTTCTAGTTTTAATTTATTTTACAGATTATTGTTACACGTGATTTTATGCTCTTTTAAACATTTATAAATGTGCTGCTTCTTTGTTTTTACATAGCCAGTCAGAATGGAGTTCACAGCCGCAGTGTGTCTGGTGACCCACAGGGACCATGATGAAAATTCATCTTCCAGAAGGTCCCAGAGCAGCGGCCACACCCCCTGAAAAGACCAAGGTGTGAGGTGTCTGCTGTTGATTCCAGCTTCCACCTCAGTGACAGTGCAAGCTCAGTGAACTGTTCAAGGTAAAAAAAAAATTAAAACATTTCAGAATTTTTAAGATATTAACAATTAAATAAGTATGTGATTACATCATGACGGAGGCTACTGATTCTGCCCCTGTGACACTTGGTGGTGACGTGTGAGCTGATTCACCTGGAAAACAACTTTTACATTAAATATTTTGTTTTTGCTATCAAAAGTATATTAACTAATAACCTGCATTATTGCAGGACACTCAGCAAAATATGGACTCTACACCATGAGGCAGGCACACGTTAATATTCTATAAGAGCACATAAGGTGAGCAACACCACATATTGTACACTGTCCTGAATTTGTTGTCTTTCTGCAACTCATCATTAGCCTGGCTGATCACCTGATAACTCATGTCATCTGGTTATGACAGCATGAGGATGTCCTCACACACCTGTAACCTATCAGCTCATCTGGCAGAATAGAGAGAGAAGAGACAACACCACATCTCCTGTTCCTGGAAAGCCTTCAGCCATCCTTCGATGACTGAGAACCTCCATCAGCTCTGTCTCCTGTCTGCCCACAATTATTATAATAAATATTGTGTTTGACAAGTTTTTTTTGTGCTGCCAAATATCTCATATAGATTCCAGTTTTGATATTTTAATGGATATTTATAAATTACATTAATTGAATTATCACAATGCATGTTTAACTTGCTCTATTGTGATGAATTAAACTAGCACCTCACTGTTAAAAGCTCGTTTTAATTTCAAGCATGTTTAAGTATTTATGGACATGAACAAAAACAGGAAATATATAAATTGAGATTTATTTAATTAATATAACAAATAAGGGGGAAAGAGTCATTGAAAGGCACATTCTTCTGGAAGCTCCTGATCCTGACGACACCAGCAGAGAAGACCACCTGCAGACACCAGAGACCAGCTGCAGACACCAGAGGACCTAGAACCAAGAGAGCAGCTGTTATCAGTAAATAAATAAACCAGGGCAGTTTTAGTGGGCTGAACACATTACAGAATAATTTTCTCATGGGGCATTTTCATAATTTTATGCAGCAGACTGTAACTTGAGCCCAGAGCTACCGGAGAGCTGCTATCCAGCATGTTTCAGTGGATTTTCCTGCTTTAACAGGTTAGATTAACTGTTAAGCAGCTCAGCTATTTGTTGCTGATTAAAACCAGGTGTGCTGAAGCAGATAAACCTCTAAAACATGCTGAATACTAGCTCTAGAGCCGTGGAGACAAACCCTGCAGCTAATCCAATGCTATGGCTAACGGCTACTTACGTTCAGAGGTGGTTCTGTTGGGTCGGTTCTGGGAGTTACAGGCAACTCACAAGCTCACAACAATAAGGCTCAGGTCCGCTTGTCTCCTCCAAATAGACTTGGTCCCTTTCTTCTCGAGTGTCTGGGTAAGGAGGGGGAGAAACATCCTCCACTTCTAATAACTGCATAGAGTGAAGGGAGCTAGCATCGTCTAGTTAGCCGTCGTCTTCGTCACTGCCGCGGCTCCGCCCTCTCGGTCCTCCAGGCAACGCCTACCAATGTTGCATTTTTTAAAATTGATACGTGGGTGGAGAAGGACTCCGAGGCTCAATTGACCCGCTCTTTAACTTGCTCCAAACACTGATAGAGTGAGTCTAGGGGACCACAGTCTCTAGGTGATGGAGCCAGTTAGATCTGCTACCTCGTACTCCCACAGATCCTCCTAAGGGACGCAGTTGAACACCTTCTCCAAATCCACAAAACACGTGATTAGTTAGGCGAACTCCCACGCACCCTCCAGGACCCCCCTAAGGGTATAGAGCTGGTGTTCCACGGCCAGGTCAAAAACCACATTGCTCCTCCTGAATCTGAGGTTCGATTATCTGATGGACCCTCCTCCCCAGAACCCCTGAATAGACCTTAGCAGGGAGGCTCAGCTGAAGTTATTTGAAAACCTTTAGGTGCAAGAAAGCAAAGGTAGACGAAACATTTTGATGGTGCAGATACTATTTAGCAGCTGTGTATGTGTAACAGGTTTGTCCATTTCTGCAGGTGTATAACATCAGTGATGGCCTGAAAACGTTTGCCTTCTTGTCGCACGACTGCTCGACACTTGTGGTGGGGAATTGGTTTGGAGAGGTAGCCATCGTTGATCGACGGACTCCAGGGTAGAATCACTGCTGCTTGCATTTTACACCTATAATTGGATGAATAAGACATTTGTAAGAATATGATTTCCTTTGCAGAAACTCTCATGAGTCCATCCACCCCATTGACCCGAAGACTCTCCGCTGCGTGAGTGTCCATCCTCTGCAGATGCAGTACTTCGCTGTTGCAGAGAGCCGGTACGACTCAGAAGTCCACTAGTCTCTCATGTCAGCTGGACTGTTGTGTTATAAAGTAGATATTTCTGCAGGGTAGTGGGCATTTATGACAGCAGGCGCCTGAAGAAGACCAAAAGCGAGCCAGTGTCCCAGCTGACCGGCCACACTTTAAGCATCACAAGCGCTTATTTCTCACCGTCCACTGGAAACCGGGTCCTCACCACCTGCATGGATAACTACATCAGGTGAAGCAAGCACAGTGGTTTTAATAGTTGTTCTGTTTAGTCGACCCCTGTCTAAGTTTATTTATTTATTTAACAGGATATACGACACATCTTTAGTATCCTCTAATGCTCCTTTGCTGAAGTCCGTCAGGTACGTCCACACGGCCGACTCGTAACACGGCTGCATTTTTGAGCAACACACAACCCGAGTTTTTTTTGGCGTTTGCAGACACGACATGCAGACAGGCCGCTGGCTGTCGAAGCTGTCGGCCGTGTGGGACCCCAAACAGGAGGACTGCTTTGTGGTGGGGAGCATGATGAGGCCTCGGAGGGTGCAGGTGTTCCACGAGAGCGGCAAACACCTGCACACCTTCACGGACGAGGAGAACCTGAACACGGTGCTGTCCGTCACCGCCCTCCACCCCACCAGGAACGCCTTGTTGGGCGGAAACGCATCAGGACGTGTGCACGTCTTCAGCTGAACTGAAGACCACGGAGAGAGACTTGTGCAACATTAAATGGGTACCTGAGCTAAATGACGTGTTGGATTATACATCTGTTGTAGAGTGAGGTAGCTTTGGTGACGAGACATTTTATGTGCCTCAGATTAACATTTATTTCAGACCAGTGTTCACATCTTTTTCTGTCAGCAGTGTAAAAGCCCACCTTCACGTCAGGATATGATAAAACTCATTTAAAAATGTATTTAATTTTACAAAATCAAAGCAGCATCTTCCATCTCAAAGTCCGACAGTTTTCAATTCCGGCGTCTATTTTTTAATGTGAGCGGAAAGTTTTGTTTTGATGTGCAGCGGTACCTTGTTACGTAACCGATGCAAAAGAGAAACATTTCCTTATTGACGTTTTTTTTTCTTTTTGTGTTTTGCTGTGTTGCATCATTAAACAACCAAACAATATCTTTGCAAAACAGTTTTAATTAATCAACTTTAAACAAAATTCCTTTTTCCTCCGTATTTTAGGGGCCGCAGCAGCTCAGGAGGTACAGTGGGTTGTCCAGCAATTGGAAGGTTGCAGGCTTGATCCCGACTCTGCCAGAGAATGCTGCTGTTGTGTTTTTGGGCAAGATGCTTAAAGAGCGAGTAACACCCAAATTAACTTATTTTTTCTGAAAACCTCTATAGATGAGCGTCTTAACCCTCCCACTGTCCTAATGGGTGTGACCCTGCGATGAAAGTTGACCATTAAGCAGGACTGATGGTTTATCCCTTGGGTCCACGTGGCAGGGGTGAGGAGTGAGCGCCACCTCACCCCTGCCACGTGGACCTCAAGGGATAAACCACCATCAATACTGCTCAATGGTCAACTTTCCTCGTGGGGTCACCCATAAAGACAGTGGGAGGGTTAATAGTGCAGTGTGTTTGTGTGATCACCAATTTGCCATTATAGTGCAACTTACTTTAAATGTAATATTTCAGCCCAAAACTGTAATATCTCCATCTTCAGGTTAAAACTCTGCTCCACATTGATTTAGAATCAGCCACAGCTGATGGCTGTAGTGCATGCAGGGTGATGTCTGTACCGTACTGGATTTCTGCCGAGTCTCGCTGCACATCCACCTGGCTCAACCTTTCACCTGCTGACAGAAGTGGACTGGGACCAACATCGGCCATGGCATTTATACGGAGTGTTGGCCCTCAGAGTGGGGGGAGTAGAGTTGCCGCTGTTTGCGGACTCCTTCCGACCGAACGTGAGAGCGGGGGTGCGCTGGGGTCTTTGGTTGGCCCAAGCTGGGCAAGTGACCCACTGGGACAGTGCCTGATTGCCAGATAAACCAGTCTACTCCTGCCTGCTGACATGACACATTGACTCTTAGAGACGCTCGCCTCCTTAACTCATTCACTGTCAATGATGGCTAAAGTCGTCATTTGCATGTTCTTACTGTGTGGGCGTCGGACGAGCCCCCGCACCGTGAGAACAAACATCTCAGCTCTAAAGCCGATCTTCATCCGCATACATCACACGTCATGTGATCAGGAAGCAGAACATCCATTTGTTAGATCGTTTTGGGCCGCTGCTGTAAAAAAAAAGTGAGGCGCGAACTGGAAAAGCGTCGGCCGATCACAATTCAACAACGGATTATGAAAGAACGGATAAAGCTCAAAACGCGCGGATTCTTCCTGATGTAAGAGGTGAGTCTCCGCTTTGTTTAGGTTGTTTTGGCGTTGACATCACCCTAGCACGCAACGTTCTGTGACTTTAAAAAAAAACAGTGAAAAACGCTGGCAGCGAAGGCCTTTACCGATCAGGAAACGGCTGGCAGTGAATGAGTCAAGATAAACGTCCCCCTCTCCTTTTTTCTACTGAACTGGAAATCCTCCTTCCTGCAGTCACTTTCTGTGTCTGCTCTTCTCCTGAACGGCGAGTCTGCCGTTTGGCGTGTGCACATGACCAAACACAGTGTGCATGCCCTAGTTAACAACTGTTTTTTCCGACAGAGAAACTCCCAAGAGCACAAACGAGGGGGTTGAGGGGGGTGCTGCCAAACATTCCCTCAGCGCCGCTCTGTCTGTCTTCCAGGCAGCATCTTTTTTCCAGGTATTTTTCTCTAACAGGAAGTCTGGTTGAAATAAGTCTCCACCCATGCCTTGACTCCCACTTTAACTCACCTTGCCTGCTGCTGCTGGTCGGAGGAACCGGTGGAGCCTGTGCTTGGAAAGCCTATGTCGGTGTGCCTCAGGCCAGCTGTGGCTACATTGTAGCTCATCACCACCTGTTTGTGTGTGGATGAATGATGCACTGTATTGCTTTATAGTCCTCTGACTCAAAGGCGCTATACAAGTGCGGGTCATTTATCATTTAGATTTTATTCAATTTTCTCCCACTTCAGTTCTGTTGTCAACCTTAATGGTTGGAATGTTTTACTTGATTTAAAAATGATGACTAAATACTTAACCCTTTAAGCGCCAAAGTCGCAGAATTTCGACATGCAGCAATGTTGGATTTAGTAAGCCACAGCAGCAGAAATGAGCCCTCATGCAGTTAATACGTTACACTGCGGGGTGGCAGACACCTGTAACTTCAATCCAAGCAGCATTTGTTGGTGTGTTACTATTGAAACTTTTGAGTATTTAGAACTTGAACCCCGCCCACAATTCGCAGAGTCGCGGAGGCTGTCAGATCAGTGAGGGCGAGCAAGCGGAAAAAACACAATGCCGGGAGGAATGTTCAGTGCTGACGAAGCTCTGTCTAGTACTGGCAGATTCGGATTCGGAGGAAGAATATTTCATGTCCGAGGATGATCTGCCGTCTTCTAGCGAGATGGAAAGCGTGGCCTCAGCACGCAGCATCAGAGAGTCCGTCAGCGACGACACGGTTACACAAGCAGCCCATCCAGCCCTTCTCTTGTCCGATGTTCCGCGTCGGGCAAAGAGACATGACGGGGGGGGGGGGGCTCGTACCGGGTCTGATCCTTTGATCCACCGTGCCAGGGGGGATGTGGTGGCGGTGATCCGGTCGGTGAAAACTCCGGATGATCAATTGACCTATCTCAAAATAAACCGAAGAAGGGACAAGTGAAATGTGTTCATGACACTGAAGCACCAAAAACAGTGTTCTTGATTGATACGCAGTAAACACAATAAAATACCAATAAAGTAATAACACATGCATACATGTCTACATAGGAATATGTATCACTGCTGGTGGTGGTCGGAGGGACCGGTGGCGCCAGTGTTCGGCAGCCTCGCCTCTGTCAGTGCGCCCCAGGGCAGCTGTGGCTACATTGTAGCTCATCCCCACCAGTGTTTGAATGTGTGTGTGAATGGGTGAATGACTGATTGTGTTGTAAAGCGCCTTGGGGGGTTCCAGGACTCTAGAAGGCGCTATATCAAATACAGGCCATTTTTTTTTTTTTACAAACAACAACACAAAGAAAAGACAAAAACAAAAAAAAATCTGAAAATGTGATGCAATCCAATATAGCTGCCACCTGATGATGTAATAATATGCAAATTATGTGAGTGAATTTGATCCTATCACAAAATTTGGCTCATACTGAAGATTTTTCTAATTTACAATATTCCTCTATCTAACCAGATTTAAGCTACAAGCTCTTTAAATAGAGATATAAAAAATTCATATTTTACTGAAAAAACTATGGCGCCTAAAGGGTTAACACCCCCTGCTTGTTTTACATGAATAAAGTCAATATTCCAGTGATTTTATGACATGTTGAAAAGCAAACAGACCGCCAGGTAAAAAGAATAGAGCATATTTATTAATACATTATACACCAGTCTTCAATGGTTGCTAGAAGAAGTCTTGCCTGGAGGTAATGATGCAGGACACGTGCTTACAGAGACGCTGTGGTGTGCTGGACCTAGGTAAGGTTGGGACACGTCTGAGACGTGATCCAGAGAGGGAAAGTTTCTTAAAAGTTCCAACTTTCATCGTGTCAGTTTGTGTAAAATTAGTTCAGACAACTTAAATAAACTGTATATAAACAAAATAACACACAAGTGAGTCTCCGAATACTAGAAAATGCTGCATGTTGGCCAAAAGAAATACTTTCACATCTCAGTCGCATAAGATTTGTTCCAAAGCAAAATTAGAACAAGATGCCCAAATGCTTTATTTAAGAGCAAATGTCTTCAAGAACAAAGCGGAGTTCCTTTCATGCATTTAGTTTGAATCAAACTTTAGTATCTGCACTTTTCTAGTTAGTGGTGATAATTTAAACTGAAATATTAAACGTATATTTAGCTCTTGGCTAAACTCTTCATGATCAACAAGATGAAACAAAATCTGAAAAATTAAAATAAATGTCTGCCAGATTTAGGAACCACTATCTTTTCATATAGCTTTTTTTAATTAAAGGGTGAAAACAATTAGATCCGTGTAAGTTCTTCAATAAAAACATTTTGTTAAATACTTATTTTGTTTTGTAGATTACTTTGTTAGTTATTAATCATCCTTTGCTCTCAGTAATCCCTAATTTTGGATATGTGACACACAGCTTTTGCACTCGCTTTCATCCTGAGCCCTTTTTGGAAACTTGTGTTTTTAGAGCGGTAACGACACGCTGAGGGTTGTAAGATCAGAGTAAATAAGGCCGAAGGCTAGAACAGCCTCACGACAACAGAGGGCTCTTTCGTTGGTGATGACGTTGCAGGACGTAAACATTAATTATCTTCAGATCAAAAACGACAAATCCACCAGAATAAAACCTCCGTGTGTTGCTTAACAATGGAAACGAGTTAAATCCACGTAACTTTGCAGATAGATGCATACGTTTTAACACAGAAGGGCTAAAAGTTTCACTCAAGAAGGGTCCAAAAAAAACCTGATTTTGTAATTTTACAAACTCCAATAAAGTCAAAATTCCAATTAATGGAAAGGATCTCAGTCTTCAATATCTATTAACATTATTGCACATCAAGATGAACTCACCAACTATTGGAGTACACACACACCCACCACACACTCATCATCTTTAGGACAAAAACAATCGCGAACACAGACGCAAAGTTCCCTCTACAACAGAACGGATGGGTCACACCTGCAGGCACCCAGAACGCACTTGTGTCATAAAGCTATTGCTACTAATTTTTACTAGTTGAGCAAACTGCACCTAGTAAACAGTGTGTGTGAAGAGTTGCTTTGGAGCCGACAGTGCGCCTCTGTCTGCAAATCTCTGAAACAGCAGTTGTAATAAATCAGAAATGTTGCTGTTCGGCTGGTTTCTCCCAGAACATTGATCTAAATTCTGTTTGTGTGAAACAAACCCAAACTAGATGTGTTTCTCCTGCGACAGCAATGCTAATGTATGAATCAGGGTATCCGCGGGTCCTTAAAAAGTCTTAAAACGCATTAAATTAGCTTTTCCTAATTTAAGGCCTTAAAAGTCCTTAAAAATGACAAATAATCCTTAAATCCAGTTTCCAGAGGTCTTAAATTACCAAAGACCCAATAAACAAGATTATTTTATTTCTATAAAAACTTTGTGAATTGCTAGTTAGTGTTCAGCATTTTTTGTGTATGACATTGGCGTAAGCGGAACCGTACGCAGTCAGTTGGTTGTGAAAGGGGGCTATTTTTCTAGATAAACACATTAGCTGGTTAAGCTATTGGGAGCTTGCGCCATGGGGAAGTGCAAGTTTAATGGTAACTGGATGGCTAACCCCACGTTCGTGACGTGGTTGGCACTGGTTCCAGGCAAGAACTGGAAATTATCGCTTAAATTTAATTTTTAAAATAGCTTAAATTTGGTCAAAGTGGCCTTAAAAAGGTCTTAAAAAGTCTTAGATTTGGCTCCCTTAAATCTGCAGATACCCTGATGAATACATTTAAAAATAAAGGCATTTATCATCTCTGGCTGAATAGTTAAGTCTATAAGACACGGCTCCATTTTAACCCTGTTTCTGTGTGAAAGAAAGTTACCTCGAGGCGAGCTAAAACAAGATGTGACAAAAGAGTTCGTGACTTGTGACAGGATTTGTTAAATGTTTCCTGGGAGAAGCCGGTTTTATTAACAAGGCAGTCATGTTCCCTCTGCCCCACCTGCTGACCTGTGCCCCGCCTCTGGGTTTAGTCGCTCTCATTTGCTGACGAGAAACCCCCCCATCCATCGTAACTTGCAGGCGAACCACTGCCGCAAGGGGCAGAAATATTCAAAGTGGAACTGCTGGAACTCGGGGGTCTTGCGGATGTCTCTCAAGAAGGCGATGTCCAGGTCCGACTCGGTCAGCATGATGAGCAGCAGCAGCAGGGCGAACAGCAGTCCGATGGTGACCAGAAACAGGCGCAGCACACTTAAGATGAACTTGTTCAGCTCCTCTACATCACTGGATGGTGAAGGCTTGCTCCTGACTTTACGCAGTGCCCTCCTGCTGGGCCCCGACTCTGCCTGCCCCTCCCTCATAGACCCTGACTCCTTCTCCTCATCAATGCTGCAGGGCGCCCCGTTGAGGTGTCGGGCTAAAGGCATCTCCATCCCATGCTCCGCCACCGGCGTGGGCAGCACGCTGTCTGAAGGGCTGTAGGTCTCGTCGGAGATGACTGCCGACACACTCGCCTCGCTGCCGTCATCCATCTGGCCCCGGGAACTCATAAAGGAGTCGCCATGGGAGACAGAGTGCACAGGCGTGGAGTGGGCACTGTCTCGCAGAGACTCCAAACCTGGAAACACAGATGGGCCATTTGTCTGTCAGAATGATTTTACAGGATACAGACTTCATAAATGCTGTATGCGTGTTACCATAGAAACGCATATTCATAAGGTGTTTTGGCATTTGACAGGTCAGTGGTCCATCAGAGCGCCGTGTAGGGACAACCAGCCATTTCCCACACCCAAGACCAATATACCCAGAGAACACCCACTCTTACCCAGGGAGAACACCATGCAGCTTCTTTAGCTTTTAAATTATTTACCTGCACAGTTGTCCTTTGGTCGACCAAAGACTGAAGATGGGACAGATAACCTAGAGGGGCTTCTAGAGTCCTGTCTTGACTCAGAACCTGAGTCCAAGTTAGAAGATCCCCCAGGGAAGGCTGGGAAGAGCGGCAGAACCCCCAGAGCTTTGCCCAAGAGCTTGGGTCCCAGGGAAAGTACCTGCACGTTGACATCCCGATAGCAATGGTTGATCATACGCAAGTGGACGTTCACCTTGGTCTTGATCTTGATGAGACACTTCACCATGATTCTACTCAGCTACAAACAAGCTTAATCATAGCACAAATGTGGTGCTTTTAAAGTTTCTGTCCCCCAATCAGCCTCTTCTGTCTTTTATCCTCTTAGAGTTCATTGTCCCATTTCTGTTGGGCTGCTCTTATGCAGTGGGGACGCTGACAGGACAAGTAGGACCAGAGTAAGAGTGAAAGACAGAACAGTGGAACACTGTCCTCTTGTCCTGCACTTCACTTTGTTTCCTCCCTGCTGTCAGCTGTTGCACAGGCAGTGTGACCTCTGACAGCAGGAGCTATTTTCAGGTAGAGATATTATTACCAGGGCAGAAAGAGCAACAATATGAAACACAGGGGGTTTACATTGCTGTTGCAATATTGGAGTAATGCATCTCATGCTGCTCTCTGTTCAAGGCAAGAGGAGGGCTAGTTGGACAAAAGACACTAAATATGTAGCTGTGAATAGACTTACTAAAAGTTTATTAGTTTGATCAGCTGAGAGTAAACCAACTCTCAGAGGAAGCATTGGAAAAAGGTTAATAGCCAGCTGGAGGAGAGTGGGGACAGTAAGTGCTTTTTATAAACCGCCAGACTTTCTCTTGACAAGAGGAAGCCTGAGGACGGCGTCTGATCGGCACTTATTTGTCTCTAAACACACACGACCACGAGGGAGACGGGGAAAATTAGTGACACTTATAAGCAGAGGGGTTGATGATATGGAAGGTACTTACTGCAGTCCACTCACAAAATGCATTAAAATCTAAGATGTGTTAGAAAAGACTGATCAATAGTGGAACTAATCACATGGAGAACAGTGACCCCAGCGCAATGGGAGGGCTAGCTAATGTTGGCAACAACGACAAACATACTTAGCTGTATTTAAACCAGCTTCAAAAAACAAGAACATGATGTCATCCTAAATATTTTTTAAGCTTGGTAAATTAAAGTGATGTTAGATGTGTCAGTATTTAGGGGAAGCTAATGAAGAGCTAGCCTCTAAGTCTGTTCTTGTGAATGTAGCTTAAACCATAGACGGAAATACGTAGACGCACCATTGGTCGCTGGAGAGTGTAACAGCATTGCCACCGTATTGGATGGGTCCCTCACTCTCCAAAACCAGCTGGAATCAATGCAGAGTGAACAACTATGCCTGCTTTTTGTACAGTCTCTATGGTAACAACAATCAGTGTTGAAAACAAGTTACATGTAACTTTTCTTGCCCATCTGTTGGGATTTTATATTTTAATGAATTTCGTTTGACTATATTTATATTTTAACTGTCATACCATACCATAAGTCTTGTTTTGTGATAAAACTTAATAAAAAGTGGATTATAGTTTGGGGCTAATGCAGACCCATCCAAGATGGTGGCCTGCCACAATGGCAGCTCCAATAGGCAGCGTATATGTCTGTGGCTTAAACAACCAGAAAAGTTGATGAATACGCAACAATAATGGACGATAAACAAACAGTAACTATCCAGTGAAACCTTTCAAATAAAAAATGGGGGATAAAATCTTTCAGGAATTTTGGGAGGAATTTGGAAACTCCACTATCAAGGAATTTCTTATGCTAAGCAATTAAACAAAGCTATTACTGTATTACCCCTTCCAGTGGTGGACTTGCCATCAGGAGAAACAGGACATTTGCCGGTGGCCTGGCTACCAAACTGGTCCGCTCGGCAGATCGCATTACCACCCCACCCTGCTCGGAGATTTCGTGTTGGGGATTGAAGCCACTAACCCTCGCTCGAATGGAGATGGCAGGAATACTATAGTCTGCGCTGGGTTGGTGATAAATTCCCCTTCTGAATTACTGTTCCAGTCTGCCCCAACTCCTTCCAAAATGACGTAAAAACCATTGACATATGAAAAATGTGGACATAGCCCACCCATTGTTCCGTGAGCGGCAGGTCTCTCGTCTCGTCTCGTCTTCCTCCGCTTATCCGGGTCCGGGTCGCGGGGGCAGCATCCCAACTAGGGAGCTCCAGGCCGTCCTCTCCCCGGCCTTGTCCACCAGCTCCTCTGGCAGGACCCCAAGGCGTTCCCGGACCAGATTGGAGATGTAACTTCTCCAACGTGTCCTGCGTCGACCCGGGGGCCTTCTGCCGGCAGGACATGCCCGAAACACCTCCCCAGGGAGGCGTCCAGGAGGCATCCTGACCAGATGCCCAAACCACCTCAACTGGCTCCTTTCGATCCGGAGGAGCAGCGGTTCTACTCCGAGTCCCTCCCGAATGTCCGAGCTCCTCACCCTATCTCTAAGGCTGAGCCCGGCCACCCTACGGAGGAAACTCATTTCGGCCGCTTGTATCCGCGATCTCGTTCTTTCGGTCATTACCCAAAGCTCATGACCATAGGTGAGGATTGGGACGTAGATCGACCGGTAAATCGAGAGCCTGGCTTTCTGGCTCAGCTCCCTCTTCCCCATGACAGATCGGCTCAGCGTCCGCATCACTGCAGACGCCGAACCAATCCGCCTGTCGATCTCCCGATCCCTCCTACCCTCACTCGTGAACAAGACCCCGAGATACTTAAACTCCTCCACTTGAGGTAGGACCTCTCCCCCGACCCGGAGGTGGCAAGCCACCCTTTTCCGGTCGAGAACCATGGTCTCAGATTTGGAGGTGCTGATCCTCATCCCAGCCGCTTCACATTCGGCCGCGAACCTACCCAGCAAGAGCTGAAGGTCAGAGCTGGATGAAGCTAGGAGGACCACATCATCCGCAAAAAGCAGAGACGAGATTCTCCTGCCACCAAACTCGACACACTCCACACCACGGCTGCGTCTAGAAATTCTGTCCATAAATGTGATGAACAGAACCGGTGACAAAGGGCAGCCCTGGCGGAGTCCAACCCTCACTGGGAACAGGTCCGACTTACTACCGGCTATGCGGACCAAACTCACGCTCCTCTGGTAAAGGGACTGAATGGCCCTTAACAGAAAGCCACCCACCCCATACTCCTGGAGCGTCCCCCACAGGGTGCCCCTGGGGACACGGTCATAAGCCTTCTCCAAATCCACAAAGCACATGTGGATTGGTTGGGCAAACTCCCATGCCCCCTCCATCACCCTTGCAAGGGTATAGAGCTGGTCCACAGTTCCACGGCCAGGACGAAAACCACATTGCTCCTCCTCTATCTGAGATTCAACTATCGATCGGACCCTCCTCTCCAGTACCTTGGAGTAGACCTTTCCAGGGAGGCTGAGGAGTGTGATCCCCCTATAGTTGGAACACACCCTCAGGTCACCCTTCTTAAAGATGGGGACCACCACCCCGGTCTGCCACTCCCTAGGAACTGCCCCCGATGACCACGCAATGTTGTAGAGACGTGTCAACCATGACAGCCCTACAACATCCATAGCCTTGAGATACCCAGGACGAACCTCATCCGCCCCCGGGGCTCCGCCGCTGTGTAGTTGTTTGACTACCTCAGCAAATTCTGCCCCCGAGATCGGACAGTCCATCCCCAGGCCTCCCAGCTCTGGTTCCTCCTCGGAATGCGCATTGGTGGGATTGAGGAGCTCCTCAAAGTATTCCTTCCACCGTCCGACTATAGCCTCAGTTGACGTCAGCAGCTCCCCATCCCCACTGTAAACAGTGTGAGCGAGTTGCTGCCTTCCTCTCCTGAGGCGCCGGACAGTTTGCCAGAACCTCTTTGGAGCCGATCGATAGTCTTTCTCCATGACCTCACCAAACTCCTCCCACGCCCGAGATTTTGCCTCGGCAACTGCCACTGCTGCACCCCGCTTGGCTATCCGGTACCTGTCTGCTGCCTCCGGAGACCCACAGACCAGCCACGCCCTGTAGGCCTCCTTCTTCAGCCTGACGGCTCCCCGAACCTCTGGTGTCCACCAGCGGGTACGGGGGTTGCCACCACGACTGGCACCGGCCACCTTACGACCACAGCTAGCAACAGCCGCCTCGACAATCGCAGAGTGGAACAAGGCCCACTCGGACTCAATGTCCCCCACTGCTCTCGGGACGTGGTCAAAGCTCTGCCGGAGGTGGGAGTTGAAGACCGTCTTGACAGGTTCTTCTGCCAGGCGTTCCCAGCAGACCCTCACTATGCGTTTGGGTCTGCCAGGTCTACGCGGCATGTTCCCTTGCCATCTGATCCAACTCACCACCAGGTGGTGATCAGTTGACAGCTCCGCCCCTCTCTTCACTCGGGTGTCCAAAACATACGGTCGCAGGTCAGATGATACGACTACAAAATCTATCATCGACCTGTGACCTAGGCTGCCCTGGTACCAAGTGTACCGGTGGGCATCCTTATGTTCGAACATGGTGTTCGTTATGGCCAAACTGCGGCTTGCACAGAAGTCCAATAACAAAACACTGCTCGAGTTCTGATCAGGTGGGCCGTTCCTCCCAATCACACCCCTCCAGGTCAAGCTTTCATTGCCCACGTGAGCATTGAAGTCCCCCAGCAGGACAATGGAGTCCCCTGATGGAGCACTATCTAGCACTCGTCCCAGGGACTCCAAAAAGGGTGGGTACTCTGAACTGATATTTGGCCCATACGCACAAACAACAGTCAGGACCCGTTCCCCGACCCGAAGGCGCAAGGAAGCTACCCTCTTGTCCCCCGGGGTAAACCCCAACACACAGGCAGAGAGTCTCGGGGCTAACAAAAAGCCAACCCCAGCCCTCCGCCTCTCACCCGGAGCAACTCCAGCAAAGTAGAGTGTCCAACCCCTCTCCAGGTCTCGGGTTCCAGAGCCAATGCAATGTGTCGAGGTGAGTCCGACTATATCTAGCCGGTACCGCTCAACCTCTGCCACAAGCTCCGGCTCCTTCCCCGCCAGCGAGGTGACGTTCCATGTCCCAAAAACTAGTTTCCTTGTCCGGGGATTGGACCGCCAAGGCTCCCGCCTTGGTCTGCCACCCGATTCACATTGCACCGGACCCTTCATGTTCCTCCTGCGGGTGGTGGGTCCACAGTTGGACGAGCCCATGTATCCGGTTCGGGCTGGGCCCGGCCGGGCCCCATGGGCGAAAGCCCGGCCACCAGGCGCTCGCTCACGGGCCCCAACCCCAGGCCTGACTCCAGGGTGGGACCCCGGTAACCCTCCGGGCCGGGTACTCCGACTCTTCGTTTTCACCGCCATGAAAGATCCTTCGAACCGTTCTTTGTCTCACCCTTCACCTAAGACCAATTTGTCATGGGAGACCCTACCAGGGGCACTAAGTGCCCCAGGCAACATAGCTCCTAGGATCATTAGGGCACTCAAACTCCTCCACCACGATAAGGTGACGGTTCAAGGAGGAGTGAGCGGCAGGTTTAAGCCAAAAATGGGAGGTTCCCAACACTGATTTTTTTTTTACCGTGTCACATGTCTTGTCACGCCCAGACAATTCAAAAATGGGAAAAGAGGTGGAGCTGAGGATGGGGGTCTTACGTTTGGAACAGGGTTGGAACAAATTAACCAATGTAGCTAATAGCTGAGTCATCTAGTCCAAGAAGCTAAGAAGGGCTCCGGGGTAGCCAATTCGCACGACAGCCTGGCGTCTGTGCGAGGCTGTAGTCATGCCGGTTGCCTGTGGAGATATAATATGGACTGGGACTATTAAATTACAAGCAGAGCCTCAGACCACTGCAATCGTAGTTGGGCACCATGGCCTTTAACATCAGCTCATGCTCCACGGTTGGAGATCAGCGGGACATTAGCTATATGCTAACCCAAAGATAATTGAGTTTTTCAAGGCATTTTTATGTCTATTTATCTGGCATACACTTTTATCCAAAGCCACTTACAATTGTGAACCTATAGGGCATGTTGTGATCTGTGGGGGAAACCGGAGTGTCCAGAGGGAACCCAGGCATGCATGGGGAGAACATGCAACTCCATGCAAAAAGGCTGCAGCTGAGTTTCGAACCTGCAACCTTCTTGCTGCGAGGCAACAGTGATAACAACTACTGGGACTCTAGACTCTGGAATGACGAGACAAAGATACAAAATGTCGCCAACTTGTTCATTCCATGCCTAGAGGACTTGGTGTTGTCCATGAAAATCATGGTGGTCATACAAAATACTAGATGTAGTAGTTTTTGTTGCAGGGTGTATTCACTTTTGCTTCAACCAGTTTTAGTAACACAGAAGATTTTGTGATCCAAGTTATATTATTAACCTTGATTTCATGTTACGGAGTTAAACAAGTGTTCAGTAAAACCCAGCCTTGTGAAAATTTTGGAAATTGTTCGATAGATAGATAGATAGATAGATAGATAGATAGATAGATAGATAGATAGATAGATAGATAGATATAGAGATACAGTAGATATAAGTAGATATAGACATGAATAGATAGATGATAGATAGATATAGACATAGATAGATGGATAGATGATAGATACCGTAAATCCTCTAATACAGGCCCGGGCCTGTATTTGACTCAAGCTCATCAAGCTCCAGGCCTTTATTGGAAGGAGGACCAGAATTAGAGGCAAAATGACCACCAAACAGAAAATAAATAGTAGACTTGTGCTAAACATGGAAAACTAAATGTTGTTGTTGTTGTTTTCACCTTTGTTGCCCTAAATGAGTGAAACATGCAAAAATACACAGTTTCATTAATTAATTTCTTGGCTTTGGAAGTTAAAGCATGGAAAAAAGCATATTACCTTTCTGAAATCCTTTCTTTTTGTTTTACTTTTCCATCATTTCCTTCTCCATAATCAAAGATAAACAGTAATGTTAGAGAACAAGTAAATAAAACAATGAAAAGTTATGCATGTATTCAAGTCTGGAAAAATAGTCTTGGACTTTTATGAACTTATTATTTATTTATTTATTTGCAGCATGCAAATACATTTTTCTTAATTGTTCAAAGAAATTAGTAATGCAAAGCAACATGAAAAAAGGTCTTTAAAATGGAAAAGGTGAGAAATAAAGATGACAACAAATTTAATAATGACAACAATAATAATAATAACAAGAAAAAGAAGAAGAGTAGTCTTTAAACTGAGTGAATAAGTCATCTAATCTCAGTAGTTTTTGATGATTTTGGGATTTATTTAGAAAAAGAGTGTTATAAACAAAATAATGAGATGGCGGCATTAATTAAAGGAAGTCATTTGGTCTCAGTTTGTGATGAACCAAAAACAAAAGCGGAGAAATTTTTACTTTAAAGAGCAAGTCACCCCCTACCAGAGTCTTACTCCACTCCCACTTCCCGTTTGAAAAATGCAAAAAATGCTGTTGTCTGGCAGTCTACACACACACACACACAACATTGTGGCCTCATTATGTACCAGCTGACGTCATAGTGTACTTCTTAGCCTATAGCAATGGCAGATTAAATTTAAATGCAATGCAGAGTTTTTACCTGACAACTGTGCAACAATGACAGTTTTAGGCAGAATATTTAAATTTTAACTAAAATGCACTTAAGTGCCAAATGATTGACTGCATGTGTCTACAGCATGGTTAGACACTCATTTATATAGTTAATCAGCAAAAAAGAAGTGGATTTGGGGGTGACTTGCTCTTTAAATTCAAAGTTAAGGCCACAAGGGGGCCTCAACCAACACACACACACACACACACACACACACATTTTTAGAATGACACTGGACTGAACCTGGTTGCAGGTTTTCCCACAGACCAGAGGAACGGAGACAAAGAGTTTGTCATCCGGAGAGCTGCTACTAACAGAATCCTGAATGTGCTGCGGCACTGGGTCTCCAAACACTCACAGGTATCGTTTACCCTCTTTGTTTACTATCTCCATCTTCCCTCCGTCTGTCTGTGTGTCTTTGAAGGAGAGAAACAACAAACACTTGTGTAATGACACCCTGGCTGCTCCTGTGTCTGTCCTCAGGACTTTGAGAAGAACACAGAGCTGAAGATGCGGGTAATTGGCTTCCTGGAGGAGGTGATGCATGACCCGGAGCTCCTGACACAGGAAAGAAAGGCAGCTGCCAACATCATCAGGTTGGCTTTGCATTATTAACATCCATCTGAGTGTAAAAATAGACATAAATCAAACTTTATTTGTGTAGGTTCAATTAAAAAGGTCAATTATTACCTCATGAACCAAAACCGTTGAATGAAATGCCTGTTGGTGTTCAGGACTCTCACCCAGGAGGATCCTGGAGACAGCCAGGCCACCATTGAAGGGATCACACAGATGATGAGAAGCAAAACACACACAATCATTCTCATTCCCGTCTGTCAGTTACTGCTGCTTCAGAATTATTCGGTGTTTCTGATTTCAGGCCATGGAGGAAAGTAGGACTGAACCATTTGAGAACCACTCGGCCCTGGAAATCGCCGAGCAGCTGACGATGCTCGACCACCTGGTCTTCAAAGTCATCCCATATGAGTGAGTCTCCAGCCTTTGCACAAGTACGAACCAGGATTTGCAAATGAAATGTAAAATTTCTCTACAGGGAGTTTTTCGGTCAGGGATGGATGAAGAACGACAAGAACGAGAGAACTCCGTACATAATGAAGACCACCAAGCATTTCAACGTTGTGAGCGTTTACTCATAAAGGGTAGAAGAGCCGACGGATGCATCTCAACAATTTACATCTGTTCTCATTTTTGTCAGATCAGCAACAGGATCGCCTCTGAGATCCTCCAGTGGGATGATGTGAACATCCGCTCGGCAGTGATAGAGAAGTGGGTGGCGGTGGTGGACATCTGCCGCTGCCTCCACAACTACAACGCCGTGCTGGAGATCACGTCCTCTCTCAACCGCAGCTCCATCTTCCGCCTCAAGAGGACCTGGCTCAAAGTTTCCAAGCAGGTAGCAAACATTCTTAGCCTGGCCGCCATCCTACATATGTAAGTGTATTGTCTGGCCACGACACACACACACACACACACACACACGCATGCACGCACGCACGCACACACACACACACACACACACACACACACGTGTTTTTATGGGTTTGTGTGGACTACGTTTTCTGAGTTGTTTGTGTGGACCCTGACTTCCACTATAGCCAGAATGGTGCAAAAATTATGTTTAACTCTAGGTGGGACAAAGGAAGCTTCCTCTAGGATTTTGGTTGTGTGGACCGGGTAAACGTCCACACAATGGTGAATGTCCACACAATGTTGGTCTCCCGTCGGGGGTTGGTCCACACAACCCCATAAAGACAAGTGCACACACACACACACACACACACACACACACACGCACGCACGCACACACACACACACACACGTGTTTTTAAGGGGTTGTGTGGACTAAGTTTTCTGAGTTGTTTGTGTGGACCCTGACTTCCACTATAGCCAGAATGGTGCAAAAATTATGTTTAACTCTAGGTGGGACAAAGGAAGCTTCCTCTAGGATTTTGGTTGTGTGGACCGGGTAAACGTCCACACAATGGTGAATGTCCACACAATGTTGGTCTCCCATCGGGGGTTGGTCCACACAACCCCATAAAGACAAGTGCACACACACACACACACACACACACACACACACACACACACACACACACACACACGGCTCAGTCATAGAGACACAATCTACAGTTGTCTTTCCAAAGACAGTGCTAGGACCAATCAGACCAATGAACAATGCAAAATATTTATATCGATTGAAATCAATCAACGGGACTGTCCGCTGCACACTGTCGAAGACGACATGGAGCAAGTACCTCTCTCTGCTCACGTTTCAAAGAAAAGTCCAAGACTTAATTGACCAATCTTGATGCCAAAGCCGTTGTAAACGAGCACGATTCCTCGCCCGCTGCCATCTTTGCTGTTTTGCTCCATTGCAGTTCTGCAATCATCATTAAAAAAAAGTAGCGTTGCCCTAAAGGTGCACAGCCCAACGTCTCTCTACAGACATAGAGCGCTGTGATTGGCCCGGCCTCACTCGGGCTACGTTCACACTGCAGGCAAAAGCGCATCAAATCCGACTCGTATCTGATGTTTTTACGACGGCACGGATCCATTTTTTTCAAATCTGACTCGGGTCACTTTCATATGTGGTACTGATTCCGATACACATCTGATGCTTTTGAAAGCGACTGCAGTCTGAACGAACATGTCGCATTAAATCTGTCTTCTACGTCACTGAGTCGGTGGAGGCGAGCGTCGTGTGTGGACGTTCCTGAGGAGAAGCGCTGACAGAAGGAATCAGGAGTCTGTCTGGACATCCTGTCAAGTTTAGCAATTCAAAATCTCCGGGTCAGGGATGAGGTCCTGCCCCAAGTGGAGGAGTTTAAATATCTTGGGGTCTTGTTCACGAGTGAGGGAAAGCTGGAGTGTGAGATCGATAGGCGGATTGGTGCTGCGTCTGCAGTGATGCGGGCGTTGTACCGGTCTGTCGTGGTGAAGAGAGAGCTGAGCCAGAAGATGAAGCTCTCGATTTACCGGTCGATCTACGTTCCTACCCTCACCTATGGTCATGAGCTTTGGGTAGTTACTGAAGGAATGAGATCATGGATACAAGCGGCCGAAATGAGCCCAGAGCGGCTGGGCTCTCCCTTAGAGATAGGGTGAGAAGCTCGGTCATCTGGGAGGGGCTCGGAGTAGATTCGCTGCTCCTCCACATCGAGAGGAGGCAGTTGAGGTGGCTCAGGCATCTGGTCAGGATGCTTCCTGGACGCCTCCCTGGTGAGGTTTTCCGGGCACGTCCAACCGGGAGGAGACCTAAAGGTAGACCCAGGACACGGTGGAGGGACTATGTCTCTCACCTGGCCAGGGAACGCCTTGGGATTCCCCCGGAGGAGCTGGCCCAAGTGGCTGGGGAGAGGGAAGTCTGGGCCTCTTGCCTTAGGCTGCTGCCCCTGCAACCCGACTCCGGATAAGCGGATGAAAATGGATGGATGGATGGTACATTTAAATAATCTTGTGAACAGATCAGTTATAGATTTCTTTTTAGTTGGATTACTCTGTTTCATAGCTGAATTTACATCTTAGTTTACTATTTTCTTTTAAATTGCCACAATTATGATTAGATTTCATCATTTAAATGTAACGTTTTATACTTAGACTTGACTCTAAATATTTTGAAATGGATTTTTTATTCAAAAATTCCTCATACATGTTTTTCCACAATACATTTTTATTTGATATCAGGTTTGATTTAGAAAATTAAGCTTAACTTTATATTTTTTTCATCATTTTACTTTATAAATTAATGATCTTATCCTTTTCGATTAAAAAATTGCTTTTATTTTAAATTTTCCAAACATTTATTCCCAACATTCTCCTCTCTGCTTATTTTTAAAAAAGCACTACTCATGTCTGATTTGAATGGATGGGTGATGAGCGAGCTTCTGCATAAAGACTGAAGATGCAACACAGGAACTGAGTGATGCTTGTTGGATGAGGGGAAACAAGTAAAACACACAGTGGAGTGCCCCTGGATTATAAACTCTTCATCATTTAAAGTGCAATTTGCTTTCCTTCCTTAAAAAGGAACTCAAATCAAACAGGAATGGGTTTAATCCAGAGGATTTAAGGGGAAAAGCGACTGGACATATTCTAGTGAAACTGTGATTATATTTTAATACTTTGCTGACTTTATTCCCCTGGTGGGCACCATGTTGTAAATACAGTACAGTCACCAGGCAGAGTATGTAGCAAACGACACCAGTTTTGAGCCACTTGGAAGTTAGATCCCCAGCTTCAGCAGTCGAGACAGTTTAAAACCGTGTTTATGGTTAATCCTCTCTTGCCAGTGCATTATGGGTTTTGCCTTAATCATGAACCACAGAAGTATGTAAACTATTTTTGTTCTAACTTGCCAATGAAGCGTAAATATTGGCCGTGTACAGTAAAGTGTGCAGGCAGGCCGATGCATCTCCTAACATGCAAACAAAGACAAACGTGTTATTATCCTCATGATTGTCGGGCTCTGTAATGACTCTCCTGTGTACGACACTCAAAATCCTGGAGAACCACTTATGAGTGCAACACATTTTGTAATCTGTTGATCCCATTGTGCTAGCAGGAGCTATACAGTGGCATTATTGTGCTTCTTCTTGAAATATTTCTATGTATTTTTTACAGGCTTTGTAAAGAAACACACCTAAAGCTTAAGTGGCAGGCATGTACCACTTCAACATGTTCAGATATATAAACGGTACGTGTGTTGAAACTTAAACCCCACCTTTGCACCTGGACGTTTATCCTCTTATGGGCACATCAGACGTTTGCAGTCAGCAATACCCGGTGTCATGATTTATCTTTCAGTATATTTCCGCAGCTTGAGTAGTATTTCCAGTTTTGTATAAGAGTGTATTCTTTCCTGATTACCTCTTGTCAATAAATCTATTCTTTCTCAGGGGGCTGAAAGTTTCTGTGTGTTTTTATGAGTTTTTTTGGTGCTTTGTTCATGTAAAAAAGTCTGAAGTCAGACTGAATTTGTCTATATATATATATATATATATATATATATATATATATATATATATATATATACATATGACATTTTTCAAGTCTGTAAAACTCTGAAGATGATCTTATTTGCTGATGATACAAATTTGTTCTACTCTGGAAATGATCCCAATGAAATAATTAAAATTATCAATAAAGAATTAAGTAAACTAAAAAAATGGATCCCCGCCTGATTGCCCATTGACCGCTGGAGATAAGCACCGCCCCCCACCCCCGCTCGACCCTACATGGACAAAGCGGGTTCAGACAATGGATGGATGGACGGATGGATAGATAGAAAAAACTAAGGTAATGACTTTTGGCAATTGTAAAAACAAAACAGAAGTATGTATAAAGATTGATGATGAAAAAATTGAGAATGTAAGTGAAATCAAATTTTTGGGTGTGATACTAGATAAGAAACTCAGTTGGAAGCCCCACATTAGACACATACAAACCAAAGCAGCAAAAAAACATTGCACTTATAAATAAAATGAAGCAACTTTGGACTGTAAATCACTCCATATTCTGTATGGTTAATTAGTTCTGCCATATTTCACTTACTGTATTGGGGAAACAATTATAAAAATGCACTACACCCACTATCAGTATTGCACAAGAGGGTAATACGTGTCATTCATAAAGTTGGGTTCTGGATCATACAAATTCTTCGTTTTACAGTCAAAATACATAAAACTTCAAGACCGGGTTCATTATCAAACAGCTCAAATCATGTTTAAAGCTTGTAAGCACTTATTGCCACCTTATATTCAAAAGCTCTTCAACCAGAGTGATGAAGGATATAATTTACAAAGGACTAAAAATTTTAAAATGCCTAGAGTAAGAATCACTAAAAGGAGTTTTTGTGTATCAGTATGTGGAGTGAAGCTGTGGAATGGGCTGCAGGAAATACACAAACAGTGTCCAAATATAAACAAATTTGAATCACTGTATAAAAATATGATAATTAATGGATATGAAAACGAGGTTCTCTTTGGTTCTGGAATCTATGATATTGTCATTATTATTTTGCTGTTGTTGATGTTATTATTGTCATTCTTATTATTATTACTATCACTATACAAAGTATATATACAAAATTCTCTCATTAGTAGCTGCATATATATGTATATTAATATGTATGTATGTATGTATGTATAGATGGTAATTTGTAAAGGTAAATTAGTAATGTGAGACAAGGGGGTGGGATTGCATAAGCACTTGCTTTTTCTTACTCCCTTTGGACAAAGACTTCTTTTTTGTTGGTATATCTTTTTTTTCTACTATGTTAGTTAATTTTTAAAAATATTTTGTCTTATGTTCAAAATTAACGTTTCAATAAATCAAGCATGTTTCTTGGAGCTGCATTTGCACATCTCTGCCAGGTGGTGGCGACAAATAAACCAAAAATCTGTCCCAAGGTTCTGCTGTCAATCAACAACATAATACGCTCATTGGCTACGTTCTGTCTTGGACGGCCTCCAAGGTTCAGCTGCTAGCCAATGAGGTCCCAGAAACTGTGTTTCGTAAAGTTGAAGGCGGGGCTTGTTACAAAACTTTCTTCCTCGTGGCGCGAACCGTTTCCATAGAAGAATTAGGGGAAGCAGCTGCGAAACAAAAGTCTGTTGCTTGAATTGGTCGCAAGTAGAAACAGCTACTTTCTAAGTGTACCGACATGTCGTCTGTAGCAAGGAAACGAAAAGCCGCAGCGAAGGTACAGTAAACTAGCTTGTTAGCTTAACCGTTCTGTTGCGTGTTGCCGTTAAAAGTTTGAGTTGAATAACGAAACCCGGTTGAAGTTTGAAAGGGGTAGCGGAGCTGTAGTGTTCGCTTCTTTTGCTCACAGCCTCGTTTGGTTTCTTGTTAATTGTCATGCAGGACTTGACTCCCGAGGCACCAGTGCGACGGTCCTCTCTGAGACGCCCCGCGGCTCCCAAACGCCTTTGTTACTCTCCGGTCATAACAGAAAATAGCAAAAAGAAAGTACGTGAAACTGGACGATTTCGCTCCACGTCAAGGCCACTTTTCAGCATGTTTTAGTTGGCTTCCAGCTTCAACACACACTGAATGGGGTGTGCTGGAGCAATGAAACAACTAAAACATGCTGGATAGCAGCCCTCGAGGACTGGAGTGGAATAGACTTTCCATATGTGGTTGTTTTTGATTTTTTTCACCACCAAATTTTTCTCTCAATAGAAACCAAAATCCCCCATAGAGAAGAATGCTGAGAAAAAGCAGGTAAAGGATGAAGATGACACAGAGAACAGTGTTGTGGAACCTACATCTGTAAGTACAGAAACACTGCTCTGTCTTTGTGCTTGGAGGTTTGTGTGTAACGTTTTCGTTTTGGCCTGACAGAATGGTTACGGAGGGCTTTCTGAGTATGAACTGAAGCGCCTGGAGAACATCAAACAGAACCAAGCTTTTCTGTCTTCTATCAACCTGCTTCAGGTAGGCTTGTGGGTTTGGCTCTTTTACTCACCTCAGCCCTAAACTTTAAACTTGTGTGTGACTAAATTACCTAAAGGTGGATATTGTATTTCATCGCTTATCCAAGATCTGGTTGCAGGGGTATCGGTTCTAGCAGGAAAAGTCAGACACGCCTCTTCCCAGTGACACTATCCAGCTGCTCCCGGGAATCCAGAGCAACTGACGAGCCAGAAAGGATATAAAATCCTGTCCGGAAATCAAACAGGAGGCAGACACTCCACACAGTGGTCCCTCGTTTACCGTGGGGCTTACGTGTATTTATTGGTTTTCCCCTTAACTAACTGACGAAAGTGAGCTGCCTGAATGTTTTTCCTCTCAAAACATGGATGCTGATTATTTTACAGCAATAGCAGCACCACGAAGACGATTAAACAACCAGATGTGCCACTCTGTGCGCTCTGTTCAGGTTCAGCAGTCCACTCCTGTCCTGCTCGCTGTAGGGTTGTCACGGTGTGAAAGTTTAACCTCACGGTTATTGTGACCAAAATTACCACGGTTTTCGGTATTATCACGGTATTTTTTTAAACGTGTTACATATTCAGACAACTAAATAAATCCTGTATATCAGGAAAATACTGTCGTCAGTTTGTGTCTAAATTTTGCCTAAAATGTGTTATTTTGTAATTATGTTGTTTATTTGTTTACGTTTTTCCCCTTTAGTCTTTAAAATACCAATATTTGCCCATAACTTCTTATTTTATGTCTGTTTGATGTCATCATTTAAAAAAAATTAGACCAGATGATACTCAGTACTCAAGTAGCCTTCTAATCAGATACTTTTTTACACTTACACGAGTAATAAACCCTATATCAGGAAAATATTGTCCTCGGTTTGTGTTCCAGTGAGCTTTGCAGATGTGGGAAAATGTCATCAGGCAGTAATCATTGTTAAATTCATAATTATTCTCGGAGAGAGACCAACTCTTATCTGCCCCTGGGAGTCCCGTAATGCATAGCGTCATTTCAACATGGCGGTGTCCGCGACACGGTTTATAAGCAGGTAGCGGCGCTGCGGCTGCTTTATATAGCGACTCGTTGCATTCTCCCTCAACCCAAATCCTCGGATCACGTATTTTAGCTAAAATGCTAACGTTAGCTTGCCTTGCGTTGACTGTAGGGTTGTGGGTGATGGTCACGCAGATGTGTCATGAGATTTGAAGCGTTGCTGCCTTTCACAGACACTTTTTCTGCACGTGCTGCAAACAGGATAGCTGTCTTCTATAAACTGTCCCTCGGCATTCTTCAAATATCCAAAAGATGCCCGTACTTCCGACTTTGTCTTCTTTGAGGAATAATAAATGTCCTCCTGAGCGCTGCCGTCTCCTCCTTTGGCCATTATTTCAGCTTTAGATTCAAGAAAGTTTTGGTTGTAAACAACAAAGCGTGTATGTGCCGCCGGCAACTTCAGCAGATGATACGGTGGCTAAGGGTCACCACGCCTACACCGCAGCCACGGTAACCCACCGAGATAATATATGTTTTAAAAAACAAGACGGTTATTATTATTGTCAACTTTTTTACCGGGGTGTACCGCTACACCGGTTACCGTGACAATACTAGCTCGCTGCTATCATTGTAACTTTTAAAACCAAAAGAGACCCTGGATGTGGACTCGCCGAGCAAAAACTTTTCAGATTGTCACATTTAATGTTTCTCCTCCCAGCCATGGACATTTTAGACATAAATTGTCCAACTGTTACTGGCATACTGTTCAAACAGCAGCCAGCTTGACTGTTATTGGTGCTTTTCTTGTCTAATCCCGCTGTCCCAATATCTGATTATTTCCGTTTGTCTTTTCCATTTTCTGATTGGATTTTCATTAATGTCTATTTGTTGTTGCCTTATGTTTACCATCGGGTGGGGGAACCACGTCACAGGGAGGGACTACTGTACTCTAACTTTTTTCAGTGTGGAGGAGCTGCAGCTCTCACTGGATAATGGAGCTTCTCGCCTTTTCTCTAAAGCAGTGGTTCCCAAACTTATTTAGCCGCGCACCCCCTTCTATGTTCCGACCATGTTGACGCACCCCCCAGCCCCACATCAGGGCATGGCTATATATATATATATATATATATATATATATATATATATATATATATATATATCAGACGTCACGCTAAACCAGGGGTCGGCAACCTGTTCCCGTCAAAGAGCCATTATTACCCGTTTCCCACAGTAAAGAAAACACCGCAGCAGCCGCGGCATTGTGGGCGGGGCCTACCCTCAGACAGCAGAGAGCTGCTTTAACCAATCACAACAGGTGACAGCAGCCGGTACCGGTCGCTCGTGTACGTCAAAGTTATCTTTCATAAGACGATAATCAATAAAACGATTTATATGAAGTGGATCCAGAAGTTGTAGCCCGTCTCTGCCGACAATATTTTGATATTTTTCACCGTTGATGGTTTTACTGAGCAGGTGCCACTTTTGTCACACGTTTCTTTTTAAAACATGTTTAGACTGTTCACAATACAAATCCAGGCTCTGTCACGTTTGACTGTTGTAATTAAAGTAAACTTTGTAGGTGGGGAAGGTCAGAAAAGGATCCGATCATTTTGTTTTTCCCTCATTTACAGTGACGGAGATAACGGTGCAGTCCGCCTGGCTCTGGTGTTAATCAAGTTAAATTTGTAACAATTTTCACAAGAAAACAGAACAGTTAAAAGCAGGACTTGTGTTGACCGGACAGTTCTCGTACGTGGCCGTTTATTTTGACGGAGAAAGAATAGAAAGAATTACCCCGACGCATGCAGACAAACTGACATTTTATTCGTTTCGCACATCGCAGATGTAGCTACATCACTCAAGAAAAGATTCCCATCTGAACATCTGAGCTGGACATTGCTCAGCGCAGCTCACTGTCAGCGCGTACATAAGGTGCACCGCGAGCTGAAGATGTGGAGAGGGGCTTGGAGCGCGTTGCAGAACCAGAGCGCATGCGGGAAGATTCCTTCCACTGAAGCGAGAGTTTTCCAAACCCGGTCTCTCAGAGAGACTTGTCACTTAGAAAATGTTCCCTGATGATGAAACTTTGGCTGAATTGTGCTTGTTCCTGTCTCCAATGTGGCGTCTGAGGAGAATCCCAGAATCTCACATCGTCTTCAGCTCAGAAAGCGCCTATGATTACGCACAAGCGTGACGTGTCAACCCGGTCTCACAGTAAGACCGGGTTGGAACTGTTCAGGTTTACGCAGACAATCTTTACATTTGGAATTAGCTTAGAGATGTAAAATTTATGCAGTAAAATATAAAGCATTTTATTTAAATATCCATTCATTATTTTACAATCACAGAGAGCCACATCAGATGGAAGAGCCGCGGGTTGCCGACCCCTGAGCTAGGGCATGTGCGGAGGACACACACACACACACACACACACACACACACACACACACACACACACACACACACACACACACTCACACACACTACTTGTTTTCAATTACATTTATTGGGCCCACTTCCATTTTCTTAAGCCCACCCACAAATGAGTTTCTGGCTACACTAATGGTGACTTTTGACAGACTCTGAGCTCCGCAGCCATTACTTTTCACCTTGCGCACCCCCTAGCGACAGCTCGCGCACCCCCAGGGGTGTGCGCACCACACTTTGGGACTCCCTGCTCTAAAGCCTGGCCACCTGGTTCCAGAATCTTGCTCGTTTCTTGACCATTGATGAGGTTTTGGAGGTTGGTGGGCCAGTAATTCAAGACGAGGTTTCCCCCAGTGCTTTATAAGCCTGGCGGCCCACCAGGCCTAAGCGTCATGCCACGCCCCCCTCCCCGACCCTACCTTGTCCGCTGACACGAATGGCGCAACGAAACTAGAGCCCTCCATCAGCTGATACTGGTGAGAAACAGCAGTGGAACATGTGCAACCCAGCCCCGCTCTCACAGAGGAGCGCTGCGGGATGGAGCGCGCGACCCCCACCCCCCATGGCCAAATCCGCCAGCCTTAACTCATTTTCTGGCGGAAACCCCTCAAGAGCTTTGCCATTTTGCTCTGTTCATTTTTTTTCACTGCGGACTTCATTAGTGAAGATGCCCGGATGTGTCGATCCATCTCTTGTATCATTGCACCATCGCTAGCAAATCAAATGCCATGACACGTAAACTCCTCATCTGGAGACGGGCTCACTCCTAACCTGGAACAAGCATTCCACTCTTTTCCAGTTAAGGACCATTGCCTCTGGTTTGGAAGAGTGAACTCTCATCCCAGCTGCGGCGTACTCAATTGCTAACCTCTTTAGAGTCTGTAAGTTGTGGATTGAAGACTTCAGATCCTGTCCATGAAGACCACAAATGGGATCGGAAACCAGAGGAAGTCCTCGTGGAATCCATCTTATGCTGGGAACAAGTTTTACTTGGAGCCAAAAATGAATTCAAACAGAATCAGTAGAAATAAATACTCATCTTTATTGAGAAGAGTCCAATCATGTTGGTCTGTGGTTGTTTATGATCTTTTTATTGTGTCTAATGTTTTCCTTTATTTGAAGGCAACAGAAGACCTGAAGCGGTCAACACGACGAAAGTGTTCACAGAAGGGGGCTGAGGTACGATCATCCCAAATGGTGCATCATAGGAGGGTTCATTCACAAGCAAAAGGAAGTAATTATCCTACCAAGCTAACAAAAATACAATTATTTTTGAGGGTTTATTCATTGCTGCAAGTGCTGAACGGTCTGGTTCAAAACCATAGGCCCTGCCCTGCCCTGCCCTGCCCTGCAGGGCGGCCCTGCCCTGCCCTGCCCTGCATGGCGGCCCTGCCCTGCCCTGCAGGGCGGCCCTGCCCTGCCCTGCCCTGCCCTGCAGGGCGGCCCTGCCCTGCCCTGCCCTGCCCTGCCCTGCAGGGCGGCCCTGCCCTGCCCTGCCCTGCCCTGCCCTGCCCTGCAGGGCGGCCCTGCCCTGCCCTGCCCTGCAGGGCGGCCCTGCCCTGCCCTACCCTGCCCTGCCCTGCAGGGCGGCCCTGCCCTGCCCTGCCCTGCCCTGCAGGGCGGCCCTGCCCTGCCCTACCCTGCCCTGCCCTGCAGGGCGGCCCTGCCCTGCCCTGCAGGGCGGCCCTGCCCTGCCCTGCCCTGCCCTGCAGGGCGGCCCTGCCCTGCCCTGCCCTGCCCTGCAGGGCTGCCCTGCCCTGCCCTGCCCTGCCCTGCAGGGCTGCCCTGCCCTGCCCTGCCCTGCCCTGCCCTGCCCTGCCCTGCAGGGCGGCCCTGCCCTGCCCTGCCCTGCCCTGCCCTGCCCTGCAGGGCGGCCCTGCCCTGCCCTGCCCTGCAGGGCGGTCCTGCCCTGCCCTGCCCTGCATGGCGGCCCTGCCCTGCCCTGCCCTGCAGGGCGGCCCTGCCCTGCCCTACCCTGCCCTGCCCTGCAGGGCGGCCCTGCCCTGCCCTGCCCTGCAGGGCGGCCCTGCCCTGCCCTGCCCTGCCCTGCCCTGCAGGGCAGCCCTGCCCTGCCCTGCCCTGCCCTGCAGGGCGGCTCTGCCCTGCCCTGCCCTGCCCTGCAGGGCGGCCCTGACCTGCCCTGCCCTGCCCTGCAGGGCTGCCCTGCCCTGCCCTGCCCTGCAGGGCTGCCCTGCCCTGCCCTGCCCTGCCCTGCAGGGCGGCCCTGCCCTGCCCTGCCCTGCAGGGCTGCCCTGCCCTGCCCTGCCCTGCCCTGCCCTGCAGGGCGGCCCTGCCCTGCCCTGCCCTGCCCTGCCCTGCCCTGCCCTGCCCTGCCCTGAGGGTCAGAGCGCACTCGACTAAAGGTGTGGCCACTTCAGGGGCGCTGGTGACGTTAGCTCAGCTGCTAGCTGGGCTGAACCCAACACTTTCATGCAGTTTTGCCATCTGGTTTTTGTGGCCTCTTCTGAAGCTCATCAACTTCTTTCTGCTGGTTCTGAATTGGCATCTTAAATTGCGTTCTAAGCCCAGGTTTGATAGCTGCTTATGGGGTGCTTCTTGATGTCCCATAGTACCTTCATTGTACCAAGTGAATCGACTGAAAGGGAGTGTTAGGTTATGCGTATAACCACTGTTTCCAAAAGATTTGTTCACGAGTTTTGGGAACACCACCCACAACAATGAACAAAGGTTCACCAATTAAAACAAACCTAATGAAAGGAAACTCACTTTTAGTGAGACATTCAATCATTGATTTATTTTGTGTTTTTGTGGAGATCAGTGATAAATAATACAGATTACTGGGATACAGGAGAAATGTGCACCAGCTCTGGAGGAGGGTAGAGGAGCCAAGGATTGTAGTCCAATAGCTTTACTTTAATATGTGAAAAAGTAGTCTGAAAAAAAAAAGTTTGATAAAGAAGCTACTCAAATAGTAAGTACACCTTTTATCATAAAATCGGATTTAATTTGTTGAACTTGTTTAATAAGGTAAAGTTTTGTTGTTTTCTCAGATGGGAGGAGATTTAAAACATCAGATCGGTTTCCTGTAAATCTAAACACAGCGGTGTGAAAAACTAGTTGCCCCCTTCCTGATTTCTTATTCTTTTGCATGTTTGTCACACAAAATGTTTCTGATCATTAAACACATTTAACCGTTAGTCAAAGATAACAAGTAAACACAAAATGCAGTTTTGAAATGATGGTTTTTATTATTTAGGGAGAAAAATATCCAAACCTGCATTGCCCTGTGTGAAAAAGTATTTGCCCCCTGAACCTAATAACTGGTTGGACCTCCCTTAGCAGCAATAACTGCAATCAAGCGTTTGCAATAACTTGCTACGCGTCTTTTGCAGCGCTCTGGAGGAATTTTGGCCCACTCATCTTTGCAGAATTGTTGTAATTCAGCTTTATTTGAGGGTTTTCTAGCATGAACCGCCTTTTTAAGGTCATGCCATAGCATTGCAATAGGATTCAGGTCAGGACTTTGACTAGGCCACTCCAAAGTCTTCATTTGGTTGTTCTTCAGCTATTCAGAGGTGGATTTGCTGGTGTGTTTTGGGTCATTGTCCTGCTGCAGCACCCAAGATCGCTTCAGCTTTAGTTGACGAACAGATAGCCGGACGTTCTCCTTCAGGATGTTTTGGTAGACGGTAGAATTCATGGTTCCATTTATCACAGCAAGCCTTCCAGTTCCTGAAGCAGCAAAACAACCCCAGACCATCACACTGCCACCACCATATTTTACTGTTGGTATGATGTTCTTTGTCTGAAATGCTGTGTTACTTCTACGCCCGATATAACGGGACATTTACCTTCCAAAAAGTTCAACTTTTGTCTCATCAGTCCACAAGGTGTTTTCCCAAAAGTCTTGGCAATCACTGAGATATTTCTTAGCAAAATTGAGACGAGCCCTGATGTCTTTTTGCTTAACAGTGGTTTGCGTCTTGGAAATCTGCCATGCTGGCCATTTTTGCCCAGTCTCTTTCTTATGGTGGAGTCGTGAACACTGACCTTAATTGAGGCAAGTGAAGCCTGCAGTTCTTTAGAAGTTGTCCTGGAGTTTTTTGTGATCTCTCGGAGGAGTTGTCTCTGCGCTCTTGGGGTAATTTTGGTCAGCCGCCCACTCCTGGGAAGGTTCACCACTGTCCCATGTTGTTGCCATTTGTGGATAATGGCTCTCACTGTGGTTCGCTGGAGTCCCAAAGCTTTAGAAATGGCTTTATAACCTTTACCAGACTGATGGATCTCACTTACTTTTGTTCTCATTTGTTCTTGAATTTCTTTGGATCTTGGCATGATGTCTAGCTTTTGAGGTTCTTTTGGTCTACTTCTCTGTGTCAGGCAGCTCATATTTGAGTGATTTCTTGATTGAAACAGGTGTGGCAGTAATCATGCTTGGCTACAGGATGTTGTTCTCTCCCTAAATAAAACTATCATTTCAAAACTGCATTTTGTGTTTACTTGTGTTATCTTTGACTAATGGTTAAATGTGTTTGATGATCAGAAACATTTTGTGTGAGAAACATGCAAAAGAATAAGAAATCAGGAAGGGGGCAAATAGTTTTTCACACCACTGCAACTGCTTATCCGAGTTAGGGCTGATTCTATGAATGGAGCACAATCACTAGAGAGCTTTTCATCACAGCAGTTTTTATTCAAGACTCAGTTGAACCTTTTTCCTACAGTTCCAGCGTTTTTGTTGTTAAACTACAGCTGGTAAGTGCCTGTCTTACAGTTGTTTTATCCTACAGACAAACAAATCAGAGCCTGAAGAATGATGTAGCTCCAGCTGAAACCTGAAACGGAACATTCAAATTTGGTTAAACTTAGTTTGTTCAGTCAGACTTTGCTGATAAAAAGGAAAACATTTTGCTTTAAAAAATGAAATATTGTACATTAATAAATTGTTGGTCTTTCTTCTGCTAGACCAAGCACGGGTACGGAGAAGATGGAGTTAAACACCTTTTAAGTTGACAGAACGTGGAGACAAATGATCAGAAGTCCATTCACTGTTTCACCGCTCATGAGGGGGAGAGCCTTTGCAACATACAGCCGGTCCCGCGACCTGCTCCCGTCAGTTGCTTCGGACAGACTCTCGCCGTTCTACTGAAAACGGCTGATTTTTATTGAAGATTACAGGAATGTTACATACGCAGTTTGCCATGTACATACGTCAATGATCATGACAGGTGAAAATAACAGCCTTGTTAGCGGACAGTTTCCTTGAGATTACCAGGAACATCCTGATATATTCATGACAGGAGAAGATACATTCACTGGTACCGAGAGGCACTGAGTGGAGATGGAATGTGCACACTCCTTTCTCTTGTGCAGGAGAAGATACACAGCTATTAATCTTTGTGTGAAGGCCTTGAGTATCTGAGCGAGTTTCCATAGCATAGATAATAAAATGAGCTTATAAGGTAAATATATATATATATTGCCTTGTTAGGCAGGATCTAACATGTCACAAGAACTTGTAATTCTTAAGATAAGCAGAAACATCCTTGGTAACCTGGTACAAGAAGAGACTGCAATGTCTCACTCCCTTTTGGAGTTCCTGCAGCTGTTTTAAGAGCTTGTGCAGGAGAGAAACACAGAGAGGCCTTTATATTATAACATGATCCCATAATGAAAAGAGTAGCATGTAAGAATGAATAATAAAAGAGCTTATATGAGAGTTACATATATTTTCAATCCCCCTTTTGAACTCTTTTAAGAGTTCAACAAAGATGTAGGAAATCAAAACAATAACAACTCCAAATTCCATCAAAAAGAATATAATAAGCAGAGTTTTAAAACACCAATACAAACAACACCAATACAAACAATCAATCAGATTACATTTTCTCATATCTCTAGCAGTAAACTAATAAAAAAAAACATGATTATACTTTCAACTGAACATGTCACAACATGTATGGATCGCATGCAACTCCATATGAGGGCGAAAAACCCTAATTATCATATGTTTATAGGGAAAATTCCCCCATGTCCCCCCTTTTGTCATATCTCAATTTTGGGGCGAACGCCTGTTGGCATAGAGTGTGCATGCCTAGGACATCAATGATCAAAAGAAATAAAAACAACACAATCAAAAAACTCATAGAAATAAACAGTTTAAGGGATTGTTACAGAAATCACTCAATATTCTCACACTCTAACAACATCTTCTTCATCATGAGAGTCATCACTTTCATCAGAGGGTTCCCCTCCCAAATAGATTTTAGGATTGGCTAGTAACAAGGGCATCTGGATAATTGGGTCAGCAGGTGGAGGAGAGATGGCAGTGGTGATCAATATGTGCATTCAGAATTGAGTTTGGGAATGCCATGAGTGTAAACATATATCTAATACTAAACAGGTAAATGAATAATAATATAAAATGAGTAGTGGGTATAAAATATAACCCTTGTAAAATAAATGAGGGTGTTAAATAGAACCCTTGTAGAATGTTCATAGGGTGGTTACTTCTTCCCCCTGTTGAGGTCCTTTCACTGGCTCCAGGCAGCTGCAGGGGGTGATGATGTCAAGATTCTCGTCCTGCAGGATGTGGTGGCAGCTTGGCACGCTACTGTAGTCAGCAACTTCTCTTCCAGGTTTTAGTCTGTGATCCTTTTTTTTTTTTTATTTTTTAGTTAGGCAGATGTCAGCTGCTTCTCGTCCTGGTCCTTGGGTACTTTTTCTGGTCAGGCAGATGTCGGCTGCTTCTCTTCCAGGTTAGGCTCCTCCCGTCCAGCCGGACAGCGTGTGACGTCCTCTCCGTGATCCTGTATGGCTCGGTCCACCTCGGTTCCGTCCACTTCCTTTTGGTGACTTTTAGCAGGACCCAGACGCCTGGCACCGAAGGCGAAGCCTCTTCGTGTGTGTAGTTTTGGTCCAATGAAGGCTTTCTCGGCTTGTGCAGTCCTTGATCTCGGCAGATAGTTGGTAGGAAGGCTCACACTCCGGCCGGACCAGAAGTTCCCTGAACCGATCGCCTAGGGATTAAAGGTTATGCACAAAAATGTCCTAGCTCTTACTGACCCTAGCCTCTGATACCTTCAACATCAGACACATACAGTTACAAACAGCAAGCGCAATTAAAGGTATAGTGACATCACGACATGGACACACAGACACACAAACACATACACATGCACATACACAGAGAGAGAGGGAGAGAGTAAGAATGTGTGTGGGAGAAAGAAATGAGTGGGATCCACTTTGCCACCAGCATCTCCACCTGTGTCACAGAGAAAAAAATTACAAAGAAATTAAAACATAAAGCAAACAACAATAATTCAATGAGTATAAATGATCAAACTAAAATATACAACCATGCATGGGTTTTATAACAGTTCCAGCAACACTGGAGATGATGCCTTGTACAATGAATTCTTAAGATGTCCTTCATCAATTAGAGGTTATAACCAAATTGTTTCAGGATCCTGAATTTGAATTTGAATTGGTTAATTTACTCAGAATAGTCCAATGTCTTTGTTGATGTTTCTCAAGGCTCGGCCATGCCCATATAGATAAATAAGCAAACAAACAAGACAAACACAGTCAAACACACGGTCCATACACGTCTCTGTGCCCTCACACACCAAGCAAATGTCAGACTGAAGCGAAAGTGTGAAATACTTAACCTAACGCTAAATCAGTGGAAAGAAAAAATAGGACCTAAAGCGTGTAATCAAATTAATCCAACAAAACTTCCCATAACTGCTGTTCTAAACTCACGTTGCGATGTGATCTCTCCAATTAGAAATTAGGACAATCACTTTACTATCAATTCAACCAAAAAGTTTCAGGTTGTCCCTTACCTAAACTACCTGTCTTTCTTACCTTCTTTCTTTCTTTCTTTCTTTCTTTTTTAGGAACACTACTCGCACAAGAAATCCTAAGAATTAATTCACTACTTAAGGTTAATTCATAAATAACGAAACTGCAGTTACAGGTTTGTTTGTGCATAGTATTGGTAATCAGCAGTTTTTTTCCTTATCTCCTCATCTAGAAGTGTTTCTGTGCTACTCCTCCATCTATAACACAAGTTAGTATCATCCTTAAAGCATCTGAAATTAAGCTGCATTGCTAAATCAATAACGTGATTTGTGCTAAGAGATACTCCCCTATCCTCTTCCTTTTTCCAGTGGCACTGAATGACAGATTTTAGATCAATTTAACGTTTTATGACTATTACGTTTCATTTAATTAATTTTGCTTTTTCTCTCTTATTTTTATCTATTTATTTATTTATGTTATTTATTTATTTATCATGCCATCCTGTGATGATAATCTTAAAGACTTTTTAGCCAATTGTCGTCAAAAAGGCCAATTAAAATATTATGTTAAAGATTTCACAAGATAAAAAATGTGTACATAATTTTTATCGAATGAGGGGTACCATTTATTCAATATCTTGTAACATTATTTACTACCTCACTATTGTCTCGGATGAGATGTTCCATGAATCATTTAGTCAGCTGAATGCCAAATTATTCATTTAATGTTTATTTTTATGCAATGAATGGAATGGGATGGAACGTTACTATAAACTGTCCGGAAATTTGCGCATGTTTGCTCGAAGGAGAGAACTGTTGAAGCCTAAAGCGTTCTCCTAGACTTATAAATAGACACCGTTTCCTTAACTAATGAAGATAAGTGATGACGCCGATGAATGACTTTTTGAAAAGAAAATAAGGCTTTACTGCATGTCCGCTGCAGCTGAGAATCCTAAGACAATAAAGATTATATTGACGTCCAATGGTGAGTTGGGCTGAAATCCAGGTTACTAATCCTATTATTTATTTATTTATTGATATTATTATTATCTTTTTTTAGGCTAACTTTCTCAGTTAACTATGTTCTACAGTAGTTTAGTAAATTTTCCACAGTTCTGACATTTCATCAATTCAACTGGTTGTTGCCAAAAAGCCTTGTTCATTACCTGACTGCAGCAAGCACTCTTTTACTGGGTGTAACCATAGGAAACAGTCTCTTTTGAGCCTCTCTTTGTAAGTCCAGGATGACCACCGTCATTGATTAAAGTTCACATGTTAGCACACATGCTCCCCCTTTTGTACTTTGTTTCATCAGCAGCAGGGCAAATAAGTTTCTGCCTCTTTGTCCATCTTGTAGTGCTCCCCGTCTTTATGTTATGAGTCACAGCTTTTGGTGAGGGCTTCCAGGTTCTCTTTGGTGAGGGCTTCCAGGTTCTCTTTGTATAGAAGTCAGAGCCAAACATTCTTTGCAGCTGGTTGTGACAGGCCCACCCAGTAAAGTTCATGCCTGCCACAATGCACAGCAAACGTTTTCCTTAAATATGTTGATTGAGTTAAAATGACAGAACTTTCTCTTTTACAAATCAAAATCAACGATGGTTTCTAATATTTAGTCGACTTTATTGACTCAAAGGTAAATCTAGACTACTTCCTATGCACAATTTTTCTGAATCGTCAAATCGGTTCTACACAGGTTTTAAACTTTAGGCACAATCTATCCCAAATGCAAGATCCCTCCTTTCATTTTTTGTTTATCTATTTTATTTTGGGAAAATAACTACCAGTTTTTAACTCAAAACAGCCTAGTACAGTTTCTAGCCAGGTTACAGGAAATAATACTTAGTTTATCTGTTTTTTCATTATTCAGCATCTCAAAATCCAGCCATTAACGTTAATGGTTCTTAAAGTTGAGGTAAGACAATTATTGGATTTTGTTTTATAGCAAGATTTAACAAATATTTTATTTCCTGACTGATTATTTGTTAATTTTATGGTTTTCATAAAGATGATCCTGAGAGGTTCAGAGCTGCTTTTCGCAGTACCCTGTGCTATTTTTAGACTGCGGGACTCCTGTGTGTAAAAGTGGGTGGAGTCAGGTCCCCAGGCTGAAACTCCAGTCATTCTCACTAGATCTGCCCGAGAGGAAGGATCTCCTGAATACCCTAACCAGAAGCCTTAAGGTACGTCCAAAACACCGAAAAATATCCTTTCTAAAGTCACAAATTGCTTAAAACTGCATGTTACACAGAAAAACTGTGAGAGCGAGGGAGTCCAGCTGACTCCACGGCCCATAATCAGACAAAATACTTCCTTTATAACCACGACCATACAACTTTTGTATTTTAAGGGATTTTCTTGTCCTCACACTAACGATAAATTCTTTTTCTATTGTTTCCACAGTCTCTTGAACTAACTAACCGTCTAGCAAAATCATGGACCGCACCCTGTTTCTCAAGCAGCTGCTCCCTCTATTAAAAACTGAGTCATTCAGAAGATCCAGCGAAAGCAGCTCATGCAAGAAGACACGCATCCACTCATTCACATGGCACAGACGACATTCTTTGTTTGTCACAGTCTTTTTTTTAAAGTAAGTCAGTTCGTCACTTATTTATTCTCTCTCTCTATATATATATATAATATTTTAAGCACAGAATTTATTTAACACTGCACTGGTTATTTTCAGAATTTATTGCTTACTACGCTTTTAAGCAGGACTTATGTAACATTAGCGCAAATCCAATTGCAATTTTTTGAGAGCGCTCTGAGAAATAGTTTATATATTTATTTTCTGCAGATCTGTTTCGATTTTACTGTTTAGCAGCTATCTGATTTTATGTATATGTATATCCATATGTTTCTAAAATAAAAGCTGTCATTTACAACCTTACTTGCGTTTCTTATTTATTTATTTATTTATTTATTTATTTTTTCCTCTTTTTTTTTTATCTCCAGGCCACTTAACCCCCAGATCAGGGTCACTCACATGCTGCCCCGCACACAAATGATTATCACGCTTGTACACTACATACAGGTGCTGGCCAGTAAATTAGAATATCATCAAAAGGTTGAAAATATTTCAGTAATTCCATTCAAAACGTGAAACTTGTACATTATATTCATGCAATGCACACAGACCAATGTATTTCCAATGTTCATTACATTTAAATTTGATATTCATAAGTGACAACTAATGAAAACTCCAAATTTGGTATCTCAAAAAATTAGAATATTCTGAAAAGGCTGAATATAGAAGACACCTGCTGCCACTCTAATCAGCTGATTTACTCAAAACACCTGCAAAGGCCTTTAAAAGGTCCCTCAGTCTTGTTTTGAAGGCACCACAATCATGGGGAAGACTTCTGACTTAACAGCTGTCCAAAAGACAATCATTGACACCTTGCACAAGGAGGGCAAGACACAAAAGGTGATTGCTAAAGAAGCTGGCTGTTCGCAGAGCTCTGTGTCCAAGCACATTAACAGACAGGCGAAGGGACGGAAAAAATGTGGTAGAAAAAAGTGTACAAGCTCTAGGGATAACCGCACCCTTTAGAGAATTGTGACGACAAACCCATTCAAAAATGTGGGGGAGATCCACAAAGAGTGGACTGCAGCTGGAGTCAGCGCTTCAAGAACCACCACGAGGAGACTCATGAAAGACATGGGATTCAGGTGTCGCATTCCGTGTGTCAAGCCACTCTTGAACAAGAAACAGCGCAAGAAGCGTCTCGCCTGGGCCAAGGACAAAAAGGACTGGACTGATGCTGAGTGGTCCAAAGTTATGTTTTCTGATGAAAGCAAGTTCTGCATTTCCTTTGGAAATCAAGGACCCAGAGTCTGGAGGAAGAGCGGAGAAGCACAGAATCCATGTTGCATGAGGTCCAGTGTAAAGTTTCCACCGTCAGTGATGGTGTGGGGTGCCATGTCATCTGCCGGTGTTGGCCCACTCTGTTTCCTGAGGTCCAGGGTCAATGCAGCCGTCTACCAGGAAGTTTTAGAGCACTTCATGCTTCCTGCTGCTGACCAACTTTATGGGGATGCAGACTTCACCTTTCAACAGGACTTGGCACCTGCACACAGTGCCAAAACCACCAGCACCTGGTTCAAGGACCATGGTATCCCTGTCCTTGATTGGCCAGCAAACTCGCCTGACCTTAACCCCATAGAAAATCTATGGGGTATTGTGAAGCGGAGGATGCAATACGCTAGACCCAACAATGCAGAGGAGCTGAAGACGACTATCAGAGCAACCTGGGCTCTCATAACACCTGAGCAGTGCCACAGACTGATCGAGTCCATGCCACGCCGCATTACTGCAGTTATTGAGGCAAAAGGAGCCCCGACTAAGTATTGAGTGCTATACATGCACATTCTTTTCATGTTCATTCTTTTCAGTTGGCCAACATTAGAGAAACAAACATTTTTTCATTGGCCTTTAGAATATTCTAATTTTCTGAGATACCAGATTTGATGTTTTCATTGGTTGTCACCTATAAATATCAAAATTAAACGTAATAAACATCGGAAATACATTGGTCTGTGTGCATTGCATGAATATAATGTACAAGTTTCACGTTTTGAATGGAATTACTGAAATATTTTCAACCTTTTGATGATATTCTAATTTACTGGCCAGCACCTGTATGTATATATATGTATACACATATACATATGTTACTTTGAAAACCTTTTATTTATTAACTGGTGGTGTTCTGTTCAAAGACTGATCAGAACAGGGTTGCAGAATTTGAATTTTGCGTAGCTCCAAACATTAATTTTAGCACTGCAGTGTAATTTACATAGACGAGTTGCAACTTTTTAAAGCTCTTATTTATTTTATTTATTTATTTTCTGGTACCGCATCAGGCCTTCACACACACACCCAGCGCTGTACACTCACACACACACACACGGAGCTCCCAAAACTCTGCTCTGCATTCTGCACTCTCCTAGTGCTGCACTTTCAATCCAGAGCCGTAAGCAGCCTCTTGCTGCGCCTCACACACACAGGCTGAACTCAGCTTACACACACAGGAAGCTTGTCTGCAGCTGTGCCTTTTTTCTCTCGATTCTGCAGCCTTCACTTCCCAAATCTTTCTCCAGTTACCTCTACTGTTAACATCTACCCCTTTTTTCTTCATCGCCTCTTCCGCTGACTTTCTCAATAAAACCTTATTTCTCGTGGCTTCAACTGGGCTGCTTGTCATATTTAAACATTGCTCATTTTATGCAAAAACAGCCAAAAGCACGCAGAAATAGCCAAAAGCACTGCTCTCTTCACACAGAAGCAGTCAAAACATTTATCATCTTATGCAAAAACAGTTACCTCAGAACATTTTTCTCATCTCATGCAAAAGGTCCTTGACCTTAAAAATCCAGGGAGCTCTCTTTAGCCTCCCCTTCCCTTAACACAAAACCAGGTCCTTGACCTTAAAATCCAGGGAGCTCTCTTTAGCCTCCCCTTCCCTTAACATAAAACCAGGTCCTTGACCTGTGGACTTTTAGGGTTCCCACACCTATGGATCCAGCCAAGCATTATATAACCTCGTTATATATTCTATCCGCTCGTCAGCAAATAGTGTGGTCAGCCACGACCTGGAAATGGAACTTTAGGGCTATTCTATTAGCCCTGGGTCACCATCCCTTCTTCTGTACTATTTCCTTTTCTCATTTACTCATTAAACCATTAGAAAAATCCTCATTTCATTTCACCATTAAACCATTACAAAAAATCTCTTATTCTTTCTGCACTTGTCTCCACTTTCTTCTCCAACTATTATTTTAGGACCACAGCTACTGTGATTCTGGACACAAAGGCTTTGGATAAATCCAATGAGCAGATTTTAGATAATAGGCTCTGCTCACCTTGTTTTCCACCGCGGTGTTCTGTGCCAAGATCGTTCACTGGGTCAGTAGGTCGAATCATCCTCCAAAAACTCCTTTTTCTTCAAAAAGAAAAAATCCTGTTCGTGACGCCAAATTTGTTGGTCTTTCTTCTGCTAGACCAAGCACGGGTACGGAGAAGATGGAGTTAAACACCTTTTAAGTTGACAGAACGTGGAGACAAATGATCAGAAGTCCATTCACTGTTTCACCGCTCATGAGGGGGAGAGCCTTTGCAACATACAGCCGGTCCCGCGACCTGCTCCCGTCAGTTGCTTCGGACAGACTCTCGCCGTTCTACTGAAAACGGCTGATTTTTATTGAAGATTACAGGAATGTTACATACGCAGTTTGCCATGTACATACGTCAATGATCATGACAGGTGAAAATAACAGCCTTGTTAGCGGACAGTTTCCTTGAGATTACCAGGAACATCCTGATATATTCATGACAGGAGAAGATACATTCACTGGTACCGAGAGGCACTGAGTGGAGATGGAATGTGCACACTCCTTTCTCTTGTGCAGGAGAAGATACACAGCTATTAATCTTTGTGTGAAGGCCTTGAGTATCTGAGCGAGTTTCCATAGCATAGATAATAAAATGAGCTTATAAGGTAAATATATATATATATATTGCCTTGTTAGGCAGGATCTAACATGTCACAAGAACTTGTAATTCTTAAGATAAGCAGAAACATCCTTGGTAACCTGGTACAAGAAGAGACTGCAATGTCTCACTCCCTTTTGGAGTTCCTGCAGCTGTTTTAAGAGCTTGTGCAGGAGAGAAACACAGAGAGGCCTTTATATTATAACATGATCCCATAATGAAAAGAGTAGCATGTAAGAATGAATAATAAAAGAGCTTATATGAGAGTTACATATATTTTCAAAATGTATGTAGAGATAAAATTAAAGAATTTACCTGAGGATCCGACTCCATCCATCGGGGGTGAGGTGACGGGTTCTAAAGGGAACAAATGGCTCGTCAGGTTATGTTTGTTTCTTGCAAGTGAGAGGTTATTCAATTCTGATTTTCGTCCTTGTGACATCACAAATGGTGACGTTTTGAAATGACTTTTTTTAGACACATAATTCCTAAACCAAACACTGACAAAAAAATGGATGGACATATTTTTATCGAGTTTGGAGTATTTATGGAGAACGTACACATGATAGCAATAAGGCTGTAAAAGGTGAGCTTTGCTTATGTTCCCTTTTAAAGAAACAAAACTGATTCATCAAATTATTTGTTTTCTTTGTGTAAATTTGTTGACAGCAAGCTCAAAGTTCAAAGCCACTTCTTTTTTATTTTTATTGATAAAACATCAAATCGTGACTGAAAGACGACACGGTTAGTTAAATTAAAACCAGTTTCTCTAAAATCTGTTTATATTCCTAACCAATAATGGGTTGTTCACAGGTGCTCTGGCTCTTATCCTACGGTATACAATGACAGTGTGGATCTAGTGATGAAACCCTGCACAGCTTGTAAATAATATACTCTCTGGGGAATGTGGATAGCTGTGACACCGTATCGCTTCAGCACTTTTTAAATCACTAACAACATTATAGAATCTGCCCTGCCCTGCCCTGCCCTGCCCTGCAGGGCGGCCCTGCCCTGCCCTGCCCTGCAGGGCGGCCCTGCCCTGCCCTGCCCTGCAGGGCGGCCCTGCCCTGCCCTGCCCTGCCCTGCCCTGCCCTGCAGGGCGGCCCTGCCCTGCCCTGCCCTGCCCCGGCCTAGGGAGAAAAATATCCAAACCTGCATTGCCCTGTGTGAAAAAGTATTTGCCCCCTGAACCTAATAACTGGTTGGGCCTCCCTTAGCAGCAATAACTGCAATCAAGCGTTTGCAATAACTTGCTACGAGTCTTTTGCAGCGCTCTGGAGGAATTTTGGCCCACTCATCTTTGCAGAATTGTTGTAATTCAGCTTTATTTGAGGGTTTTCTAGCATGAACCGCCTTTTTAAGGTCATGCCATAGCATTGCAATAGGATTCAGGTCAGGACTTTGACTAGGCCACTCCAAAGTCTTCATTTGGTTGTTCTTCAGCTATTCAGAGGTGGATTTGCTGGTGTGTTTTGGGTCATTGTCCTGCTGCAGCACCCAAGATCGCTTCAGCTTTAGTTGACGAACAGATAGCCGGACGTTCTCCTTCAGGATGTTTTGGTAGACGGTAGAATTCATGGTTCCATTTATCACAGCAAGCCTTCCAGTTCCTGAAGCAGCAAAACAACCCCAGACCATCACACTGCCACCACCATATTTTACTGTTGGTATGATGTTCTTTGTCTGAAATGCTGTGTTACTTCTACGCCCGATATAACGGGACATTTACCTTCCAAAAAGTTCAACTTTTGTCTCATCAGTCCACAAGGTGTTTTCCCAAAAGTCTTGGCAATCACTGAGATATTTCTTAGCAAAATTGAGACGAGCCCTGATGTCTTTTTGCTTAACAGTGGTTTGCGTCTTGGAAATCTGCCATGCTGGCCATTTTTGCCCAGTCTCTTTCTTATGGTGGAGTCGTGAACACTGACCTTAATTGAGGCAAGTGAAGCCTGCAGTTCTTTAGAAGTTGTCCTGGAGTTTTTTGTGATCTCTCGGAGGAGTTGTCTCTGCGCTCTTGGGGTAATTTTGGTCAGCCGCCCACTCCTGGGAAGGTTCACCACTGTCCCATGTTGTTGCCATTTGTGGATAATGGCTCTCACTGTGGTTCGCTGGAGTCCCAAAGCTTTAGAAATGGCTTTATAACCTTTACCAGACTGATGGATCTCACTTACTTTTGTTCTCATTTGTTCTTGAATTTCTTTGGATCTTGGCATGATGTCTAGCTTTTGAGGTTCTTTTGGTCTACTTCTCTGTGTCAGGCAGCTCATATTTGAGTGATTTCTTGATTGAAACAGGTGTGGCAGTAATCATGCTTGGCTACAGGATGTTGTTCTCTCCCTAAATAAAACTATCATTTCAAAACTGCATTTTGTGTTTACTTGTGTTATCTTTGACTAATGGTTAAATGTGTTTGATGATCAGAAACATTTTGTGTGAGAAACATGCAAAAGAATAAGAAATCAGGAAGGGGGCAAATAGTTTTTCACACCACTGCAACTGCTTATCCGAGTTAGGGCTGATTCTATGAATGGAGCACAATCACTAGAGAGTGTCATGGTCCGTGGTGAGCTGTCAGCCTGTAACCAGGTTTTCTCCTGAGTATTGTTTTCACAGGTGGGCGTGTCTGAGAGCTCCCAGCTGCAGCTGATCTCACCATCAAGGTCCAGGGGATTTAAGGAGCAGTGTGACACTTCACCACGCCGGATGATTACTCTTTGGGTAGCTCTAGCCTCCGACCCGACCTTGACTTTGTATTTTGCTCTGATTAACCTGACGTCTGAAAACCCCCCTGATGCCCTTTCCTGCTCTCCTCCAGGTTCCTCACAATCTCTCACCAGCTCCAGAACAAGACCCGGATCTCAGCCTGCCTGACACACTGCTTCATCCCCTGGCCGCCCGCTCTCAGCCGCTCACCTTCCAACATCCATTCCTGTTCCTGCACCTCTGGACAAAACAATATCCTTCCCTGTGGCTCTCCTCAGCTCACCCGGACCTAGCAACCTTCCTGTACAAATACCACTACCCAGAAACAGTAAGACCAGTCTTTCCGACAACGTTTCCATTTGTTTTCGCCTCATATTCACTCGTTCTCTCTCCTTAGAATCTCCCCCCTGGATTCCTGCTGCCAGTCCTGCGTCTCGTCTGCTCCCGTCTCTCACATCGCTCTTTATGTAGAAATAAAAACCTTTTTTACTTACTTTCTTGTTCTCCGTATGGTGATTCTGCATGTCGTGGGTCAAGAAACTTCCTCCTGCCATGACAGAATCATCCGGCCATAATATTGACTCCATTGCAGAATCCGATCCGTCCGTTAACTCTCCGTCCGCCGTTTCTGAAACACTCTCCCGTCACGAACACGCCATTCATAGCTTGCTAGAACAATCCTCTGACTCCCACCAACGGTTACTCCTTATGGACAACATGTTACGCACCCTCACTGCCAAGCTAACTTCCCCGGAACCTTCCGCCCAGCCGCCTCCTGTTTCTCCTCCGTCCGCACATCCGGTTCCGGCTCCTGCCATAAACTTCCGGATACCCGACTCACTCCCTTCGGACACATATTCCGGTGAGTTCGGCAAATGCCGTGGTTTTTTATTTAACTGTCAGTTGACTTTTGAGAGATCCCCCGAGGCTTTTGTTGTAGATTCTGTAAAGATCTCATACATAATCGGATTACTCCGAGGCAAGGCGTTAGACTGGGCCGAAGCAAGGAGCCACGACGCCAGTTTCCTGCGCGGTTCCCTCTCACAGTTTCTGACCGAATTCAAGCAGACGTTTGATCATTCTGAGTCTCCCGCTGAAATAGCTAAACAGCTGTGGAACCTCCGTCAAGGAAAACAGACTGTTGCTGACTTCGCTATAGAGTTTCGCACACTGGCTGCAGTTTCCTCTCTAGATCAAGGTTCACTCCTTGGAGCATTCACTCAGACATTAAACCATCGCCTCCAGGATCAGTTGGCGTTATGCCATGAACCCCCCGATCTAGAATCTCTCATATCCTTAGCACTAAAAATAGAGAAACGTCTCAAGGTACATTCTACGAGTTCTCCAGTGTCCCATCCGCCGTTAACCCAGATTAAACATTTCCAGCCACCAGTTACAACACCATCAGGTGACAAGCCCATGCATATAGGCAGAACTAATTTAACCCCAGGAGAAAGGCAACGTCGTTTCACTTCTAACCTCTGTCTCTACTGCGGTCAACCTGGTCACCGACTTTCGAGCTGCGCCCTACGTTTAAAAAGGGCAAGCCCACCAGTAGTTCCGGGAATACTGGTGGGTGGCAATGGTGTTTCAGAATCCCGCTGTACTCTACCATGTACCATCACGTTTAATCAAGAGAGTTGTTTGTTGAAGGCCCTGCTTGATTCAGGCTGTGAACGTAACATGCTGGACCAAACAGTCGTTCAAAAGCTGGATATCCCCACTATTCCTCTTCCGACTCCTTTGAGAGCATCGTCCCTGGATGGTAACACACTCACTGCCATTACCCACCAGACTGTGCCAGTAAACTTACAAGTATCAGGTAACCACCAGGAGAGTATTTCGTTTTTTGTGTTTCCATCTCCGCACTCTCCTGTTGTTCTAGGACATGACTGGCTTATCACCCATAATCCCCAGATAAATTGGAAAACGTCCCAAGTTACCGTTTGGAGTTCTCATTGTTTGACAAATTGCCTTCGTTCTGCTTCACCTTCCAGTTCTGCATCTAACCCCGATCCACCGGTTCCCCCTGACCTGTCAGGAGTACCAGAAGAGTACCACGACCTCTCGCTCGTCTTCAGTAAAGACCGTGCCTCCTCTCTGCCCCCTCACCGACCCTATGATTGCGCCATCGACCTCCTGCCTGGTGCCACGCTACCATCCAGCAGGTTGTATAATCTGTCCAAACCAGAACAAATCAGTATGTCCAACTACATAAAGGAATCACTAGCTTCCGGTTTAATCAGACCATCCACCTCGCCCCTGGGCGCTGGGTTTTTCTTTGTTTCCAAAAAAGATGGTTCCCTGAGACCCTGTATTGATTACAGAGGTCTCAACCAGATCACAGTTAAAAACAAATATCCACTCCCATTACTTTCCTCTACCTTCGAACCCGTACAAGATGCAACTATCTTTACAAAACTAGATCTGCGCAACGCCTACCATCTCGTTCGCATTAGAGAAGGTGACGAATGGAAAACTGCATTCAAAACTCCCTTAGGTCACTTCGAGTATCTTGTCATGCCATTCGGTCTCACTAATGCCCCTGCCGTATTCCAGTCCCTGGTCAACTCGGTCCTCGGGGATTACCTCAACCAATTCATTACTGTATACCTGGATGACATTCTAATCTTTTCCAAATCCCCGGCAGAACACCGTCATCACGTCAGAGCCATACTTCAACGCCTCCTGGAGAACCGTCTGTATGTTAAAGCAGAGAAATGTGAGTTCCACGTTCCATCTGTCAAGTTCCTTGGATTCATCCTCGAGAGCGGGCGGTTGAAGACTGATCCGGACAAGATTCAATCAGTTCTCTCCTGGCCTACTCCCACCACACGTAAGCAACTTCAGCGTTTCCTGGGTTTTGCAAATTTTTACCGCCGATTCATTAAGGATTACAGTCAGACTGCCGCCCCACTCACTCAACTCACTTCCATAAACAAACCCTTTCTCTGGTCTCCCGCTGCTGAGAAAGCCTTTCAAGACTTAAAGAACAAGTTCACCCAAGCACCTATTCTTACCCGTCCCGACACCTCCGCCCAGTTTACCCTGGAGGTTGACGCCTCAGACTCTGGTGTTGGTGCTGTCCTCTCACAGATCTCTCCCTCAGATCACCGTCTCCATCCATGTGCATTTTTTTCTCGACGCCTCTCACCAGCGGAGCAGAATTATGACGTTGGAGATCGGGAACTTCTGGCTATTAAATTGGCTCTGGAGGAGTGGCGGCATTGGCTGGAGGGTGCAGAACACCCCATCATCATCTGGACAGATCATAAGAACCTAGCATACTTAAAGGAAGCAAAAAGATTAAACCCTCGACAGTCCCGCTGGTCCCTATTCTTTTCCCGTTTCCTTATCTCTTACAGACCCGGTTCCAAGAACACCAAGCCGGATGCCCTATCCCGTTTGTACTCTCCCGACAAAGACCCTGAACTCACACCAATCCTGCCGCCATCCTGCATCGTGGGCGCTGTAGCCTGGGACATCACCAGAAAGGTTCAGGAGGCCCAACAAACCGATCCAGACCCAGGTACCGGTCCACCTCAAAAACTTTATGTTCCCACCAGGGTTCGGGGAGACCTGATTCATTGGGCCCACACGGCAAAATTTTCCATCCACCCGGGGGTCGGTCGCACTCTAGCTCTTATCCGCAGGACCTTCTGGTGGCCATCCATGTACAAAGACGTCCGTGAATACATCAATGCCTGTTCCATCTGTGCCCGTAACAAATCCAGTAACCAACCTCCAGCCGGACTTCTTAACCCACTCCCCGTACCCACTCGCCCTTGGTCTCACATTGCTTTAGATTTCGTCACTGGTTTGCCTCCCTCTAACGGTTTTTCTGTCATCCTCACCATTGTTGACCGTTTTTCTAAATCCTGTCACCTGGTTCCCCTCAAAGCACTCCCATCCTCTGCCGAAACAGCCCAACTGCTTATCAAACATGTTTTCCGTCTCCATGGCATCCCCTCTGAAATAATATCCGACCGTGGCCCCCAGTTCCTGTCCCGGGTATGGAAGGAATTCGCTGATCACCTGGGGGCTCGTGTCGCCTTGAGCTCTGGATTCCACCCTCAGACGAACGGACAATGTGAAAGAATGAACCAGGAGCTCGAGGCCATGCTACGGTGCGTCTGTTCATCCAACCCCTCTGGTTGGAGTTCCCAACTTCCCTGGGTGGAGTATGCCCATAATGCTCACACCTCCACATCTACTGGTCTGTCTCCGTTTGAAACTGTACTCGGCTACCAGCCCCCTCTGTTTCCATCGAATCCAGATCCTCCTGCTACTGCACCCCAGTTCATTCGCCATGCCAGGCGCACCTGGGCTCAGACCACGGCGGCTCTCCAGAGGACTGCTGACCGCAACCGCCGCCTGGCCGATCGACACAGGCGACCCGCCCCTGTGTATGCTCCTGGGCAGAAGGTCTGGCTCTCCACCAGGGATATCCGCCTGAAAGACACCAGCAAGAAACTGGCTCCTCGGTTCATCGGTCCTTATTCCATCGTTGGTGTCATCAGTCCGTCCACTGTCCGTCTGGCTCTCCCCTCATCCATGAGGGTCCACCCGGTGTTCCACGTCTCCCTGATTAAGCCTGTCCTCTCTAGTCCCCTGTGTCCTGCTCCTGCTCCTCCTCCGCCTGCCCGGCTCGTTGGTGGTGGTCTGGTTTACCCTGTCCGTCGCCTCCTCGATGTCCGCCCCCGGGGTCGGGGCTTCCAGTACCTGGTGGACTGGGAGGGCTACGGTCCCGAGGATCGCTCCTGGGTTCCCCGCTCCTTCATCACCGACCCGGGTCTCATCAGGGACTTCGAGGCCTATCGGGCTTCCTCCTCCTCCGCCTCCTCCTCCTCCTCTGCTCGGCCGCTGGGTGGCGTCCGTTGAGGGGGGGGTACTGTCATGGTCCGTGGTGAGCTGTCAGCCTGTAACCAGGTTTTCTCCTGAGTATTGTTTTCACAGGTGGGCGTGTCTGAGAGCTCCCAGCTGCAGCTGATCTCACCATCAAGGTCCAGGGGATTTAAGGAGCAGTGTGACACTTCACCACGCCGGATGATTACTCTTTGGGTAGCTCTAGCCTCCGACCCAACCTTGACTTTGTATTTTGCTCTGATTAACCTGACGTCTGAAAACCCCCCTGATGCCCTTTCCTGCTCTCCTCCAGGTTCCTCACAATCTCTCACCAGCTCCAGAACAAGACCCGGATCTCAGCCTGCCTGACACACTCCTTCATCCCCTGGCCGCCCGCTCTCAGCCGCTCACCTTCCAACATCCATTCCTGTTCCTGCACCTCTGGACAAAACAATATCCTTCCCTGTGGCTCTCCTCAGCTCACCCGGACCTAGCAACCTTCCTGTACAAATACCACTACCCAGAAACAGTAAGACCAGTCTTTCCGACAATGTTTCCATTTGTTTTCGCCTCATATTCACTCGTTCTCTCTCCTTAGAATCTCCCCCCTGGATTCCTGCTGCCAGTCCTGCGTCTCGTCTGCTCCCGTCTCTCACATCGCTCTTTATGTAGTAATAAAAACCTTTTTTACTTACTTTCTTGTTCTCCGTATGGTGATTCTGCATGTCGTGGGTCAAGAAACTTCCTCCTGCCATGACAGAATCATCCGGCCATAATATTGACTCCATTGCAGAATCCGATCCGTCCGTTAACTCTCCGTCCGCCGTTTCTGAAACACTCTCCCGTCACGAACACGCCATTCATAGCTTGCTAGAACAATCCTCTGACTCCCACCAACGGTTACTCCTTATGGACAACATGTTACGCACCCTCACTGCCAAGCTAACTTCCCCGGAACCTTCCGCCCAGCCGCCTCCTGTTTCTCTTCCGTCCGCACATCCGGTTCCGGCTCCTGCCATAAACTTCCGGATACCCGACTCACTCCCTTCGGACACATATTCCAGTGAGTTCGGCAAATGCCGTGGTTTTTTATTTAACTGTCAGTTGACTTTTGAGAGATCCCCCGAGGCTTTTGTTGTAGATTCTGTAAAGATCTCATACATAATCGGATTACTCCGAGGCAAGGCGTTAGACTGGGCCGAAGCAAGGAGCCACGACGCCAGTTTCCTGCGCGGTTCCCTCTCACAGTTTCTGACCGAATTCAAGCAGACGTTTGATCATTCTGAGTCTCCCTGCCCTGCCCTGACCTGCCCTGCCCTGCCCTGCCCTGCCCTGCCCTGCCCTGCAGGGCTGCCCTGCCCTGCCCTGCCCTGCAGGGCTGCCCTGCCCTGCCCTGCCCTGCCCTGCCCTGCAGGGCTGCCCTGCCCTGCCCTGCCCTGCAGGGCTCCCCTGCCCTGCCGGTCTGCCCTGCCCTGCAGGGCTGCCCTGCCCTGCCCTGCCCTGCCCTGCCCTGCCCTGCCCTGCCCTGCCCTGCTTATCCGAGTTAGGGCTGATTCTATGAATGGAGCACAATCACTAGAGAGTGTCATGGTCCGTGGTGAGCTGTCAGCCTGTAACCAGGTTTTCTCCTGAGTATTGTTTTCACAGGTGGGCGTGTCTGAGAGCTCCCAGCTGCAGCTGATCTCACCATCAAGGTCCAGGGGATTTAAGGAGCAGTGTGACACTTCACCACGCCGGATGATTACTCTTTGGGTAGCTCTAGCCTCCGACCCGACCTTGACTTTGTATTTTGCTCTGATTAACCTGACGTCTGAAAACCCCCCTGATGCCCTTTCCTGCTCTCCTCCAGGTTCCTCACAATCTCTCACCAGCTCCAGAACAAGACCCGGATCTCAGCCTGCCTGACACACTGCTTCATCCCCTGGCCGCCCGCTCTCAGCCGCTCACCTTCCAACATCCATTCCTGTTCCTGCACCTCTGGACAAAACAATATCCTTCCCTGTGGCTCTCCTCAGCTCACCCGGACCTAGCAACCTTCCTGTACAAATACCACTACCCAGAAACAGTAAGACCAGTCTTTCCGACAATGTTTCCATTTGTTTTCGCCTCATATTCACTCGTTCTCTCTCCTTAGAATCTCCCCCCTGGATTCCTGCTGCCAGTCCTGCGTCTCGTCTGCTCCCGTCTCTCACATCGCTCTTTATGTAGTAATAAAAACCTTTTTTACTTACTTTCTTGTTCTCCGTATGGTGATTCTGCATGTCGTGGGTCAAGAAACTTCCTCCTGCCATGACAGAATCATCCGGCCATAATATTGACTCCATTGCAGAATCCGATCCGTCCGTTAACTCTCCGTCCGCCGTTTCTGAAACACTCTCCCGTCACGAACACGCCATTCATAGCTTGCTAGAACAATCCTCTGACTCCCACCAACGGTTACTCCTTATGGACAACATGTTACGCACCCTCACTGCCAAGCTAACTTCCCCGGAACCTTCCGCCCAGCCGCCTCCTGTTTCTCTTCCGTCCGCACATCCGGTTCCGGCTCCTGCCATAAACTTCCGGATACCCGACTCACTCCCTTCGGACACATATTCCGGTGAGTTCGGCAAATGCCGTGGTTTTTTATTTAACTGTCAGTTGACTTTTGAGAGATCCCCCGAGGCTTTTGTTGTAGATTCTGTAAAGATCTCATACATAATCGGATTACTCCGAGGCAAGGCGTTAGACTGGGCCGAAGCAAGGAGCCACGACGCCAGTTTCCTGCGCGGTTCCCTCTCACAGTTTCTGACCGAATTCAAGCAGACGTTTGATCATTCTGAGTCTCCCTGCCTCCCCTGCCCTGCCCTGCCCTGCCCTGCCCTGCCCTGCCCTGCAGGGCGGTCCTGCCCTGCCCTGCCCTGCCCTGCATGGCGGCCCTGCCCTGCCCTGCCCTGCCCTGCCCTGCAGGGCGGCCCTGCCCTGCCCTACCCTGCCCTGCCCTGCAGGGCGGCCCTGCCCTGCCCTGCCCTGCCCTGCCCTGCAGGGCGGCCCTGCCCTGCCCTGCCCTGCCCTGCCCTGCAGGGCGGCCCTGCCCTGCCCTGCCCTGCCCTGCCCTGCAGGGCGGCTCTGCCCTGCCCTGCCCTGCCCTGCAGGGCGGCCCTGACCTGCCCTGCCCTGCCCTGCAGGGCTGCCCTGCCCTGCCCTGCCCTGCAGGGCTGCCCTGCCCTGCCCTGCCCTGCCCTGCAGGGCGGCCCTGCCCTGCCCTGCCCTGCAGGGCGGCCCTGCCCTGCCCTGCCCTGCCCTGCCCTGCAGGGCGGCCCTGCCCTGCCCTGCCCTGCCCTGCCCTGCCCTGCCCTGCCCTGAGGGTCAGAGCGCACTCGACTAAAGGTGTGGCCACTTCAGGGGCGCTGGTGACGTTAGCTCAGCTGCTAGCTGGGCTGAACCCAACACTTTCATGCAGTTTTGCCATCTGGTTTTTGTGGCCTCTTCTGAAGCTCATCAACTTCTTTCTGCTGGTTCTGAATTGGCATCTTAAATTGCGTTCTAAGCCCAGGTTTGATAGCTGCTTATGGGGTGCTTCTTGATGTCCCATAGTACCTTCATTGTACCAAGTGAATCGACTGAAAGGGAGTGTTAGGTTATGCGTATAACCACTGTTTCCAAAAGATTTGTTCACGAGTTTTGGGAACACCACCCACAACAATGAACAAAGGTTCACCAATTAAAACAAACCTAATGAAAGGAAACTCACTTTTAGTGAGACATTCAATCATTGATTTATTTTGTGTTTTTGTGGAGATCAGTGATAAATAATACAGATTACTGGGATACAGGAGAAATGTGCACCAGCTCTGGAGGAGGGTAGAGGAGCCAAGGATTGTAGTCCAATAGCTTTACTTTAATATGTGAAAAAGTAGTCTGAAAAAAAAAAGTTTGATAAAGAAGCTACTCAAATAGTAAGTACACCTTTTATCATAAAATCGGATTTAATTTGTTGAACTTGTTTAATAAGGTAAAGTTTTGTTGTTTTCTCAGATGGGAGGAGATTTAAAACATCAGATCGGTTTCCTGTAAATCTAAACACAGCGGTGTGAAAAACTAGTTGCCCCCTTCCTGATTTCTTATTCTTTTGCATGTTTGTCACACAAAATGTTTCTGATCATTAAACACATTTAACCGTTAGTCAAAGATAACAAGTAAACACAAAATGCAGTTTTGAAATGATGGTTTTTATTATTTAGGGAGAAAAATATCCAAACCTGCATTGCCCTGTGTGAAAAAGTATTTGCCCCCTGAACCTAATAACTGGTTGGGCCTCCCTTAGCAGCAATAACTGCAATCAAGCGTTTGCAATAACTTGCTACGAGTCTTTTGCAGCGCTCTGGAGGAATTTTGGCCCACTCATCTTTGCAGAATTGTTGTAATTCAGCTTTATTTGAGGGTTTTCTAGCATGAACCGCCTTTTTAAGGTCATGCCATAGCATTGCAATAGGATTCAGGTCAGGACTTTGACTAGGCCACTCCAAAGTCTTCATTTGGTTGTTCTTCAGCTATTCAGAGGTGGATTTGCTGGTGTGTTTTGGGTCATTGTCCTGCTGCAGCACCCAAGATCGCTTCAGCTTTAGTTGACGAACAGATAGCCGGACGTTCTCCTTCAGGATGTTTTGGTAGACGGTAGAATTCATGGTTCCATTTATCACAGCAAGCCTTCCAGTTCCTGAAGCAGCAAAACAACCCCAGACCATCACACTGCCACCACCATATTTTACTGTTGGTATGATGTTCTTTGTCTGAAATGCTGTGTTACTTCTACGCCCGATATAACGGGACATTTACCTTCCAAAAAGTTCAACTTTTGTCTCATCAGTCCACAAGGTGTTTTCCCAAAAGTCTTGGCAATCACTGAGATATTTCTTAGCAAAATTGAGACGAGCCCTGATGTCTTTTTGCTTAACAGTGGTTTGCGTCTTGGAAATCTGCCATGCTGGCCATTTTTGCCCAGTCTCTTTCTTATGGTGGAGTCGTGAACACTGACCTTAATTGAGGCAAGTGAAGCCTGCAGTTCTTTAGAAGTTGTCCTGGAGTTTTTTGTGATCTCTCGGAGGAGTTGTCTCTGCGCTCTTGGGGTAATTTTGGTCAGCCGCCCACTCCTGGGAAGGTTCACCACTGTCCCATGTTGTTGCCATTTGTGGATAATGGCTCTCACTGTGGTTCGCTGGAGTCCCAAAGCTTTAGAAATGGCTTTATAACCTTTACCAGACTGATGGATCTCACTTACTTTTGTTCTCATTTGTTCTTGAATTTCTTTGGATCTTGGCATGATGTCTAGCTTTTGAGGTTCTTTTGGTCTACTTCTCTGTGTCAGGCAGCTCATATTTGAGTGATTTCTTGATTGAAACAGGTGTGGCAGTAATCATGCTTGGCTACAGGATGTTGTTCTCTCCCTAAATAAAACTATCATTTCAAAACTGCATTTTGTGTTTACTTGTGTTATCTTTGACTAATGGTTAAATGTGTTTGATGATCAGAAACATTTTGTGTGAGAAACATGCAAAAGAATAAGAAATCAGGAAGGGGGCAAATAGTTTTTCACACCACTGCAACTGCTTATCCGAGTTAGGGCTGATTCTATGAATGGAGCACAATCACTAGAGAGTGTCATGGTCCGTGGTGAGCTGTCAGCCTGTAACCAGGTTTTCTCCTGAGTATTGTTTTCACAGGTGGGCGTGTCTGAGAGCTCCCAGCTGCAGCTGATCTCACCATCAAGGTCCAGGGGATTTAAGGAGCAGTGTGACACTTCACCACGCCGGATGATTACTCTTTGGGTAGCTCTAGCCTCCGACCCGACCTTGACTTTGTATTTTGCTCTGATTAACCTGACGTCTGAAAACCCCCCTGATGCCCTTTCCTGCTCTCCTCCAGGTTCCTCACAATCTCTCACCAGCTCCAGAACAAGACCCGGATCTCAGCCTGCCTGACACACTGCTTCATCCCCTGGCCGCCCGCTCTCAGCCGCTCACCTTCCAACATCCATTCCTGTTCCTGCACCTCTGGACAAAACTATATCCTTCCCTGTGGCTCTCCTCAGCTCACCCGGACCTAGCAACCTTCCTGTACAAATACCACTACCCAGAAACAGTAAGACCAGTCTTTCCGACAATGTTTCCATTTGTTTTCGCCTCATATTCACTCGTTCTCTCTCCTTAGAATCTCCCCCCTGGATTCCTGCTGCCAGTCCTGCGTCTCGTCTGCTCCCGTCTCTCACATCGCTCTTTATGTAGTAATAAAAACCTTTTTTACTTACTTTCTTGTTCTCCGTATGGTGATTCTGCATGTCATGGGTCAAGAAACTTCCTCCTGCCATGACAGAATCATCCGGCCATAATATTGACTCCATTGCAGAATCCGATCCGTCCGTTAACTCTCCGTCCGCCGTTTCTGAAACACTCTCCCGTCACGAACACGCCATTCATAGCTTGCTAGAACAATCCTCTGACTCCCACCAACGGTTACTCCTTATGGACAACATGTTACGCACCCTCACTGCCAAGCTAACTTCCCCGGAACCTTCCGCCCAGCCGCCTCCTGTTTCTCTTCCGTCCGCACATCCGGTTCCGGCTCCTGCCATAAACTTCCGGATACCCGACTCACTCCCTTCGGACACATATTCCGGTGAGTTCGGCAAATGCCGTGGTTTTTTATTTAACTGTCAGTTGACTTTTGAGAGATCCCCCGAGGCTTTTGTTGTAGATTCTGTAAAGATCTCATACATAATCGGATTACTCCGAGGCAAGGCGTTAGACTGGGCCGAAGCAAGGAGCCACGACGCCAGTTTCCTGCGCGGTTCCCTCTCACAGTTTCTGACCGAATTCAAGCAGACGTTTGATCATTCTGAGTCGCCCTGCCCTGCCCTGCCCTGCCCTGCCCTGCCCTGCCCTGCCCTGCCCTGCCCTGCCCTGCCCTGCCCTGCTTATCCGAGATAGGGCTGATTCTATGAATGGAGTGCTCTGCTTATCCGAGTTAGGGCTGATTCTATGAATGGAGTGCTCTGCTTATCCGAGTTAGGGCTGATTCTATGAATGGAGCACAATCACTAGAGAGTGTCATGGTCCGTGGTGAGCTGTCAGCCTGTAACCAGGTTTTCTCCTGAGTATTGTTTTCACAGGTGGGCGTGTCTGAGAGCTCCCAGCTGCAGCTGATCTCACCATCAAGGTCCAGGGGATTTAAGGAGCAGTGTGACACTTCACCACGCCGGATGATTACTCTTTGGGTAGCTCTAGCCTCCGACCCGACCTTGACTTTGTATTTTGCTCTGATTAACCTGACGTCTGAAAACCCCCCTGATGCCCTTTCCTGCTCTCCTCCAGGTTCCTCACAATCTCTCACCAGCTCCAGAACAAGACCCGGATCTCAGCCTGCCTGACACACTGCTTCATCCCCTGGCCGCCCGCTTTCAGCCGCTCACCTTCCAACATCCATTCCTGTTCCTGCACCTCTGGACAAAACTATATCCTTCCCTGTGGCTCTCCTCAGCTCACCCGGACCTAGCAACCTTCCTGTACAAATACCACTACCCAGAAACAGTAAGACCAGTCTTTCCGACAATGTTTCCATTTGTTTTCGCCTCATATTCACTCGTTCTCTCTCCTTAGAATCTCCCCCCTGGATTCCTGCTGCCAGTCCTGCGTCTCGTCTGCTCCCGTCTCTCACATCGCTCTTTATGTAGTAATAAAAACCTTTTTTACTTACTTTCTTGTTCTCCGTATGGTGATTCTGCATGTCGTGGGTCAAGAAACTTCCTCCTGCCATGACAGAATCATCCGGCCATAATATTGACTCCATTGCAGAATCCGATCCGTCCGTTAACTCTCCGTCCGCCGTTTCTGAAACACTCTCCCGTCACGAACACGCCATTCATAGCTTGCTAGAACAATCCTCTGACTCCCACCAACGGTTACTCCTTATGGACAACATGTTACGCACCCTCACTGCCAAGCTAACTTCCCCGGAACCTTCCGCCCAGCCGCCTCCTGTTTCTCTTCCGTCCGCACATCCGGTTCCGGCTCCTGCCATAAACTTCCGGATACCCGACTCACTCCCTTCGGACACATATTCCGGTGAGTTCGGCAAATGCCGTGGTTTTTTATTTAACTGTCAGTTGACTTTTGAGAGATCCCCCGAGGCTTTTGTTGTAGATTCTGTAAAGATCTCATACATAATCGGATTACTCCGAGGCAAGGCGTTAGACTGGGCCGAAGCAAGGAGCCACGACGCCAGTTTCCTGCGCGGTTCCCTCTCACAGATTCTGACCGAATTCAAGCAGACGTTTGATCATTCTGAGTCTCCCTGCCCTGCCCTGCCCTGCCCTGCCCTGCCCTGCCCTGCCCTGCCCTGCCCTGCCCTGCCCTGCCCTGCCCTGCCCTGCCCTGCCCTGCCGAGATAGGGCTGATTCTATGAATGGAGTGCTCTGCTTATCCGAGTTAGGGCTGATTCTATGAATGGAGTGCTCTGCTTATCCGAGTTAGGGCTGATTCTATGAATGGAGTGCTCTGCTTATCCGAGTTAGGGCTGATTCTATGAATGGAGCACAATCACTAGAGAGTGTCATGGTCCGTGGTGAGCTGTCAGCCTGTAACCAGGTTTTCTCCTGAGTATTGTTTTCACAGGTGGGCGTGTCTGAGAGCTCCCAGCTGCAGCTGATCTCACCATCAAGGTCCAGGGGATTTAAGGAGCAGTGTGACACTTCACCACGCCGGATGATTACTCTTTGGGTAGCTCTAGCCTCCGACCCGACCTTGACTTTGTATTTTGCTCTGATTAACCTGACGTCTGAAAACCCCCCTGATGCCCTTTCCTGCTCTCCTCCAGGTTCCTCACAATCTCTCACCAGCTCCAGAACAAGACCCGGATCTCAGCCTGCCTGACACACTGCTTCATCCCCTGGCCGCCCGCTTTCAGCCGCTCACCTTCCAACATCCATTCCTGTTCCTGCACCTCTGGACAAAACTATATCCTTCCCTGTGGCTCTCCTCAGCTCACCCGGACCTAGCAACCTTCCTGTACAAATACCACTACCCAGAAACAGTAAGACCAGTCTTTCCGACAATGTTTCCATTTGTTTTCGCCTCATATTCACTCGTTCTCTCTCCTTAGAATCTCCCCCCTGGATTCCTGCTGCCAGTCCTGCGTCTCGTCTGCTCCCGTCTCTCACATCGCTCTTTATGTAGTAATAAAAACCTTTTTTACTTACTTTCTTGTTCTCCGTATGGTGATTCTGCATGTCGTGGGTCAAGAAACTTCCTCCTGCCATGACAGAATCATCCGGCCATAATATTGACTCCATTGCAGAATCCGATCCGTCCGTTAACTCTCCGTCCGCCGTTTCTGAAACACTCTCCCGTCACGAACACGCCATTCATAGCTTGCTAGAACAATCCTCTGACTCCCACCAACGGTTACTCCTTATGGACAACATGTTACGCACCCTCACTGCCAAGCTAACTTCCCCGGAACCTTCCGCCCAGCCGCCTCCTGTTTCTCTTCCGTCCGCACATCCGGTTCCGGCTCCTGCCATAAACTTCCGGATACCCGACTCACTCCCTTCGGACACATATTCCGGTGAGTTCGGCAAATGCCGTGGTTTTTTTATTTAACTGTCAGTTGACTTTTGAGAGATCCCCCGAGGCTTTTGTTGTAGATTCTGTAAAGATCTCATACATAATCGGATTACTCCGAGGCAAGGCGTTAGACTGGGCCGAAGCAAGGAGCCACGACGCCAGTTTCCTGCGCGGTTCCCTCTCACAGATTCTGACCGAATTCAAGCAGACGTTTGATCATTCTGAGTCTCCCTTCCCTGCCCTGCCCTGCCCTGCCCTGCCCTGCCCTGCCCTGCCCTGCCCTGCCCTGCCCTGCCCTGCCCTGCCCTGCCCTGCCCTGCCCTGCCCTGCTGCTTATCCGAGATAGGGCTGATTCTATGAATGGAGTGCTCTGCTTATAGGGCTGATTCTATGAATGGAGTGCTCTGCTTATCCGAGTTAGGGCTGATTCTATGAATGGAGTGCTCTGCTTATCCGAGTTAGGGCTGATTCTATGAATGGAGTGCTCTGCTTATCCGAGTTAGGGCTGATTCTATGAATGGAGCACAATCACTAGAGAGTGTCATGGTCCGTGGTGAGCTGTCAGCCTGTAACCAGGTTTTCTCCTGAGTATTGTTTTCACAGGTGGGCGTGTCTGAGAGCTCCCAGCTGCAGCTGATCTCACCATCAAGGTCCAGGGGATTTAAGGAGCAGTGTGACACTTCACCACGCCGGATGATTACTCTTTGGGTAGCTCTAGCCTCCGACCCGACCTTGACTTTGTATTTTGCTCTGATTAACCTGACGTCTGAAAACCCCCCTGATGCCCTTTCCTGCTCTCCTCCAGGTTCCTCACAATCTCTCACCAGCTCCAGAACAAGACCCGGATCTCAGCCTGCCTGACACACTGCTTCATCCCCTGGCCGCCCGCTTTCAGCCGCTCACCTTCCAACATCCATTCCTGTTCCTGCACCTCTGGACAAAACTATATCCTTCCCTGTGGCTCTCCTCAGCTCACCCGGACCTAGCAACCTTCCTGTACAAATACCACTACCCAGAAACAGTAAGACCAGTCTTTCCGACAATGTTTCCATTTGTTTTCGCCTCATATTCACTCGTTCTCTCTCCTTAGAATCTCCCCCCTGGATTCCTGCTGCCAGTCCTGCGTCTCGTCTGCTCCCGTCTCTCACATCGCTCTTTATGTAGTAATAAAAACCTTTTTTACTTACTTTCTTGTTCTCCGTATGGTGATTCTGCATGTCGTGGGTCAAGAAACTTCCTCCTGCCATGACAGAATCATCCGGCCATAATATTGACTCCATTGCAGAATCCGATCCGTCCGTTAACTCTCCGTCCGCCGTTTCTGAAACACTCTCCCGTCACGAACACGCCATTCATAGCTTGCTAGAACAATCCTCTGACTCCCACCAACGGTTACTCCTTATGGACAACATGTTACGCACCCTCACTGCCAAGCTAACTTCCCCGGAACCTTCCGCCCAGCCGCCTCCTGTTTCTCTTCCGTCCGCACATCCGGTTCCGGCTCCTGCCATAAACTTCCGGATACCCGACTCACTCCCTTCGGACACATATTCCGGTGAGTTCGGCAAATGCCATGGTTTTTTATTTAACTGTCAGTTGACTTTTGAGAGATCCCCCGAGGCTTTTGTTGTAGATTCTGTAAAGATCTCATACATAATCGGATTACTCCGAGGCAAGGCGTTAGACTGGGCCGAAGCAAGGAGCCACGACGCCAGTTTCCTGCGCGGTTCCCTCTCACAGTTTCTGACCGAATTCAAGCAGACGTTTGATCATTCTGAGTCGCCCTGCCCTGCCCTGCCCTGCCCTGCCCTGCCCTGCCCTGCCCTGCCATGCCCTGCCCTGCCCTGCCCTGCCCTGCCCTGCCCTGCCCTGCCCTGCCCTGCCCTGCTTATCCGAGATAGGGCTGATTCTATGAATGGAGTGCTCTGCTTATCCGAGTTAGGGCTGATTCTATGAATGGAGTGCTCTGCTTATCCGAGTTAGGGCTGATTCTATGAATGGAGCACAATCACTAGAGAGTGTCATGGTCCGTGGTGAGCTGTCAGCCTGTAACCAGGTTTTCTCCTGAGTATTGTTTTCACAGGTGGGCGTGTCTGAGAGCTCCCAGCTGCAGCTGATCTCACCATCAAGGTCCAGGGGATTTAAGGAGCAGTGTGACACTTCACCACGCCGGATGATTACTCTTTGGGTAGCTCTAGCCTCCGACCCGACCTTGACTTTGTATTTTGCTCTGATTAACCTGACGTCTGAAAACCCCCCTGATGCCCTTTCCTGCTCTCCTCCAGGTTCCTCACAATCTCTCACCAGCTCCAGAACAAGACCCGGATCTCAGCCTGCCTGACACACTGCTTCATCCCCTGGCCGCCCGCTTTCAGCCGCTCACCTTCCAACATCCATTCCTGTTCCTGCACCTCTGGACAAAACTATATCCTTCCCTGTGGCTCTCCTCAGCTCACCCGGACCTAGCAACCTTCCTGTACAAATACCACTACCCAGAAACAGTAAGACCAGTCTTTCCGACAATGTTTCCATTTGTTTTCGCCTCATATTCACTCGTTCTCTCTCCTTAGAATCTCCCCCCTGGATTCCTGCTGCCAGTCCTGCGTCTCGTCTGCTCCCGTCTCTCACATCGCTCTTTATGTAGTAATAAAAACCTTTTTTACTTACTTTCTTGTTCTCCGTATGGTGATTCTGCATGTCGTGGGTCAAGAAACTTCCTCCTGCCATGACAGAATCATCCGGCCATAATATTGACTCCATTGCAGAATCCGATCCGTCCGTTAACTCTCCGTCCGCCGTTTCTGAAACACTCTCCCGTCACGAACACGCCATTCATAGCTTGCTAGAACAATCCTCTGACTCCCACCAACGGTTACTCCTTATGGACAACATGTTACGCACCCTCACTGCCAAGCTAACTTCCCCGGAACCTTCCGCCCAGCCGCCTCCTGTTTCTCTTCCGTCCGCACATCCGGTTCCGGCTCCTGCCATAAACTTCCGGATACCCGACTCACTCCCTTCGGACACATATTCCGGTGAGTTCGGCAAATGCCGTGGTTTTTTATTTAACTGTCAGTTGACTTTTGAGAGATCCCCCGAGGCTTTTGTTGTAGATTCTGTAAAGATCTCATACATAATCGGATTACTCCGAGGCAAGGCGTTAGACTGGGCCGAAGCAAGGAGCCACGACGCCAGTTTCCTGCGCGGTTCCCTCTCACAGATTCTGACCGAATTCAAGCAGACGTTTGATCATTCTGAGTCTCCCTGCCCTGCCCTGCCCTGCCCTGCCCTGCCCTGCCCTGCCCTGCCCTGCCCTGCCCTGCCCTGCCCTGCCCTGCCCTGCCCTGCCCTGCCCTGCCCTGCTTATCCGAGATAGGGCTGATTCTATGAATGGAGTGCTCTGCTTATCCGAGTTAGGGCTGATTCTATGAATGGAGTGCTCTGCTTATCCGAGTTAGGGCTGATTCTATGAATGGAGTGCTCTGCTTATCCGAGTTAGGGCTGATTCTATGAATGGAGCACAATCACTAGAGAGTGTCATGGTCCGTGGTGAGCTGTCAGCCTGTAACCAGGTTTTCTCCTGAGTATTGTTTTCACAGGTGGGCGTGTCTGAGAGCTCCCAGCTGCAGCTGATCTCACCATCAAGGTCCAGGGGATTTAAGGAGCAGTGTGACACTTCACCACGCCGGATGATTACTCTTTGGGTAGCTCTAGCCTCCGACCCGACCTTGACTTTGTATTTTGCTCTGATTAACCTGACGTCTGAAAACCCCCCTGATGCCCTTTCCTGCTCTCCTCCAGGTTCCTCACAATCTCTCACCAGCTCCAGAACAAGACCCGGATCTCAGCCTGCCTGACACACTGCTTCATCCCCTGGCCGCCCGCTTTCAGCCGCTCACCTTCCAACATCCATTCCTGTTCCTGCACCTCTGGACAAAACTATATCCTTCCCTGTGGCTCTCCTCAGCTCACCCGGACCTAGCAACCTTCCTGTACAAATACCACTACCCAGAAACAGTAAGACCAGTCTTTCCGACAATGTTTCCATTTGTTTTCGCCTCATATTCACTCGTTCTCTCTCCTTAGAATCTCCCCCCTGGATTCCTGCTGCCAGTCCTGCGTCTCGTCTGCTCCCGTCTCTCACATCGCTCTTTATGTAGTAATAAAAACCTTTTTTACTTACTTTCTTGTTCTCCGTATGGTGATTCTGCATGTCGTGGGTCAAGAAACTTCCTCCTGCCATGACAGAATCATCCGGCCATAATATTGACTCCATTGCAGAATCCGATCCGTCCGTTAACTCTCCGTCCGCCGTTTCTGAAACACTCTCCCGTCACGAACACGCCATTCATAGCTTGCTAGAACAATCCTCTGACTCCCACCAACGGTTACTCCTTATGGACAACATGTTACGCACCCTCACTGCCAAGCTAACTTCCCCGGAACCTTCCGCCCAGCCGCCTCCTGTTTCTCTTCCGTCCGCACATCCGGTTCCGGCTCCTGCCATAAACTTCCGGATACCCGACTCACTCCCTTCGGACACATATTCCGGTGAGTTCGGCAAATGCCGTGGTTTTTTATTTAACTGTCAGTTGACTTTTGAGAGATCCCCCGAGGCTTTTGTTGTAGATTCTGTAAAGATCTCATACATAATCGGATTACTCCGAGGCAAGGCGTTAGACTGGGCCGAAGCAAGGAGCCACGACGCCAGTTTCCTGCGCGGTTCCCTCTCACAGTTTCTGACCGAATTCAAGCAGACGTTTGATCATTCTGAGTCGCCCTGCCCTGCCCTGCCCTGCCCTGCCCTGCCCTGCCCTGCCCTGCCCTGCCCTGCCCTGCCCTGCCCTGCCCTGCCCTGCCCTGCCCTGCCCTGCTTATCCGAGATAGGGCTGATTCTATGAATGGAGTTCTCTGCTTATCCGAGTTAGGGCTGATTCTATGAATGGAGTGCTCTGCTTATCCGAGTTAGGGCTGATTCTATGAATGGAGCACAATCACTAGAGAGTGTCATGGTCCGTGGTGAGCTGTCAGCCTGTAACCAGGTTTTCTCCTGAGTATTGTTTTCACAGGTGGGCGTGTCTGAGAGCTCCCAGCTGCAGCTGATCTCACCATCAAGGTCCAGGGGATTTAAGGAGCAGTGTGACACTTCACCACGCCGGATGATTACTCTTTGGGTAGCTCTAGCCTCCGACCCGACCTTGACTTTGTATTTTGCTCTGATTAACCTGACGTCTGAAAACCCCCCTGATGCCCTTTCCTGCTCTCCTCCAGGTTCCTCACAATCTCTCACCAGCTCCAGAACAAGACCCGGATCTCAGCCTGCCTGACACACTGCTTCATCCCCTGGCCGCCCGCTTTCAGCCGCTCACCTTCCAACATCCATTCCTGTTCCTGCACCTCTGGACAAAACTATATCCTTCCCTGTGGCTCTCCTCAGCTCACCCGGACCTAGCAACCTTCCTGTACAAATACCACTACCCAGAAACAGTAAGACCAGTCTTTCCGACAATGTTTCCATTTGTTTTCGCCTCATATTCACTCGTTCTCTCTCCTTAGAATCTCCCCCCTGGATTCCTGCTGCCAGTCCTGCGTCTCGTCTGCTCCCGTCTCTCACATCGCTCTTTATGTAGTAATAAAAACCTTTTTTACTTACTTTCTTGTTCTCCGTATGGTGATTCTGCATGTCGTGGGTCAAGAAACTTCCTCCTGCCATGACAGAATCATCCGGCCATAATATTGACTCCATTGCAGAATCCGATCCGTCCGTTAACTCTCCGTCCGCCGTTTCTGAAACACTCTCCCGTCACGAACACGCCATTCATAGCTTGCTAGAACAATCCTCTGACTCCCACCAACGGTTACTCCTTATGGACAACATGTTACGCACCCTCACTGCCAAGCTAACTTCCCCGGAACCTTCCGCCCAGCCGCCTCCTGTTTCTCTTCCGTCCGCACATCCGGTTCCGGCTCCTGCCATAAACTTCCGGATACCCGACTCACTCCCTTCGGACACATATTCCGGTGAGTTCGGCAAATGCCGTGGTTTTTTATTTAACTGTCAGTTGACTTTTGAGAGATCCCCCGAGGCTTTTGTTGTAGATTCTGTAAAGATCTCATACATAATCGGATTACTCCGAGGCAAGGCGTTAGACTGGGCCGAAGCAAGGAGCCACGACGCCAGTTTCCTGCGCGGTTCCCTCTCACAGTTTCTGACCGAATTCAAGCAGACGTTTGATCATTCTGAGTCGCCCTGCCCTGCCCTGCCCTGCCCTGCCCTGCCCTGCCCTGCCCTGCCCTGCCCTGCCCTGCCCTGCCCTGCCCTGCCCTGCCCTGCCCTGCCCTGCCCTGCCCTGCCCTGCTTATCCGAGATAGGGCTGATTCTATGAATGGAGTGCTCTGCTTATCCGAGTTAGGGCTGATTCTATGAATGGAGTGCTCTGCTTATCCGAGTTAGGGCTGATTCTATGAATGGAGCACAATCACTAGAGAGTGTCATGGTCCGTGGTGAGCTGTCAGCCTGTAACCAGGTTTTCTCCTGAGTATTGTTTTCACAGGTGGGCGTGTCTGAGAGCTCCCAGCTGCAGCTGATCTCACCATCAAGGTCCAGGGGATTTAAGGAGCAGTGTGACACTTCACCACGCCGGATGATTACTCTTTGGGTAGCTCTAGCCTCCGACCCGACCTTGACTTTGTATTTTGCTCTGATTAACCTGACGTCTGAAAACCCCCCTGATGCCCTTTCCTGCTCTCCTCCAGGTTCCTCACAATCTCTCACCAGCTCCAGAACAAGACCCGGATCTCAGCCTGCCTGACACACTGCTTCATCCCCTGGCCGCCCGCTTTCAGCCGCTCACCTTCCAACATCCATTCCTGTTCCTGCACCTCTGGACAAAACTATATCCTTCCCTGTGGCTCTCCTCAGCTCACCCGGACCTAGCAACCTTCCTGTACAAATACCACTACCCAGAAACAGTAAGACCAGTCTTTCCGACAATGTTTCCATTTGTTTTCGCCTCATATTCACTCGTTCTCTCTCCTTAGAATCTCCCCCCTGGATTCCTGCTGCCAGTCCTGCGTCTCGTCTGCTCCCGTCTCTCACATCGCTCTTTATGTAGTAATAAAAACCTTTTTTACTTACTTTCTTGTTCTCCGTATGGTGATTCTGCATGTCGTGGGTCAAGAAACTTCCTCCTGCCATGACAGAATCATCCGGCCATAATATTGACTCCATTGCAGAATCCGATCCGTCCGTTAACTCTCCGTCCGCCGTTTCTGAAACACTCTCCCGTCACGAACACGCCATTCATAGCTTGCTAGAACAATCCTCTGACTCCCACCAACGGTTACTCCTTATGGACAACATGTTACGCACCCTCACTGCCAAGCTAACTTCCCCGGAACCTTCCGCCCAGCCGCCTCCTGTTTCTCTTCCGTCCGCACATCCGGTTCCGGCTCCTGCCATAAACTTCCGGATACCCGACTCACTCCCTTCGGACACATATTCCGGTGAGTTCGGCAAATGCCGTGGTTTTTTATTTAACTGTCAGTTGACTTTTGAGAGATCCCCCGAGGCTTTTGTTGTAGATTCTGTAAAGATCTCATACATAATCGGATTACTCCGAGGCAAGGCGTTAGACTGGGCCGAAGCAAGGAGCCACGACGCCAGTTTCCTGCGCGGTTCCCTCTCACAGATTCTGACCGAATTCAAGCAGACGTTTGATCATTCTGAGTCTCCCTGCCCTGCCCTGCCCTGCCCTGCCCTGCCCTGCCCTGCCCTGCCCTGCCCTGCCCTGCCCTGCCCTGCCCTGCCCTGCCCTGCCCTGCCCTGCCCTGCCCTGCCCTGCCCTGCCCTGCTCTGCTTATCCGAGTTAGGGCTGATTCTATGAATGGAGCACAATCACTAGAGAGTGTCATGGTCCGTGGTGAGCTGTCAGCCTGTAACCAGGTTTTCTCCTGAGTATTGTTTATACAGGTGGGCGTGTCTGAGAGCTCCCAGCTGCAGCTGATCTCACCATCAAGGTCCAGGGGATTTAAGGAGCAGTGTGACACTTCACCACGCCGGATGATTACTCTTTGGGTAGCTCTAGCCTCCGACCCGACCTTGACTTTGTATTTTGCTCTGATTAACCTGACGTCTGAAAACCCCCCTGATGCCCTTTCCTGCTCTCCTCCAGGTTCCTCACAATCTCTCACCAGCTCCAGAACAAGACCCGGATCTCAGCCTGCCTGACACACTGCTTCATCCCCTGGCCGCCCGCTTTCAGCCGCTCACCTTCCAACATCCATTCCTGTTCCTGCACCTCTGGACAAAACTATATCCTTCCCTGTGGCTCTCCTCAGCTCACCCGGACCTAGCAACTTTCCTGTACAAATACCACTACCCAGAAACAGTAAGACCAGTCTTTCCGACAATGTTTCCATTTGTTTTCGCCTCATATTCACTCGTTCTCTCTCCTTAGAATCTCCCCCCTGGATTCCTGCTGCCAGTCCTGCGTCTCGTCTGCTCCCGTCTCTCACATCGCTCTTTATGTAGTAATAAAAACCTTTTTTACTTACTTTCTTGTTCTCCGTATGGTGATTCTGCATGTCGTGGGTCAAGAAACTTCCTCCTGCCATGACAGAATCATCCGGCCATAATATTGACTCCATTGCAGAATCCGATCCGTCCGTTAACTCTCCGTCCGCCGTTTCTGAAACACTCTCCCGTCACGAACACGCCATTCATAGCTTGCTAGAACAATCCTCTGACTCCCACCAACGGTTACTCCTTATGGACAACATGTTACGCACCCTCACTGCCAAGCTAACTTCCCCGGAACCTTCCGCCCAGCCGCCTCCTGTTTCTCTTCCATCCGCACATCCGGTTCCGGCTCCTGCCATAAACTTCCGGATACCCGACTCACTCCCTTCGGACACATATTCCGGTGAGTTCGGCAAATGCCGTGGTTTTTTATTTAACTGTCAGTTGACTTTTGAGAGATCCCCCGAGGCTTTTGTTGTAGATTCTGTAAAGATCTCATACATAATCGGATTACTCCGAGGCAAGGCGTTAGACTGGGCCGAAGCAAGGAGCCACGACGCCAGTTTCCTGCGCGGTTCCCTCTCACAGATTCTGACCGAATTCAAGCAGACGTTTGATCATTCTGAGTCGCCCTGCCCTGCCCTGCCCTGCCCTGCCCTGCCCTGCCCTGCCCTGCCCTGCCCTGCCCTGCCCTGCCCTGCCCTGCCCTGCCCTGCCCTGCCCTGCCCTGCCCTGCCCTGCCCTGCCCTGCCCTGCCCTGCTTATCCGAGATAGGGCTGATTCTATGAATGGAGTGCTCTGCTTATCCGAGTTAGGGCTGATTCTATGAATGGAGTGCTCTGCTTATCCGAGTTAGGGCTGATTCTATGAATGGAGTGCTCTGCTTATCCGAGTTAGGGCTGATTCTATGAATGGAGCACAATCACTAGAGAGTGTCATGGTCCGTGGTGAGCTGTCAGCCTGTAACCAGGTTTTCTCCTGAGTATTGTTTTCACAGGTGGGCGTGTCTGAGAGCTCCCAGCTGCAGCTGATCTCACCATCAAGGTCCAGGGGATTTAAGGAGCAGTGTGACACTTCACCACGCCGGATGATTACTCTTTGGGTAGCTCTAGCCTCCGACCCGACCTTGACTTTGTATTTTGCTCTGATTAACCTGACGTCTGAAAACCCCCCTGATGCCCTTTCCTGCTCTCCTCCAGGTTCCTCACAATCTCTCACCAGCTCCAGAACAAGACCCGGATCTCAGCCTGCCTGACACACTGCTTCATCCCCTGGCCGCCCGCTTTCAGCCGCTCACCTTCCAACATCCATTCCTGTTCCTGCACCTCTGGACAAAACTATATCCTTCCCTGTGGCTCTCCTCAGCTCACCCGGACCTAGCAACCTTCCTGTACAAATACCACTACCCAGAAACAGTAAGACCAGTCTTTCCGACAATGTTTCCATTTGTTTTCGCCTCATATTCACTCGTTCTCTCTCCTTAGAATCTCCCCCCTGGATTCCTGCTGCCAGTCCTGCGTCTCGTCTGCTCCCGTCTCTCACATCGCTCTTTATGTAGTAATAAAAACCTTTTTTACTTACTTTCTTGTTCTCCGTATGGTGATTCTGCATGTCGTGGGTCAAGAAACTTCCTCCTGCCATGACAGAATCATCCGGCCATAATATTGACTCCATTGCAGAATCCGATCCGTCCGTTAACTCTCCGTCCGCCGTTTCTGAAACACTCTCCCGTCACGAACACGCCATTCATAGCTTGCTAGAACAATCCTCTGACTCCCACCAACGGTTACTCCTTATGGACAACATGTTACGCACCCTCACTGCCAAGCTAACTTCCCCGGAACCTTCCGCCCAGCCGCCTCCTGTTTCTCTTCGGTCCGCACATCCGGTTCCGGCTCCTGCCATAAACTTCCGGATACCCGACTCACTCCCTTCGGACACATATTCCGGTGAGTTCGGCAAATGCCGTGGTTTTTTATTTAACTGTCAGTTGACTTTTGAGAGATCCCCCGAGGCTTTTGTTGTAGATTCTGTAAAGATCTCATACATAATCGGATTACTCCGAGGCAAGGCGTTAGACTGGGCCGAAGCAAGGAGCCACGACGCCAGTTTCCTGCGCGGTTCCCTCTCACAGATTCTGACCGAATTCAAGCAGACGTTTGATCATTCTGAGTCGCCCTGCCCTGCCCTGCCCTGCCCTGCCCTGCCCTGCCCTGCCCTGCCCTGCCCTGCCCTGCCCTGCCCTGCCCTGCCCTGCCCTGCCCTGCCCTGCCCTGCCCTGCCCTGCCCTGCTTATCCGAGATAGGGCTGATTCTATGAATGGAGTGCTCTGCTTATCCGAGTTAGGGCTGATTCTATGAATGGAGTGCTCTGCTTATCCGAGTTAGGGCTGATTCTATGAATGGAGCACAATCACTAGAGAGTGTCATGGTCCGTGGTGAGCTGTCAGCCTGTAACCAGGTTTTCTCCTGAGTATTGTTTTCACAGGTGGGCGTGTCTGAGAGCTCCCAGCTGCAGCTGATCTCACCATCAAGGTCCAGGGGATTTAAGGAGCAGTGTGACACTTCACCACGCCGGATGATTACTCTTTGGGTAGCTCTAGCCTCCGACCCGACCTTGACTTTGTATTTTGCTCTGATTAACCTGACGTCTGAAAACCCCCCTGATGCCCTTTCCTGCTCTCCTCCAGGTTCCTCACAATCTCTCACCAGCTCCAGAACAAGACCCGGATCTCAGCCTGCCTGACACACTGCTTCATCCCCTGGCCGCCCGCTTTCAGCCGCTCACCTTCCAACATCCATTCCTGTTCCTGCACCTCTGGACAAAACTATATCCTTCCCTGTGGCTCTCCTCAGCTCACCCGGACCTAGCAACCTTCCTGTACAAATACCACTACCCAGAAACAGTAAGACCAGTCTTTCCGACAATGTTTCCATTTGTTTTCGCCTCATATTCACTCGTTCTCTCTCCTTAGAATCTCCCCCCTGGATTCCTGCTGCCAGTCCTGCGTCTCGTCTGCTCCCGTCTCTCACATCGCTCTTTATGTAGTAATAAAAACCTTTTTTACTTACTTTCTTGTTCTCCGTATGGTGATTCTGCATGTCGTGGGTCAAGAAACTTCCTCCTGCCATGACAGAATCATCCGGCCATAATATTGACTCCATTGCAGAATCCGATCCGTCCGTTAACTCTCCGTCCGCCGTTTCTGAAACACTCTCCCGTCACGAACACGCCATTCATAGCTTGCTAGAACAATCCTCTGACTCCCACCAACGGTTACTCCTTATGGACAACATGTTACGCACCCTCACTGCCAAGCTAACTTCCCCGGAACCTTCCGCCCAGCCGCCTCCTGTTTCTCTTCCGTCCGCACATCCGGTTCCGGCTCCTGCCATAAACTTCCGGATACCCGACTCACTCCCTTCGGACACATATTCCGGTGAGTTCGGCAAATGCCGTGGTTTTTTATTTAACTGTCAGTTGACTTTTGAGAGATCCCCTGAGGCTTTTGTTGTAGATTCTGTAAAGATCTCATACATAATCGGATTACTCCGAGGCAAGGCGTTAGACTGGGCCGAAGCAAGGAGCCACGACGCCAGTTTCCTGCGCGGTTCCCTCTCACAGTTTCTGACCGAATTCAAGCAGACGTTTGATCATTCTGAGTCGCCCTGCCCTACCCTGCCCTGCCCTGCCCTGCCCTGCCCTGCCCTGCCCTGCCCTGCCCTGCCCTGCCCTGCCCTGCCCTGCCCTGCCCTGCCCTGCTTATCCGAGATAGGGCTGATTCTATGAATGGAGTGCTCTGCTTATCCGAGTTAGGGCTGATTCTATGAATGGAGTGCTCTGCTTATCCGAGTTAGGGCTGATTCTATGAATGGAGTGCTCTGCTTATCCGAGTTAGGGCTGATTCTATGAATGGAGCACAATCACTAGAGAGTGTCATGGTCCGTGGTGAGCTGTCAGCCTGTAACCAGGTTTTCTCCTGAGTATTGTTTTCACAGGTGGGCGTGTCTGAGAGCTCCCAGCTGCAGCTGATCTCACCATCAAGGTCCAGGGGATTTAAGGAGCAGTGTGACACTTCACCACGCCGGATGATTACTCTTTGGGTAGCTCTAGCCTCCGACCCGACCTTGACTTTGTATTTTGCTCTGATTAACCTGACGTCTGAAAACCCCCCTGATGCCCTTTCCTGCTCTCCTCCAGGTTCCTCACAATCTCTCACCAGCTCCAGAACAAGACCCGGATCTCAGCCTGCCTGACACACTGCTTCATCCCCTGGCCGCCCGCTTTCAGCCGCTCACCTTCCAACATCCATTCCTGTTCCTGCACCTCTGGACAAAACTATATCCTTCCCTGTGGCTCTCCTCAGCTCACCCGGACCTAGCAACCTTCCTGTACAAATACCACTACCCAGAAACAGTAAGACCAGTCTTTCCGACAATGTTTCCATTTGTTTTCGCCTCATATTCACTCGTTCTCTCTCCTTAGAATCTCCCCCCTGGATTCCTGCTGCCAGTCCTGCGTCTCGTCTGCTCCCGTCTCTCACATCGCTCTTTATGTAGTAATAAAAACCTTTTTTACTTACTTTCTTGTTCTCCGTATGGTGATTCTGCATGTCGTGGGTCAAGAAACTTCCTCCTGCCATGACAGAATCATCCGGCCATAATATTGACTCCATTGCAGAATCCGATCCGTCCGTTAACTCTCCGTCCGCCGTTTCTGAAACACTCTCCCGTCACGAACACGCCATTCATAGCTTGCTAGAACAATCCTCTGACTCCCACCAACGGTTACTCCTTATGGACAACATGTTACGCACCCTCACTGCCAAGCTAACTTCCCCGGAACCTTCCGCCCAGCCGCCTCCTGTTTCTCTTCCGTCCGCACATCCGGTTCCGGCTCCTGCCATAAACTTCCGGATACCCGACTCACTCCCTTCGGACACATATTCCGGTGAGTTCGGCAAATGCCGTGGTTTTTTATTTAACTGTCAGTTGACTTTTGAGAGATCCCCTGAGGCTTTTGTTGTAGATTCTGTAAAGATCTCATACATAATCGGATTACTCCGAGGCAAGGCGTTAGACTGGGCCGAAGCAAGGAGCCACGACGCCAGTTTCCTGCGCGGTTCCCTCTCACAGTTTCTGACCGAATTCAAGCAGACGTTTGATCATTCTGAGTCGCCCTGCCCTGCCCTGCCCTGCCCTGCCCTGCCCTGCCCTGCCCTGCCCTGCCCTGCCCTGCCCTGCCCTGGCCTGCCCTGCCCTGCCCTGCCCTGCCCTGCCCTGCCCTGCCCTGCCCTGCCCTGCTTATCCGAGATAGGGCTGATTCTATGAATGGAGTGCTCTGCTTATCCGAGTTAGGGCTGATTCTATGAATGGAGTGCTCTGCTTATCCGAGTTAGGGCTGATTCTATGAATGGAGTGCTCTGCTTATCCGAGTTAGGGCTGATTCTATGAATGGAGCACAATCACTAGAGAGTGTCATGGTCCGTGGTGAGCTGTCAGCCTGTAACCAGGTTTTCTCCTGAGTATTGTTTTCACAGGTGGGCGTGTCTGAGAGCTCCCAGCTGCAGCTGATCTCACCATCAAGGTCCAGGGGATTTAAGGAGCAGTGTGACACTTCACCACGCCGGATGATTACTCTTTGGGTAGCTCTAGCCTCCGACCCGACCTTGACTTTGTATTTTGCTCTGATTAACCTGACGTCTGAAAACCCCCCTGATGCCCTTTCCTGCTCTCCTCCAGGTTCCTCACAATCTCTCACCAGCTCCAGAACAAGACCCGGATCTCAGCCTGCCTGACACACTGCTTCATCCCCTGGCCGCCCGCTTTCAGCCGCTCACCTTCCAACATCCATTCCTGTTCCTGCACCTCTGGACAAAACTATATCCTTCCCTGTGGCTCTCCTCAGCTCACCCGGACCTAGCAACCTTCCTGTACAAATACCACTACCCAGAAACAGTAAGACCAGTCTTTCCGACAATGTTTCCATTTGTTTTCGCCTCATATTCACTCGTTCTCTCTCCTTAGAATCTCCCCCCTGGATTCCTGCTGCCAGTCCTGCGTCTCGTCTGCTCCCGTCTCTCACATCGCTCTTTATGTAGTAATAAAAACCTTTTTTACTTACTTTCTTGTTCTCCGTATGGTGATTCTGCATGTCGTGGGTCAAGAAACTTCCTCCTGCCATGACAGAATCATCCGGCCATAATATTGACTCCATTGCAGAATCCGATCCGTCCGTTAACTCTCCGTCCGCCGTTTCTGAAACACTCTCCCGTCACGAACACGCCATTCATAGCTTGCTAGAACAATCCTCTGACTCCCACCAACGGTTACTCCTTATGGACAACATGTTACGCACCCTCACTGCCAAGCTAACTTCCCCGGAACCTTCCGCCCAGCCGCCTCCTGTTTCTCTTCCGTCCGCACATCCGGTTCCGGCTCCTGCCATAAACTTCCGGATACCCGACTCACTCCCTTCGGACACATATTCCGGTGAGTTCGGCAAATGCCGTGGTTTTTTATTTAACTGTCAGTTGACTTTTGAGAGATCCCCTGAGGCTTTTGTTGTAGATTCTGTAAAGATCTCATACATAATCGGATTACTCCGAGGCAAGGCGTTAGACTGGGCCGAAGCAAGGAGCCACGACGCCAGTTTCCTGCGCAGTTCCCTCTCACAGTTTCTGACCGAATTCAAGCAGACGTTTGATCATTCTGAGTCGCCCTGCCCTGCCCTGCCCTGCCCTGCCCTGCCCTGCCCTGCCCTGCCCTGCCCTGCCCTGCCCTGCCCTGCCCTGCTTATCCGAGATAGGGCTGATTCTATGAATGGAGTGCTCTGCTTATCCGAGTTAGGGCTGATTCTATGAATGGAGTGCTCTGCTTATCCGAGTTAGGGCTGATTCTATGAATGGAGCACAATCACTAGAGAGTGTCATGGTCCGTGGTGAGCTGTCAGCCTGTAACCAGGTTTTCTCCTGAGTATTGTTTTCACAGGTGGGCGTGTCTGAGAGCTCCCAGCTGCAGCTGATCTCACCATCAAGGTCCAGGGGATTTAAGGAGCAGTGTGACACTTCACCACGCCGGATGATTACTCTTTGGGTAGCTCTAGCCTCCGACCCGACCTTGACTTTGTATTTTGCTCTGATTAACCTGACGTCTGAAAACCCCCCTGATGCCCTTTCCTGCTCTCCTCCAGGTTCCTCACAATCTCTCACCAGCTCCAGAACAAGACCCGGATCTCAGCCTGCCTGACACACTGCTTCATCCCCTGGCCGCCCGCTTTCAGCCGCTCACCTTCCAACATCCATTCCTGTTCCTGCACCTCTGGACAAAACTATATCCTTCCCTGTGGCTCTCCTCAGCTCACCCGGACCTAGCAACCTTCCTGTACAAATACCACTACCCAGAAACAGTAAGACCAGTCTTTCCGACAATGTTTCCATTTGTTTTCGCCTCATATTCACTCGTTCTCTCTCCTTAGAATCTCCCCCCTGGATTCCTGCTGCCAGTCCTGCGTCTCGTCTGCTCCCGTCTCTCACATCGCTCTTTATGTAGTAATAAAAACCTTTTTTACTTACTTTCTTGTTCTCCGTATGGTGATTCTGCATGTCGTGGGTCAAGAAACTTCCTCCTGCCATGACAGAATCATCCGGCCATAATATTGACTCCATTGCAGAATCCGATCCGTCCGTTAACTCTCCGTCCGCCGTTTCTGAAACACTCTCCCGTCACGAACACGCCATTCATAGCTTGCTAGAACAATCCTCTGACTCCCACCAACGGTTACTCCTTATGGACAACATGTTACGCACCCTCACTGCCAAGCTAACTTCCCCGGAACCTTCCGCCCAGCCGCCTCCTGTTTCTCTTCCGTCCGCACATCCGGTTCCGGCTCCTGCCATAAACTTCCGGATACCCGACTCACTCCCTTCGGACACATATTCCGGTGAGTTCGGCAAATGCCGTGGTTTTTTATTTAACTGTCAGTTGACTTTTGAGAGATCCCCTGAGGCTTTTGTTGTAGATTCTGTAAAGATCTCATACATAATCGGATTACTCCGAGGCAAGGCGTTAGACTGGGCCGAAGCAAGGAGCCACGACGCCAGTTTCCTGCGCGGTTCCCTCTCACAGTTTCTGACCGAATTCAAGCAGACGTTTGATCATTCTGAGTCGCCCTGCCCTGCCCTGCCCTGCCCTGCCCTGCCCTGCCCTGCCCTGCCCTGCCCTGCCCTGCCCTGCCCTGCCCTGCCCTGCCCTGCTTATCCGAGATAGGGCTGATTCTATGAATGGAGTGCTCTGCTTATCCGAGTTAGGGCTGATTCTATGAATGGAGTGCTCTGCTTATCCGAGTTAGGGCTGATTCTATGAATGGAGTGCTCTGCTTATCCGAGTTAGGGCTGATTCTATGAATGGAGCACAATCACTAGAGAGTGTCATGGTCCGTGGTGAGCTGTCAGCCTGTAACCAGGTTTTCTCCTGAGTATTGTTTTCACAGGTGGGCGTGTCTGAGAGCTCCCAGCTGCAGCTGATCTCACCATCAAGGTCCAGGGGATTTAAGGAGCAGTGTGACACTTCACCACGCCGGATGATTACTCTTTGGGTAGCTCTAGCCTCCGACCCGACCTTGACTTTGTATTTTGCTCTGATTAACCTGACGTCTGAAAACCCCCCTGATGCCCTTTCCTGCTCTCCTCCAGGTTCCTCACAATCTCTCACCAGCTCCAGAACAAGACCCGGATCTCAGCCTGCCTGACACACTGCTTCATCCCCTGGCCGCCCGCTTTCAGCCGCTCACCTTCCAACATCCATTCCTGTTCCTGCACCTCTGGACAAAACTATATCCTTCCCTGTGGCTCTCCTCAGCTCACCCGGACCTAGCAACCTTCCTGTACAAATACCACTACCCAGAAACAGTAAGACCAGTCTTTCCGACAATGTTTCCATTTGTTTTCGCCTCATATTCACTCGTTCTCTCTCCTTAGAATCTCCCCCCTGGATTCCTGCTGCCAGTCCTGCGTCTCGTCTGCTCCCGTCTCTCACATCGCTCTTTATGTAGTAATAAAAACCTTTTTTACTTACTTTCTTGTTCTCCGTATGGTGATTCTGCATGTCGTGGGTCAAGAAACTTCCTCCTGCCATGACAGAATCATCCGGCCATAATATTGACTCCATTGCAGAATCCGATCCGTCCGTTAACTCTCCGTCCGCCGTTTCTGAAACACTCTCCCGTCACGAACACGCCATTCATAGCTTGCTAGAACAATCCTCTGACTCCCACCAACGGTTACTCCTTATGGACAACATGTTACGCACCCTCACTGCCAAGCTAACTTCCCCGGAACCTTCCGCCCAGCCGCCTCCTGTTTCTCTTCCGTCCGCACATCCGGTTCCGGCTCCTGCCATAAACTTCCGGATACCCGACTCACTCCCTTCGGACACATATTCCGGTGAGTTCGGCAAATGCCGTGGTTTTTTATTTAACTGTCAGTTGACTTTTGAGAGATCCCCTGAGGCTTTTGTTGTAGATTCTGTAAAGATCTCATACATAATCGGATTACTCCGAGGCAAGGCGTTAGACTGGGCCGAAGCAAGGAGCCACGACGCCAGTTTCCTGCGCGGTTCCCTCTCACAGTTTCTGACCGAATTCAAGCAGACGTTTGATCATTCTGAGTCGCCCTGCCCTGCCCTGCCCTGCCCTGCCCTGCCCTGCCCTGCCCTGCCCTGCCCTGCCCTGCCCTGCCCTGCCCTGCCCTGCCCTGCCCTGCCCTGCCCTGCCCTGCCCTGCCCTGCCCTGCCCTGCTTATCCGAGATAGGGCTGATTCTATGAATGGAGTGCTCTGCTTATCCGAGTTAGGGCTGATTCTATGAATGGAGTGCTCTGCTTATCCGAGTTAGGGCTGATTCTATGAATGGAGTGCTCTGCTTATCCGAGTTAGGGCTGATTCTATGAATGGAGCACAATCACTAGAGAGTGTCATGGTCCGTGGTGAGCTGTCAGCCTGTAACCAGGTTTTCTCCTGAGTATTGTTTTCACAGGTGGGCGTGTCTGAGAGCTCCCAGCTGCAGCTGATCTCACCATCAAGGTCCAGGGGATTTAAGGAGCAGTGTGACACTTCACCACGCCGGATGATTACTCTTTGGGTAGCTCTAGCCTCCGACCCGACCTTGACTTTGTATTTTGCTCTGATTAACCTGACGTCTGAAAACCCCCCTGATGCCCTTTCCTGCTCTCCTCCAGGTTCCTCACAATCTCTCACCAGCTCCAGAACAAGACCCGGATCTCAGCCTGCCTGACACACTGCTTCATCCCCTGGCCGCCCGCTTTCAGCCGCTCACCTTCCAACATCCATTCCTGTTCCTGCACCTCTGGACAAAACTATATCCTTCCCTGTGGCTCTCCTCAGCTCACCCGGACCTAGCAACCTTCCTGTACAAATACCACTACCCAGAAACAGTAAGACCAGTCTTTCCGACAATGTTTCCATTTGTTTTCGCCTCATATTCACTCGTTCTCTCTCCTTAGAATCTCCCCCCTGGATTCCTGCTGCCAGTCCTGCGTCTCGTCTGCTCCCGTCTCTCACATCGCTCTTTATGTAGTAATAAAAACCTTTTTTACTTACTTTCTTGTTCTCCGTATGGTGATTCTGCATGTCGTGGGTCAAGAAACTTCCTCCTGCCATGACAGAATCATCCGGCCATAATATTGACTCCATTGCAGAATCCGATCCGTCCGTTAACTCTCCGTCCGCCGTTTCTGAAACACTCTCCCGTCACGAACACGCCATTCATAGCTTGCTAGAACAATCCTCTGACTCCCACCAACGGTTACTCCTTATGGACAACATGTTACGCACCCTCACTGCCAAGCTAACTTCCCCGGAACCTTCCGCCCAGCCGCCTCCTGTTTCTCTTCCGTCCGCACATCCGGTTCCGGCTCCTGCCATAAACTTCCGGATACTCGACTCACTCCCTTCGGACACATATTCCGGTGAGTTCGGCAAATGCCGTGGTTTTTTATTTAACTGTCAGTTGACTTTTGAGAGATCCCCTGAGGCTTTTGTTGTAGATTCTGTAAAGATCTCATACATAATCGGATTACTCCGAGGCAAGGCGTTAGACTGGGCCGAAGCAAGGAGCCACGACGCCAGTTTCCTGCGCGGTTCCCTCTCACAGTTTCTGACCGAATTCAAGCAGACGTTTGATCATTCTGAGTCGCCCTGCCCTGCCCTGCCCTGCCCTGCCCTGCCCTGCCCTGCCCTGCCCTGCCCTGCCCTGCCCTGCCCTGCCCTGCCCTGCCCTGCCCTGCCCTGCTTATCCGAGATAGGGCTGATTCTATGAATGGAGTGCTCTGCTTATCCGAGTTAGGGCTGATTCTATGAATGGAGTGCTCTGCTTATCCGAGTTAGGGCTGATTCTATGAATGGAGTGCTCTGCTTATCCGAGTTAGGGCTGATTCTATGAATGGAGCACAATCACTAGAGAGTGTCATGGTCCGTGGTGAGCTGTCAGCCTGTAACCAGGTTTTCTCCTGAGTATTGTTTTCACAGGTGGGCGTGTCTGAGAGCTCCCAGCTGCAGCTGATCTCACCATCAAGGTCCAGGGGATTTAAGGAGCAGTGTGACACTTCACCACGCCGGATGATTACTCTTTGGGTAGCTCTAGCCTCCGACCCGACCTTGACTTTGTATTTTGCTCTGATTAACCTGACGTCTGAAAACCCCCCTGATGCCCTTTCCTGCTCTCCTCCAGGTTCCTCACAATCTCTCACCAGCTCCAGAACAAGACCCGGATCTCAGCCTGCCTGACACACTGCTTCATCCCCTGGCCGCCCGCTTTCAGCCGCTCACCTTCCAACATCCATTCCTGTTCCTGCACCTCTGGACAAAACTATATCCTTCCCTGTGGCTCTCCTCAGCTCACCCGGACCTAGCAACCTTCCTGTACAAATACCACTACCCAGAAACAGTAAGACCAGTCTTTCCGACAATGTTTCCATTTGTTTTCGCCTCATATTCACTCGTTCTCTCTCCTTAGAATCTCCCCCCTGGATTCCTGCTGCCAGTCCTGCGTCTCGTCTGCTCCCGTCTCTCACATCGCTCTTTATGTAGTAATAAAAACCTTTTTTACTTACTTTCTTGTTCTCCGTATGGTGATTCTGCATGTCGTGGGTCAAGAAACTTCCTCCTGCCATGACAGAATCATCCGGCCATAATATTGACTCCATTGCAGAATCCGATCCGTCCGTTAACTCTCCGTCCGCCGTTTCTGAAACACTCTCCCGTCACGAACACGCCATTCATAGCTTGCTAGAACAATCCTCTGACTCCCACCAACGGTTACTCCTTATGGACAACATGTTACGCACCCTCACTGCCAAGCTAACTTCCCCGGAACCTTCCGCCCAGCCGCCTCCTGTTTCTCTTCCGTCCGCACATCCGGTTCCGGCTCCTGCCATAAACTTCCGGATACCCGACTCACTCCCTTCGGACACATATTCCGGTGAGTTCGGCAAATGCCGTGGTTTTTTATTTAACTGTCAGTTGACTTTTGAGAGATCCCCTGAGGCTTTTGTTGTAGATTCTGTAAAGATCTCATACATAATCGGATTACTCCGAGGCAAGGCGTTAGACTGGGCCGAAGCAAGGAGCCACGACGCCAGTTTCCTGCGCGGTTCCCTCTCACAGTTTCTGACCGAATTCAAGCAGACGTTTGATCATTCTGAGTCGCCCTGCCCTGCCCTGCCCTGCCCTGCCCTGCCCTGCCCTGCCCTGCCCTGCCCTGCCCTGCCCTGCCCTGCCCTGCCCTGCCCTGCCCTGCCCTGCCCTGCCCTGCCCTGCCCTGCCCTGCTTATCCGAGATAGGGCTGATTCTATGAATGGAGTGCTCTGCTTATCCGAGTTAGGGCTGATTCTATGAATGGAGTGCTCTGCTTATCCGAGTTAGGGCTGATTCTATGAATGGAGTGCTCTGCTTATCCGAGTTAGGGCTGATTCTATGAATGGAGCACAATCACTAGAGAGTGTCATGGTCCGTGGTGAGCTGTCAGCCTGTAACCAGGTTTTCTCCTGAGTATTGTTTTCACAGGTGGGCGTGTCTGAGAGCTCCCAGCTGCAGCTGATCTCACCATCAAGGTCCAGGGGATTTAAGGAGCAGTGTGACACTTCACCACGCCGGATGATTACTCTTTGGGTAGCTCTAGCCTCCGACCCGACCTTGACTTTGTATTTTGCTCTGATTAACCTGACGTCTGAAAACCCCCCTGATGCCCTTTCCTGCTCTCCTCCAGGTTCCTCACAATCTCTCACCAGCTCCAGAACAAGACCCGGATCTCAGCCTGCCTGACACACTGCTTCATCCCCTGGCCGCCCGCTTTCAGCCGCTCACCTTCCAACATCCATTCCTGTTCCTGCACCTCTGGACAAAACTATATCCTTCCCTGTGGCTCTCCTCAGCTCACCCGGACCTAGCAACCTTCCTGTACAAATACCACTACCCAGAAACAGTAAGACCAGTCTTTCCGACAATGTTTCCATTTGTTTTCGCCTCATATTCACTCGTTCTCTCTCCTTAGAATCTCCCCCCTGGATTCCTGCTGCCAGTCCTGCGTCTCGTCTGCTCCCGTCTCTCACATCGCTCTTTATGTAGTAATAAAAACCTTTTTTACTTACTTTCTTGTTCTCCGTATGGTGATTCTGCATGTCGTGGGTCAAGAAACTTCCTCCTGCCATGACAGAATCATCCGGCCATAATATTGACTCCATTGCAGAATCCGATCCGTCCGTTAACTCTCCGTCCGCCGTTTCTGAAACACTCTCCCGTCACGAACACGCCATTCATAGCTTGCTAGAACAATCCTCTGACTCCCACCAACGGTTACTCCTTATGGACAACATGTTACGCACCCTCACTGCCAAGCTAACTTCCCCGGAACCTTCCGCCCAGCCGCCTCCTGTTTCTCTTCGGTCCGCACATCCGGTTCCGGCTCCTGCCATAAACTTCCGGATACCCGACTCACTCCCTTCGGACACATATTCCGGTGAGTTCGGCAAATGCCGTGGTTTTTTATTTAACTGTCAGTTGACTTTTGAGAGATCCCCTGAGGCTTTTGTTGTAGATTCTGTAAAGATCTCATACATAATCGGATTACTCCGAGGCAAGGCGTTAGACTGGGCCGAAGCAAGGAGCCACGACGCCAGTTTCCTGCGCGGTTCCCTCTCACAGTTTCTGACCGAATTCAAGCAGACGTTTGATCATTCTGAGTCGCCCTGCCCTGCCCTGCCCTGCCCTGCCCTGCCCTGCCCTGCCCTGCCCTGCCCTGCCCTGCCCTGCCCTGCCCTGCCCTGCTTATCCGAGATAGGGCTGATTCTATGAATGGAGTGCTCTGCTTATCCGAGTTAGGGCTGATTCTATGAATGGAGTGCTCTGCTTATCCGAGTTAGGGCTGATTCTATGAATGGAGTGCTCTGCTTATCCGAGTTAGGGCTGATTCTATGAATGGAGCACAATCACTAGAGAGTGTCATGGTCCGTGGTGAGCTGTCAGCCTGTAACCAGGTTTTCTCCTGAGTATTGTTTTCACAGGTGGGCGTGTCTGAGAGCTCCCAGCTGCAGCTGATCTCACCATCAAGGTCCAGGGGATTTAAGGAGCAGTGTGACACTTCACCACGCCGGATGATTACTCTTTGGGTAGCTCTAGCCTCCGACCCGACCTTGACTTTGTATTTTGCTCTGATTAACCTGACGTCTGAAAACCCCCCTGATGCCCTTTCCTGCTCTCCTCCAGGTTCCTCACAATCTCTCACCAGCTCCAGAACAAGACCCGGATCTCAGCCTGCCTGACACACTGCTTCATCCCCTGGCCGCCCGCTTTCAGCCGCTCACCTTCCAACATCCATTCCTGTTCCTGCACCTCTGGACAAAACTATATCCTTCCCTGTGGCTCTCCTCAGCTCACCCGGACCTAGCAACCTTCCTGTACAAATACCACTACCCAGAAACAGTAAGACCAGTCTTTCCGACAATGTTTCCATTTGTTTTCGCCTCATATTCACTCGTTCTCTCTCCTTAGAATCTCCCCCCTGGATTCCTGCTGCCAGTCCTGCGTCTCGTCTGCTCCCGTCTCTCACATCGCTCTTTATGTAGTAATAAAAACCTTTTTTACTTACTTTCTTGTTCTCCGTATGGTGATTCTGCATGTCGTGGGTCAAGAAACTTCCTCCTGCCATGACAGAATCATCCGGCCATAATATTGACTCCATTGCAGAATCCGATCCGTCCGTTAACTCTCCGTCCGCCGTTTCTGAAACACTCTCCCGTCACGAACACGCCATTCATAGCTTGCTAGAACAATCCTCTGACTCCCACCAACGGTTACTCCTTATGGACAACATGTTACGCACCCTCACTGCCAAGCTAACTTCCCCGGAACCTTCCGCCCAGCCGCCTCCTGTTTCTCTTCCGTCCGCACATCCGGTTCCGGCTCCTGCCATAAACTTCCGGATACCCGACTCACTCCCTTCGGACACATATTCCGGTGAGTTCGGCAAATGCCGTGGTTTTTTATTTAACTGTCAGTTGACTTTTGAGAGATCCCCCGAGGCTTTTGTTGTAGATTCTGTAAAGATCTCATACATAATCGGATTACTCCGAGGCAAGGCGTTAGACTGGGCCGAAGCAAGGAGCCACGACGCCAGTTTCCTGCGCGGTTCCCTCTCACAGATTCTGACCGAATTCAAGCAGACGTTTGATCATTCTGAGTCGCCCTGCCCTGCCCTGCCCTGCCCTGCCCTGCCCTGCCCTGCCCTGCCCTGCCCTGCCCTGCCCTGCCCTGCCCTGCCCTGCCCTGCCCTGCCCTGCCCTGCCCTGCCCTGCCCTGCCCTGCCCTGCCCTGCTTATCCGAGATAGGGCTGATTCTATGAATGGAGTGCTCTGCTTATCCGAGTTAGGGCTGATTCTATGAATGGAGTGCTCTGCTTATCCGAGTTAGGGCTGATTCTATGAATGGAGTGCTCTGCTTATCCGAGTTAGGGCTGATTCTATGAATGGAGCACAATCACTAGAGAGTGTCATGGTCCGTGGTGAGCTGTCAGCCTGTAACCAGGTTTTCTCCTGAGTATTGTTTTCACAGGTGGGCGTGTCTGAGAGCTCCCAGCTGCAGCTGATCTCACCATCAAGGTCCAGGGGATTTAAGGAGCAGTGTGACACTTCACCACGCCGGATGATTACTCTTTGGGTAGCTCTAGCCTCCGACCCGACCTTGACTTTGTATTTTGCTCTGATTAACCTGACGTCTGAAAACCCCCCTGATGCCCTTTCCTGCTCTCCTCCAGGTTCCTCACAATCTCTCACCAGCTCCAGAACAAGACCCGGATCTCAGCCTGCCTGACACACTGCTTCATCCCCTGGCCGCCCGCTTTCAGCCGCTCACCTTCCAACATCCATTCCTGTTCCTGCACCTCTGGACAAAACTATATCCTTCCCTGTGGCTCTCCTCAGCTCACCCGGACCTAGCAACCTTCCTGTACAAATACCACTACCCAGAAACAGTAAGACCAGTCTTTCCGACAATGTTTCCATTTGTTTTCGCCTCATATTCACTCGTTCTCTCTCCTTAGAATCTCCCCCCTGGATTCCTGCTGCCAGTCCTGCGTCTCGTCTGCTCCCGTCTCTCACATCGCTCTTTATGTAGTAATAAAAACCTTTTTTACTTACTTTCTTGTTCTCCGTATGGTGATTCTGCATGTCGTGGGTCAAGAAACTTCCTCCTGCCATGACAGAATCATCCGGCCATAATATTGACTCCATTGCAGAATCCGATCCGTCCGTTAACTCTCCGTCCGCCGTTTCTGAAACACTCTCCCGTCACGAACACGCCATTCATAGCTTGCTAGAACAATCCTCTGACTCCCACCAACGGTTACTCCTTATGGACAACATGTTACGCACCCTCACTGCCAAGCTAACTTCCCCGGAACCTTCCGCCCAGCCGCCTCCTGTTTCTCTTCCGTCCGCACATCCGGTTCCGGCTCCTGCCATAAACTTCCGGATACCCGACTCACTCCCTTCGGACACATATTCCGGTGAGTTCGGCAAATGCCGTGGTTTTTTATTTAACTGTCAGTTGACTTTTGAGAGATCCCCCGAGGCTTTTGTTGTAGATTCTGTAAAGATCTCATACATAATCGGATTACTCCGAGGCAAGGCGTTAGACTGGGCCGAAGCAAGGAGCCACGACGCCAGTTTCCTGCGCGGTTCCCTCTCACAGATTCTGACCGAATTCAAGCAGACGTTTGATCATTCTGAGTCGCCCTGCCCTGCCCTGCCCTGCCCTGCCCTGCCCTGCCCTGCCCTGCCCTGCCCTGCCCTGCCCTGCCCTGCCCTGCCCTGCCCTGCCCTGCCCTGCCCTGCCCTGCCCTGCCCTGCCCTGCCCTGCTTATCCGAGATAGGGCTGATTCTATGAATGGAGTGCTCTGCTTATCCGAGTTAGGGCTGATTCTATGAATGGAGTGCTCTGCTTATCCGAGTTAGGGCTGATTCTATGAATGGAGTGCTCTGCTTATCCGAGTTAGGGCTGATTCTATGAATGGAGCACAATCACTAGAGAGTGTCATGGTCCGTGGTGAGCTGTCAGCCTGTAACCAGGTTTTCTCCTGAGTATTGTTTTCACAGGTGGGCGTGTCTGAGATCTCCCAGCTGCAGCTGATCTCACCATCAAGGTCCAGGGGATTTAAGGAGCAGTGTGACACTTCACCACGCCGGATGATTACTCTTTGGGTAGCTCTAGCCTCCGACCCGACCTTGACTTTGTATTTTGCTCTGATTAACCTGACGTCTGAAAACCCCCCTGATGCCCTTTCCTGCTCTCCTCCAGGTTCCTCACAATCTCTCACCAGCTCCAGAACAAGACCCGGATCTCAGCCTGCCTGACACACTGCTTCATCCCCTGGCCGCCCGCTTTCAGCCGCTCACCTTCCAACATCCATTCCTGTTCCTGCACCTCTGGACAAAACTATATCCTTCCCTGTGGCTCTCCTCAGCTCACCCGGACCTAGCAACCTTCCTGTACAAATACCACTACCCAGAAACAGTAAGACCAGTCTTTCCGACAATGTTTCCATTTGTTTTCGCCTCATATTCACTCGTTCTCTCTCCTTAGAATCTCCCCCCTGGATTCCTGCTGCCAGTCCTGCGTCTCGTCTGCTCCCGTCTCTCACATCGCTCTTTATGTAGTAATAAAAACCTTTTTTACTTACTTTCTTGTTCTCCGTATGGTGATTCTGCATGTCGTGGGTCAAGAAACTTCCTCCTGCCATGACAGAATCATCCGGCCATAATATTGACTCCATTGCAGAATCCGATCCGTCCGTTAACTCTCCGTCCGCCGTTTCTGAAACACTCTCCCGTCACGAACACGCCATTCATAGCTTGCTAGAACAATCCTCTGACTCCCACCAACGGTTACTCCTTATGGACAACATGTTACGCACCCTCACTGCCAAGCTAACTTCCCCGGAACCTTCCGCCCAGCCGCCTCCTGTTTCTCTTCCGTCCGCACATCCGGTTCCGGCTCCTGCCATAAACTTCCGGATACCCGACTCACTCCCTTCGGACACATATTCCGGTGAGTTCGGCAAATGCCGTGGTTTTTTATTTAACTGTCAGTTGACTTTTGAGAGATCCCCCGAGGCTTTTGTTGTAGATTCTGTAAAGATCTCATACATAATCGGATTACTCCGAGGCAAGGCGTTAGACTGGGCCGAAGCAAGGAGCCACGACGCCAGTTTCCTGCGCGGTTCCCTCTCACAGATTCTGACCGAATTCAAGCAGACGTTTGATCATTCTGAGTCGCCCTGCCCTGCCCTGCCCTGCCCTGCCCTGCCCTGCCCTGCCCTGCCCTGCCCTGCCCTGCCCTGCCCTGCCCTGCCCTGCCCTGCCCTGCCCTGCCCTGCCCTGCCCTGCCCTGCTTATCCGAGATAGGGCTGATTCTATGAATGGAGTGCTCTGCTTATCCGAGTTAGGGCTGATTCTATGAATGGAGTGCTCTGCTTATCCGAGTTAGGGCTGATTCTATGAATGGAGTGCTCTGCTTATCCGAGTTAGGGCTGATTCTATGAATGGAGCACAATCACTAGAGAGTGTCATGGTCCGTGGTGAGCTGTCAGCCTGTAACCAGGTTTTCTCCTGAGTATTGTTTTCACAGGTGGGCGTGTCTGAGAGCTCCCAGCTGCAGCTGATCTCACCATCAAGGTCCAGGGGATTTAAGGAGCAGTGTGACACTTCACCACGCCGGATGATTACTCTTTGGGTAGCTCTAGCCTCCGACCCGACCTTGACTTTGTATTTTGCTCTGATTAACCTGACGTCTGAAAACCCCCCTGATGCCCTTTCCTGCTCTCCTCCAGGTTCCTCACAATCTCTCACCAGCTCCAGAACAAGACCCGGATCTCAGCCTGCCTGACACACTGCTTCATCCCCTGGCCGCCCGCTTTCAGCCGCTCACCTTCCAACATCCATTCCTGTTCCTGCACCTCTGGACAAAACTATATCCTTCCCTGTGGCTCTCCTCAGCTCACCCGGACCTAGCAACCTTCCTGTACAAATACCACTACCCAGAAACAGTAAGACCAGTCTTTCCGACAATGTTTCCATTTGTTTTCGCCTCATATTCACTCGTTCTCTCTCCTTAGAATCTCCCCCCTGGATTCCTGCTGCCAGTCCTGCGTCTCGTCTGCTCCCGTCTCTCACATCGCTCTTTATGTAGTAATAAAAACCTTTTTTACTTACTTTCTTGTTCTCCGTATGGTGATTCTGCATGTCGTGGGTCAAGAAACTTCCTCCTGCCATGACAGAATCATCCGGCCATAATATTGACTCCATTGCAGAATCCGATCCGTCCGTTAACTCTCCGTCCGCCGTTTCTGAAACACTCTCCCGTCACGAACACGCCATTCATAGCTTGCTAGAACAATCCTCTGACTCCCACCAACGGTTACTCCTTATGGACAACATGTTACGCACCCTCACTGCCAAGCTAACTTCCCCGGAACCTTCCGCCCAGCCGCCTCCTGTTTCTCTTCCGTCCGCACATCCGGTTCCGGCTCCTGCCATAAACTTCCGGATACCCGACTCACTCCCTTCGGACACATATTCCGGTGAGTTCGGCAAATGCCGTGGTTTTTTATTTAACTGTCAGTTGACTTTTGAGAGATCCCCTGAGGCTTTTGTTGTAGATTCTGTAAAGATCTCATACATAATCGGATTACTCCGAGGCAAGGCGTTAGACTGGGCCGAAGCAAGGAGCCACGACGCCAGTTTCCTGCGCGGTTCCCTCTCACAGTTTCTGACCGAATTCAAGCAGACGTTTGATCATTCTGAGTCGCCCTGCCCTGCCCTGCCCTGCCCTGCCCTGCCCTGCCCTGCCCTGCCCTGCCCTGCCCTGCCCTGCCCTGCCCTGCCCTGCCCTGCCCTGCCCTGCCCTGCCCTGCCCTGCCCTGCCCTGCTTATCCGAGATAGGGCTGATTCTATGAATGGAGTGCTCTGCTTATCCGAGTTAGGGCTGATTCTATGAATGGAGTGCTCTGCTTATCCGAGTTAGGGCTGATTCTATGAATGGAGCACAATCACTAGAGAGTGTCATGGTCCGTGGTGAGCTGTCAGCCTGTAACCAGGTTTTCTCCTGAGTATTGTTTTCACAGGTGGGCGTGTCTGAGAGCTCCCAGCTGCAGCTGATCTCACCATCAAGGTCCAGGGGATTTAAGGAGCAGTGTGACACTTCACCACGCCGGATGATTACTCTTTGGGTAGCTCTAGCCTCCGACCCGACCTTGACTTTGTATTTTGCTCTGATTAACCTGACGTCTGAAAACCCCCCTGATGCCCTTTCCTGCTCTCCTCCAGGTTCCTCACAATCTCTCACCAGCTCCAGAACAAGACCCGGATCTCAGCCTGCCTGACACACTGCTTCATCCCCTGGCCGCCCGCTTTCAGCCGCTCACCTTCCAACATCCATTCCTGTTCCTGCACCTCTGGACAAAACTATATCCTTCCCTGTGGCTCTCCTCAGCTCACCCGGACCTAGCAACCTTCCTGTACAAATACCACTACCCAGAAACAGTAAGACCAGTCTTTCCGACAATGTTTCCATTTGTTTTCGCCTCATATTCACTCGTTCTCTCTCCTTAGAATCTCCCCCCTGGATTCCTGCTGCCAGTCCTGCGTCTCGTCTGCTCCCGTCTCTCACATCGCTCTTTATGTAGTAATAAAAACCTTTTTTACTTACTTTCTTGTTCTCCGTATGGTGATTCTGCATGTCGTGGGTCAAGAAACTTCCTCCTGCCATGACAGAATCATCCGGCCATAATATTGACTCCATTGCAGAATCCGATCCGTCCGTTAACTCTCCGTCCGCCGTTTCTGAAACACTCTCCCGTCACGAACACGCCATTCATAGCTTGCTAGAACAATCCTCTGACTCCCACCAACGGTTACTCCTTATGGACAACATGTTACGCACCCTCACTGCCAAGCTAACTTCCCCGGAACCTTCCGCCCAGCCGCCTCCTGTTTCTCTTCCGTCCGCACATCCGGTTCCGGCTCCTGCCATAAACTTCCGGATACCCGACTCACTCCCTTCGGACACATATTCCGGTGAGTTCGGCAAATGCCGTGGTTTTTTATTTAACTGTCAGTTGACTTTTGAGAGATCCCCTGAGGCTTTTGTTGTAGATTCTGTAAAGATCTCATACATAATCGGATTACTCCGAGGCAAGGCGTTAGACTGGGCCGAAGCAAGGAGCCACGACGCCAGTTTCCTGCGCGGTTCCCTCTCACAGTTTCTGACCGAATTCAAGCAGACGTTTGATCATTCTGAGTCGCCCTGCCCTGCCCTGCCCTGCCCTGCCCTGCCCTGCCCTGCCCTGCCCTGCCCTGCCCTGCCCTGCCCTGCTTATCCGAGATAGGGCTGATTCTATGAATGGAGTGCTCTGCTTATCCGAGTTAGGGCTGATTCTATGAATGGAGTGCTCTGCTTATCCGAGTTAGGGCTGATTCTATGAATGGAGTGCTCTGCTTATCCGAGTTAGGGCTGATTCTATGAATGGAGCACAATCACTAGAGAGTGTCATGGTCCGTGGTGAGCTGTCAGCCTGTAACCAGGTTTTCTCCTGAGTATTGTTTTCACAGGTGGGCGTGTCTGAGAGCTCCCAGCTGCAGCTGATCTCACCATCAAGGTCCAGGGGATTTAAGGAGCAGTGTGACACTTCACCACGCCGGATGATTACTCTTTGGGTAGCTCTAGCCTCCGACCCGACCTTGACTTTGTATTTTGCTCTGATTAACCTGACGTCTGAAAACCCCCCTGATGCCCTTTCCTGCTCTCCTCCAGGTTCCTCACAATCTCTCACCAGCTCCAGAACAAGACCCGGATCTCAGCCTGCCTGACACACTGCTTCATCCCCTGGCCGCCCGCTTTCAGCCGCTCACCTTCCAACATCCATTCCTGTTCCTGCACCTCTGGACAAAACTATATCCTTCCCTGTGGCTCTCCTCAGCTCACCCGGACCTAGCAACCTTCCTGTACAAATACCACTACCCAGAAACAGTAAGACCAGTCTTTCCGACAATGTTTCCATTTGTTTTCGCCTCATATTCACTCGTTCTCTCTCCTTAGAATCTCCCCCCTGGATTCCTGCTGCCAGTCCTGCGTCTCGTCTGCTCCCGTCTCTCACATCGCTCTTTATGTAGTAATAAAAACCTTTTTTACTTACTTTCTTGTTCTCCGTATGGTGATTCTGCATGTCGTGGGTCAAGAAACTTCCTCCTGCCATGACAGAATCATCCGGCCATAATATTGACTCCATTGCAGAATCCGATCCGTCCGTTAACTCTCCGTCCGCCGTTTCTGAAACACTCTCCCGTCACGAACACGCCATTCATAGCTTGCTAGAACAATCCTCTGACTCCCACCAACGGTTACTCCTTATGGACAACATGTTACGCACCCTCACTGCCAAGCTAACTTCCCCGGAACCTTCCGCCCAGCCGCCTCCTGTTTCTCTTCCGTCCGCACATCCGGTTCCGGCTCCTGCCATAAACTTCCGGATACCCGACTCACTCCCTTCGGACACATATTCCGGTGAGTTCGGCAAATGCCGTGGTTTTTTATTTAACTGTCAGTTGACTTTTGAGAGATCCCCCGAGGCTTTTGTTGTAGATTCTGTAAAGATCTCATACATAATCGGATTACTCCGAGGCAAGGCGTTAGACTGGGCCGAAGCAAGGAGCCACGACGCCAGTTTCCTGCGCGGTTCCCTCTCACAGATTCTGACCGAATTCAAGCAGACGTTTGATCATTCTGAGTCGCCCTGCCCTGCCCTGCCCTGCCCTGCCCTGCCCTGCCCTGCCCTGCCCTGCCCTGCCCTGCCCTGCCCTGCTTATCCGAGATAGGGCTGATTCTATGAATGGAGTGCTCTGCTTATCCGAGTTAGGGCTGATTCTATGAATGGAGTGCTCTGCTTATCCGAGTTAGGGCTGATTCTATGAATGGAGTGCTCTGCTTATCCGAGTTAGGGCTGATTCTATGAATGGAGCACAATCACTAGAGAGTGTCATGGTCCGTGGTGAGCTGTCAGCCTGTAACCAGGTTTTCTCCTGAGTATTGTTTTCACAGGTGGGCGTGTCTGAGAGCTCCCAGCTGCAGCTGATCTCACCATCAAGGTCCAGGGGATTTAAGGAGCAGTGTGACACTTCACCACGCCGGATGATTACTCTTTGGGTAGCTCTAGCCTCCGACCCGACCTTGACTTTGTATTTTGCTCTGATTAACCTGACGTCTGAAAACCCCCCTGATGCCCTTTCCTGCTCTCCTCCAGGTTCCTCACAATCTCTCACCAGCTCCAGAACAAGACCCGGATCTCAGCCTGCCTGACACACTGCTTCATCCCCTGGCCGCCCGCTTTCAGCCGCTCACCTTCCAACATCCATTCCTGTTCCTGCACCTCTGGACAAAACTATATCCTTCCCTGTGGCTCTCCTCAGCTCACCCGGACCTAGCAACCTTCCTGTACAAATACCACTACCCAGAAACAGTAAGACCAGTCTTTCCGACAATGTTTCCATTTGTTTTCGCCTCATATTCACTCGTTCTCTCTCCTTAGAATCTCCCCCCTGGATTCCTGCTGCCAGTCCTGCGTCTCGTCTGCTCCCGTCTCTCACATCGCTCTTTATGTAGTAATAAAAACCTTTTTTACTTACTTTCTTGTTCTCCGTATGGTGATTCTGCATGTCGTGGGTCAAGAAACTTCCTCCTGCCATGACAGAATCATCCGGCCATAATATTGACTCCATTGCAGAATCCGATCCGTCCGTTAACTCTCCGTCCGCCGTTTCTGAAACACTCTCCCGTCACGAACACGCCATTCATAGCTTGCTAGAACAATCCTCTGACTCCCACCAACGGTTACTCCTTATGGACAACATGTTACGCACCCTCACTGCCAAGCTAACTTCCCCGGAACCTTCCGCCCAGCCGCCTCCTGTTTCTCTTCCGTCCGCACATCCGGTTCCGGCTCCTGCCATAAACTTCCGGATACCCGACTCACTCCCTTCGGACACATATTCCGGTGAGTTCGGCAAATGCCGTGGTTTTTTATTTAACTGTCAGTTGACTTTTGAGAGATCCCCCGAGGCTTTTGTTGTAGATTCTGTAAAGATCTCATACATAATCGGATTACTCCGAGGCAAGGCGTTAGACTGGGCCGAAGCAAGGAGCCACGACGCCAGTTTCCTGCGCGGTTCCCTCTCACAGATTCTGACCGAATTCAAGCAGACGTTTGATCATTCTGAGTCGCCCTGCCCTGCCCTGCCCTGCCCTGCCCTGCCCTGCCCTGCCCTGCCCTGCCCTGCCCTGCCCTGCCCTGCCCTGCTTATCCGAGATAGGGCTGATTCTATGAATGGAGTGCTCTGCTTATCCGAGTTAGGGCTGATTCTATGAATGGAGTGCTCTGCTTATCCGAGTTAGGGCTGATTCTATGAATGGAGTGCTCTGCTTATCCGAGTTAGGGCTGATTCTATGAATGGAGCACAATCACTAGAGAGTGTCATGGTCCGTGGTGAGCTGTCAGCCTGTAACCAGGTTTTCTCCTGAGTATTGTTTTCACAGGTGGGCGTGTCTGAGAGCTCCCAGCTGCAGCTGATCTCACCATCAAGGTCCAGGGGATTTAAGGAGCAGTGTGACACTTCACCACGCCGGATGATTACTCTTTGGGTAGCTCTAGCCTCCGACCCGACCTTGACTTTGTATTTTGCTCTGATTAACCTGACGTCTGAAAACCCCCCTGATGCCCTTTCCTGCTCTCCTCCAGGTTCCTCACAATCTCTCACCAGCTCCAGAACAAGACCCGGATCTCAGCCTGCCTGACACACTGCTTCATCCCCTGGCCGCCCGCTTTCAGCCGCTCACCTTCCAACATCCATTCCTGTTCCTGCACCTCTGGACAAAACTATATCCTTCCCTGTGGCTCTCCTCAGCTCACCCGGACCTAGCAACCTTCCTGTACAAATACCACTACCCAGAAACAGTAAGACCAGTCTTTCCGACAATGTTTCCATTTGTTTTCGCCTCATATTCACTCGTTCTCTCTCCTTAGAATCTCCCCCCTGGATTCCTGCTGCCAGTCCTGCGTCTCGTCTGCTCCCGTCTCTCACATCGCTCTTTATGTAGTAATAAAAACCTTTTTTACTTACTTTCTTGTTCTCCGTATGGTGATTCTGCATGTCGTGGGTCAAGAAACTTCCTCCTGCCATGACAGAATCATCCGGCCATAATATTGACTCCATTGCAGAATCCGATCCGTCCGTTAACTCTCCGTCCGCCGTTTCTGAAACACTCTCCCGTCACGAACACGCCATTCATAGCTTGCTAGAACAATCCTCTGACTCCCACCAACGGTTACTCCTTATGGACAACATGTTACGCACCCTCACTGCCAAGCTAACTTCCCCGGAACCTTCCGCCCAGCCGCCTCCTGTTTCTCTTCCGTCCGCACATCCGGTTCCGGCTCCTGCCATAAACTTCCGGATACCCGACTCACTCCCTTCGGACACATATTCCGGTGAGTTCGGCAAATGCCGTGGTTTTTTATTTAACTGTCAGTTGACTTTTGAGAGATCCCCTGAGGCTTTTGTTGTAGATTCTGTAAAGATCTCATACATAATCGGATTACTCCGAGGCAAGGCGTTAGACTGGGCCGAAGCAAGGAGCCACGACGCCAGTTTCCTGCGCGGTTCCCTCTCACAGTTTCTGACCGAATTCAAGCAGACGTTTGATCATTCTGAGTCGCCCTGCCCTGCCCTGCCCTGCCCTGCCCTGCCCTGCCCTGCCCTGCCCTGCCCTGCCCTGCCCTGCCCTGCCCTGCCCTGCCCTGCCCTGCCCTGCTTATCCGAGATAGGGCTGATTCTATGAATGGAGTGCTCTGCTTATCCGAGTTAGGGCTGATTCTATGAATGGAGTGCTCTGCTTATCCGAGTTAGGGCTGATTCTATGAATGGAGTGCTCTGCTTATCCGAGTTAGGGCTGATTCTATGAATGGAGCACAATCACTAGAGAGTGTCATGGTCCGTGGTGAGCTGTCAGCCTGTAACCAGGTTTTCTCCTGAGTATTGTTTTCACAGGTGGGCGTGTCTGAGAGCTCCCAGCTGCAGCTGATCTCACCATCAAGGTCCAGGGGATTTAAGGAGCAGTGTGACACTTCACCACGCCGGATGATTACTCTTTGGGTAGCTCTAGCCTCCGACCCGACCTTGACTTTGTATTTTGCTCTGATTAACCTGACGTCTGAAAACCCCCCTGATGCCCTTTCCTGCTCTCCTCCAGGTTCCTCACAATCTCTCACCAGCTCCAGAACAAGACCCGGATCTCAGCCTGCCTGACACACTGCTTCATCCCCTGGCCGCCCGCTTTCAGCCGCTCACCTTCCAACATCCATTCCTGTTCCTGCACCTCTGGACAAAACTATATCCTTCCCTGTGGCTCTCCTCAGCTCACCCGGACCTAGCAACCTTCCTGTACAAATACCACTACCCAGAAACAGTAAGACCAGTCTTTCCGACAATGTTTCCATTTGTTTTCGCCTCATATTCACTCGTTCTCTCTCCTTAGAATCTCCCCCCTGGATTCCTGCTGCCAGTCCTGCGTCTCGTCTGCTCCCGTCTCTCACATCGCTCTTTATGTAGTAATAAAAACCTTTTTTACTTACTTTCTTGTTCTCCGTATGGTGATTCTGCATGTCGTGGGTCAAGAAACTTCCTCCTGCCATGACAGAATCATCCGGCCATAATATTGACTCCATTGCAGAATCCGATCCGTCCGTTAACTCTCCGTCCGCCGTTTCTGAAACACTCTCCCGTCACGAACACGCCATTCATAGCTTGCTAGAACAATCCTCTGACTCCCACCAACGGTTACTCCTTATGGACAACATGTTACGCACCCTCACTGCCAAGCTAACTTCCCCGGAACCTTCCGCCCAGCCGCCTCCTGTTTCTCTTCCGTCCGCACATCCGGTTCCGGCTCCTGCCATAAACTTCCGGATACCCGACTCACTCCCTTCGGACACATATTCCGGTGAGTTCGGCAAATGCCGTGGTTTTTTATTTAACTGTCAGTTGACTTTTGAGAGATCCCCCGAGGCTTTTGTTGTAGATTCTGTAAAGATCTCATACATAATCGGATTACTCCGAGGCAAGGCGTTAGACTGGGCCGAAGCAAGGAGCCACGACGCCAGTTTCCTGCGCGGTTCCCTCTCACAGTTTCTGACCGAATTCAAGCAGACGTTTGATCATTCTGAGTCGCCCTGCCCTGCCCTGCCCTGCCCTGCCCTGCCCTGCCCTGCCCTGCCCTGCCCTGCCCTGCCCTGCCCTGCCCTGCCCTGCCCTGCCCTGCCCTGCCCTGCCCTGCCCTGCCCTGCCCTGCCCTGCTTATCCGAGATAGGGCTGATTCTATGAATGGAGTGCTCTGCTTATCCGAGTTAGGGCTGATTCTATGAATGGAGTGCTCTGCTTATCCGAGTTAGGGCTGATTCTATGAATGGAGCACAATCACTAGAGAGTGTCATGGTCCGTGGTGAGCTGTCAGCCTGTAACCAGGTTTTCTCCTGAGTATTGTTTTCACAGGTGGGCGTGTCTGAGAGCTCCCAGCTGCAGCTGATCTCACCATCAAGGTCCAGGGGATTTAAGGAGCAGTGTGACACTTCACCACGCCGGATGATTACTCTTTGGGTAGCTCTAGCCTCCGACCCGACCTTGACTTTGTATTTTGCTCTGATTAACCTGACGTCTGAAAACCCCCCTGATGCCCTTTCCTGCTCTCCTCCAGGTTCCTCACAATCTCTCACCAGCTCCAGAACAAGACCCGGATCTCAGCCTGCCTGACACACTGCTTCATCCCCTGGCCGCCCGCTTTCAGCCGCTCACCTTCCAACATCCATTCCTGTTCCTGCACCTCTGGACAAAACTATATCCTTCCCTGTGGCTCTCCTCAGCTCACCCGGACCTAGCAACCTTCCTGTACAAATACCACTACCCAGAAACAGTAAGACCAGTCTTTCCGACAATGTTTCCATTTGTTTTCGCCTCATATTCACTCGTTCTCTCTCCTTAGAATCTCCCCCCTGGATTCCTGCTGCCAGTCCTGCGTCTCGTCTGCTCCCGTCTCTCACATCGCTCTTTATGTAGTAATAAAAACCTTTTTTACTTACTTTCTTGTTCTCCGTATGGTGATTCTGCATGTCGTGGGTCAAGAAACTTCCTCCTGCCATGACAGAATCATCCGGCCATAATATTGACTCCATTGCAGAATCCGATCCGTCCGTTAACTCTCCGTCCGCCGTTTCTGAAACACTCTCCCGTCACGAACACGCCATTCATAGCTTGCTAGAACAATCCTCTGACTCCCACCAACGGTTACTCCTTATGGACAACATGTTACGCACCCTCACTGCCAAGCTAACTTCCCCGGAACCTTCCGCCCAGCCGCCTCCTGTTTCTCTTCCGTCCGCACATCCGGTTCCGGCTCCTGCCATAAACTTCCGGATACCCGACTCACTCCCTTCAGACACATATTCCGGTGAGTTCGGCAAATGCCGTGGTTTTTTATTTAACTGTCAGTTGACTTTTGAGAGATCCCCCGAGGCTTTTGTTGTAGATTCTGTAAAGATCTCATACATAATCGGATTACTCCGAGGCAAGGCGTTAGACTGGGCCGAAGCAAGGAGCCACGACGCCAGTTTCCTGCGCGGTTCCCTCTCACAGTTTCTGACCGAATTCAAGCAGACGTTTGATCATTCTGAGTCGCCCTGCCCTGCCCTGCCCTGCCCTGCCCTGCCCTGCCCTGCCCTGCCCTGCCCTGCCCTGCCCTGCCCTGCCCTGCCCTGCCCTGCCCTGCCCTGCCCTGCCCTGCCCTGCCCTGCCCTGCCCTGCCCTGCCCTGCCCTGCCCTGCCCTGCCCTGCCCTGCCCTGCCCTGCCCTGCCCTGCCCTGCCCTGCCCTGCCCTGCCCTGCCCTGCCCTGCCCTGCCCTGCCCTGCCCTGCCCTGCCCTGCCCTGCCCTGCCCTGCCCTGCCCTGCCCTGCCCTGCCCTGCCCTGCCCTGCCCTGCCCTGCCCTGCCCTGCCCTGCCCTGCCCTGCCCTGCCCTGCCCTGCCCTGCCCTGCCCTGCCCTGCCCTGCCCTGCCCTGCTCTGCTCTGCTCTGCTCTGCTCTGCTTATCCGAGATAGGGCTGATTCTATGAATGGAGTGCTCTGCTTATCCGAGTTAGGGCTGATTCTATGAATGGAGTGCTCTGCTTATCCGAGTTAGGGCTGATTCTATGAATGGAGCACAATCACTAGAGAGTGTCATGGTCCGTGGTGAGCTGTCAGCCTGTAACCAGGTTTTCTCCTGAGTATTGTTTTCACAGGTGGGCGTGTCTGAGAGCTCCCAGCTGCAGCTGATCTCACCATCAAGGTCCAGGGGATTTAAGGAGCAGTGTGACACTTCACCACGCCGGATGATTACTCTTTGGGTAGCTCTAGCCTCCGACCCGACCTTGACTTTGTATTTTGCTCTGATTAACCTGACGTCTGAAAACCCCCCTGATGCCCTTTCCTGCTCTCCTCCAGGTTCCTCACAATCTCTCACCAGCTCCAGAACAAGACCCGGATCTCAGCCTGCCTGACACACTGCTTCATCCCCTGGCCGCCCGCTTTCAGCCGCTCACCTTCCAACATCCATTCCTGTTCCTGCACCTCTGGACAAAACTATATCCTTCCCTGTGGCTCTCCTCAGCTCACCCGGACCTAGCAACCTTCCTGTACAAATACCACTACCCAGAAACAGTAAGACCAGTCTTTCCGACAATGTTTCCATTTGTTTTCGCCTCATATTCACTCGTTCTCTCTCCTTAGAATCTCCCCCCTGGATTCCTGCTGCCAGTCCTGCGTCTCGTCTGCTCCCGTCTCTCACATCGCTCTTTATGTAGTAATAAAAACCTTTTTTACTTACTTTCTTGTTCTCCGTATGGTGATTCTGCATGTCGTGGGTCAAGAAACTTCCTCCTGCCATGACAGAATCATCCGGCCATAATATTGACTCCATTGCAGAATCCGATCCGTCCGTTAACTCTCCGTCCGCCGTTTCTGAAACACTCTCCCGTCACGAACACGCCATTCATAGCTTGCTAGAACAATCCTCTGACTCCCACCAACGGTTACTCCTTATGGACAACATGTTACGCACCCTCACTGCCAAGCTAACTTCCCCGGAACCTTCCGCCCAGCCGCCTCCTGTTTCTCTTCCGTCCGCACATCCGGTTCCGGCTCCTGCCATAAACTTCCGGATACCCGACTCACTCCCTTCGGACACATATTCCGGTGAGTTCGGCAAATGCCGTGGTTTTTTATTTAACTGTCAGTTGACTTTTGAGAGATCCCCCGAGGCTTTTGTTGTAGATTCTGTAAAGATCTCATACATAATCGGATTACTCCGAGGCAAGGCGTTAGACTGGGCCGAAGCAAGGAGCCACGACGCCAGTTTCCTGCGCGGTTCCCTCTCACAGTTTCTGACCGAATTCAAGCAGACGTTTGATCATTCTGAGTCGCCCTGCCCTGCCCTGCCCTGCCCTGCCCTGCCCTGCCCTGCCCTGCCCTGCCCTGCCCTGCCCTGCCCTGCCCTGCCCTGCCCTGCCCTGCCCTGCCCTGCCCTGCCCTGCCCTGCCCTGCCCTGCCCTGCTTATCCGAGATAGGGCTGATTCTATGAATGGAGTGCTCTGCTTATCCGAGTTAGGGCTGATTCTATGAATGGAGTGCTCTGCTTATCCGAGTTAGGGCTGATTCTATGAATGGAGCACAATCACTAGAGAGTGTCATGGTCCGTGGTGAGCTGTCAGCCTGTAACCAGGTTTTCTCCTGAGTATTGTTTTCACAGGTGGGCGTGTCTGAGAGCTCCCAGCTGCAGCTGATCTCACCATCAAGGTCCAGGGGATTTAAGGAGCAGTGTGACACTTCACCACGCCGGATGATTACTCTTTGGGTAGCTCTAGCCTCCGACCCGACCTTGACTTTGTATTTTGCTCTGATTAACCTGACGTCTGAAAACCCCCCTGATGCCCTTTCCTGCTCTCCTCCAGGTTCCTCACAATCTCTCACCAGCTCCAGAACAAGACCCGGATCTCAGCCTGCCTGACACACTGCTTCATCCCCTGGCCGCCCGCTTTCAGCCGCTCACCTTCCAACATCCATTCCTGTTCCTTTACCTCTGGACAAAACTATATCCTTCCCTGTGGCTCTCCTCAGCTCACCCGGACCTAGCAACCTTCCTGTACAAATACCACTACCCAGAAACAGTAAGACCAGTCTTTCCGACAATGTTTCCATTTGTTTTCGCCTCATATTCACTCGTTCTCTCTCCTTAGAATCTCCCCCCTGGATTCCTGCTGCCAGTCCTGCGTCTCGTCTGCTCCCGTCTCTCACATCGCTCTTTATGTAGTAATAAAAACCTTTTTTACTTACTTTCTTGTTCTCCGTATGGTGATTCTGCATGTCGTGGGTCAAGAAACTTCCTCCTGCCATGACAGAATCATCCGGCCATAATATTGACTCCATTGCAGAATCCGATCCGTCCGTTAACTCTCCGTCCGCCGTTTCTGAAACACTCTCCCGTCACGAACACGCCATTCATAGCTTGCTAGAACAATCCTCTGACTCCCACCAACGGTTACTCCTTATGGACAACATGTTACGCACCCTCACTGCCAAGCTAACTTCCCCGGAACCTTCCGCCCAGCCGCCTCCTGTTTCTCTTCCGTCCGCACATCCGGTTCCGGCTCCTGCCATAAACTTCCGGATACCCGACTCACTCCCTTCGGACACATATTCCGGTGAGTTCGGCAAATGCCGTGGTTTTTTATTTAACTGTCAGTTGACTTTTGAGAGATCCCCCGAGGCTTTTGTTGTAGATTCTGTAAAGATCTCATACATAATCGGATTACTCCGAGGCAAGGCGTTAGACTGGGCCGAAGCAAGGAGCCACGACGCCAGTTTCCTGCGCGGTTCCCTCTCACAGTTTCTGACCGAATTCAAGCAGACGTTTGATCATTCTGAGTCGCCCTGCCCTGCCCTGCCCTGCCCTGCCCTGCCCTGCCCTGCCCTGCCCTGCCCTGCCCTGCCCTGCCCTGCCCTGCCCTGCCCTGCCCTGCCCTGCTTATCCGAGATAGGGCTGATTCTATGAATGGAGTGCTCTGCTTATCCGAGTTAGGGCTGATTCTATGAATGGAGTGCTCTGCTTATCCGAGTTAGGGCTGATTCTATGAATGGAGTGCTCTGCTTATCCGAGTTAGGGCTGATTCTATGAATGGAGCACAATCACTAGAGAGTGTCATGGTCCGTGGTGAGCTGTCAGCCTGTAACCAGGTTTTCTCCTGAGTATTGTTTTCACAGGTGGGCGTGTCTGAGAGCTCCCAGCTGCAGCTGATCTCACCATCAAGGTCCAGGGGATTTAAGGAGCAGTGTGACACTTCACCACGCCGGATGATTACTCTTTGGGTAGCTCTAGCCTCCGACCCGACCTTGACTTTGTATTTTGCTCTGATTAACCTGACGTCTGAAAACCCCCCTGATGCCCTTTCCTGCTCTCCTCCAGGTTCCTCACAATCTCTCACCAGCTCCAGAACAAGACCCGGATCTCAGCCTGCCTGACACACTGCTTCATCCCCTGGCCGCCCGCTTTCAGCCGCTCACCTTCCAACATCCATTCCTGTTCCTGCACCTCTGGACAAAACTATATCCTTCCCTGTGGCTCTCCTCAGCTCACCCGGACCTAGCAACCTTCCTGTACAAATACCACTACCCAGAAACAGTAAGACCAGTCTTTCCGACAATGTTTCCATTTGTTTTCGCCTCATATTCACTCGTTCTCTCTCCTTAGAATCTCCCCCCTGGATTCCTGCTGCCAGTCCTGCGTCTCGTCTGCTCCCGTCTCTCACATCGCTCTTTATGTAGTAATAAAAACCTTTTTTACTTACTTTCTTGTTCTCCGTATGGTGATTCTGCATGTCGTGGGTCAAGAAACTTCCTCCTGCCATGACAGAATCATCCGGCCATAATATTGACTCCATTGCAGAATCCGATCCGTCCGTTAACTCTCCGTCCGCCGTTTCTGAAACACTCTCCCGTCACGAACACGCCATTCATAGCTTGCTAGAACAATCCTCTGACTCCCACCAATGGTTACTCCTTATGGACAACATGTTACGCACCCTCACTGCCAAGCTAACTTCCCCGGAACCTTCCGCCCAGCCGCCTCCTGTTTCTCTTCCGTCCGCACATCCGGTTCCGGCTCCTGCCATAAACTTCCGGATACCCGACTCACTCCCTTCGGACACATATTCCGGTGAGTTCGGCAAATGCCGTGGTTTTTTATTTAACTGTCAGTTGACTTTTGAGAGATCCCCCGAGGCTTTTGTTGTAGATTCTGTAAAGATCTCATACATAATCGGATTACTCCGAGGCAAGGCGTTAGACTGGGCCGAAGCAAGGAGCCACGACGCCAGTTTCCTGCGCGGTTCCCTCTCACAGATTCTGACCGAATTCAAGCAGACGTTTGATCATTCTGAGTCTCCCTGCCCTGCCCTGCCCTGCCCTGCCCTGCCCTGCCCTGCCCTGCCCTGCCCTGCCCTGCCCTGCCCTGCCCTGCCCTGCCCTGCCCTGCCCTGCCCTGCCCTGCCCTGCCCTGCCCTGCCCTGCCCTGCCCTGCCCTGCCCTGCCCTGCCCTGCTTATCCGAGATAGGGCTGATTCTATGAATGGAGTGCTCTGCTTATCCGAGTTAGGGCTGATTCTATGAATGGAGTGCTCTGCTTATCCGAGTTAGGGCTGATTCTATGAATGGAGCACAATCACTAGAGAGTGTCATGGTCCGTGGTGAGCTGTCAGCCTGTAACCAGGTTTTCTCCTGAGTATTGTTTTCACAGGTGGGCGTGTCTGAGAGCTCCCAGCTGCAGCTGATCTCACCATCAAGGTCCAGGGGATTTAAGGAGCAGTGTGACACTTCACCACGCCGGATGATTACTCTTTGGGTAGCTCTAGCCTCCGACCCGACCTTGACTTTGTATTTTGCTCTGATTAACCTGACGTCTGAAAACCCCCCTGATGCCCTTTCCTGCTCTCCTCCAGGTTCCTCACAATCTCTCACCAGCTCCAGAACAAGACCCGGATCTCAGCCTGCCTGACACACTGCTTCATCCCCTGGCCGCCCGCTTTCAGCCGCTCACCTTCCAACATCCATTCCTGTTCCTGCACCTCTGGACAAAACTATATCCTTCCCTGTGGCTCTCCTCAGCTCACCCGGACCTAGCAACCTTCCTGTACAAATACCACTACCCAGAAACAGTAAGACCAGTCTTTCCGACAATGTTTCCATTTGTTTTCGCCTCATATTCACTCGTTCTCTCTCCTTAGAATCTCCCCCCTGGATTCCTGCTGCCAGTCCTGCGTCTCGTCTGCTCCCGTCTCTCACATCGCTCTTTATGTAGTAATAAAAACCTTTTTTACTTACTTTCTTGTTCTCCGTATGGTGATTCTGCATGTCGTGGGTCAAGAAACTTCCTCCTGCCATGACAGAATCATCCGGCCATAATATTGACTCCATTGCAGAATCCGATCCGTCCGTTAACTCTCCGTCCGCCGTTTCTGAAACACTCTCCCGTCACGAACACGCCATTCATAGCTTGCTAGAACAATCCTCTGACTCCCACCAACGGTTACTCCTTATGGACAACATGTTACGCACCCTCACTGCCAAGCTAACTTCCCCGGAACCTTCCGCCCAGCCGCCTCCTGTTTCTCTTCCGTCCGCACATCCGGTTCCGGCTCCTGCCATAAACTTCCGGATACCCGACTCACTCCCTTCGGACACATATTCCGGTGAGTTCGGCAAATGCCGTGGTTTTTTATTTAACTGTCAGTTGACTTTTGAGAGATCCCCCGAGGCTTTTGTTGTAGATTCTGTAAAGATCTCATACATAATCGGATTACTCCGAGGCAAGGCGTTAGACTGGGCCGAAGCAAGGAGCCACGACGCCAGTTTCCTGCGCGGTTCCCTCTCACAGATTCTGACCGAATTCAAGCAGACGTTTGATCATTCTGAGTCTCCCTGCCCTGCCCTGCCCTGCCCTGCCCTGCCCTGCCCTGCCCTGCAGGGCTCCCCTGCCCTGCCCCGCCCTGCCCTGCCCTGCCCTGCCCTGCAGGGCTCCCCTGCCCTGCCCTGCCCTGCCCTGCCCTGCAGGGCTCCCCTGCCCTGCCCTGCCCTGCCCTGCCCTGCCCTGCAGGGCTCCCCTGCCCCGCCCTGCCCTGCCCTGCCCTGCAGGGCTCCCCTGCCCTGCCCTGCCCTGCCCTGCCCTGCAGGGCTCCCCTGCCCTGCCCTGCCCTGCCCTGCCCTGCCCTGCAGGGCTCCCCTGCCCTGCCCTGCCCTGCCCTGCCCTGCAGGGCTCCCCTGCCCTGCCCTGCCCTGCCCTGCCCTGCCCTGCAGGGCTCCCCTGCGCTGCCCTGCCCTGCCCTGCCCTGCAGGGCTCCCCTGCCCTGCCCTGCCCTGCAGGGCTCCCCTGCCCTGCCCTGCCCTGCCCTGCCCTGCAGGGCTCCCCTGCCCTGCCCTGCCCTGCCCTGCAGGGCGCCCCTGCCCTGCCCTGCCCTGCCCTGCTCTGCCCTGCCCTGCCCTGCAGGGCTCCCCTGCCCTGCCTTGCCCTGCCCTGCCCTGCAGGGCTCCCCTGCCCTGCCCTGCCCTGCCCTGCAGGGCTCCCCTGCCCTGCCCTGCCCTGCCCTGCCCTGCAGGGCTCCCCTGCCCTGCCCTGCCCTGCCCTGCCCTGCCCTGCAGGGCTCCCCTGCCCTGGCCTTCCCTGCCCTGCCCTGCCCTGCCCTGCCCTGCAGGGCTCCCCTGCCCTGCCCTGCCCTGCCCTGCCCTGCCCTGCCCTGCCCTGCCCTGCCCTGCAGGGCTCCCCTGCCCTGCCCTGCCCTGCCCTGCCCTGCAGGGCTCCCCTGCCCTGCCCTGCCCTGCAGGGCTCCCCTGCCCTCCCCTGCCCTGCCCTGCTGCCCTGCAGGGCTCCCCTGCCCTGCCCTGCCCTGCAGGGCTCCCCTGCCCTGCCCTGCCCTGCCCTGTCCTGCAGGGCTCCCCTGCCCTGCCCTGCCCTGCAGGGCTCCCCTGCCCTGCCCTGCCCTGCCCTGCCCTGCCCTGCAGGGCTCCCCTGCCCTGCCCTGCCCTGCCCTGCAGGGCTCCCCTGCCCTGCCCTGCCCTGCCCTGCAGGGCTCCCCTGCCCTGGCCTTCCCTGCCCTGCCCTGCCCTTCCCTGCCCTGCAGGGCTCCCCTGCCCTGCCCTGCCCTGCCACGCAGGGCTCCCCTGCCGTGCCCTGCCCTGCCCTGCCCTGCAGGGCTCCCCTGCCCTGCCCTGCCCTGCCCTGCAGGGCTCCCCTGCCCTGCCCTGCCCTGCCCTGCAGGGCTCCCCTGCCCTGCCCTGCCCTGCCCTGCCCTGCAGGGCTCCCCTGCCCTGACCTGCCCTGCCCTGCCCTGCAGGGCTCCCCTGCCCTGCCCTGCCCTGCCCTGCAGGGCTCCCCTGCCCTGCCCTGCCCTGCCCTGCCCTGCAGGGCGCCCCTGCCCTGCCCTGCCCTGCCCTGCTCTGCCCTGCCCTGCCCTGCAGGGCTCCCCTGCCCTGCCCTGCCCTGCCCTGCCCTGCCCTGCCCTGCAGGGCTCCCCTGCCCTGCCCTGCCCTGCCCTGCCCTGCCCTGCAGGGCTCCCCTGCCCTGCCCTGCCCTGCCCTGCCCTGCAGGGCTCCCCTGCCCTGCCCTGCCCTGCCCTGTCCTGCAGAGCTCCCCTGCCCTGCCCTGCCCTGCCCTGCCCTGCAGGGCTCCCCTGCCCTGCCCTGCCCTGCCCTGCCCTGCAGGGCTCCCCTGCCCTGCCCTGCCCTGCCCTGCCCTGCAGGGCGCCCCTGCCCTGCCCTGCCCTGCCCTGCTCTGCCCTGCCCTGCCCTGGCCTTCCCTGCCCTGCCCTGCCCTGCCCTGCAGGGCTCCCCTCCCCTGCCCTGCCCTGCCCTGCAGGGCTCCCCTGCCCTGCCCTGCCCTGCCCTGCAGGGCTCCCCTGCCCTGCCCTGCCCTGCCCTGCCCTGCCCTGCAGGGCTCCCCTGCCCTGCCCTGCCCTGCCCTGCAGGGCTTTCCTACCCTGCCCTGCAGGGCTCCCCTGCCCTGCCCTGCCCTGCCCTGCCCTGCAGGGCTCCCCTGCCCTGCCCTGCCCTGCCCTGCCCTGTCCTGCAGGGCTCCCCTGCCCTGCCCTGCCCTGCCCTGCAGGGCTCCCCTGCCCTGCCCTGCCCTGCCCTGCCCTGCCCTGCCCTGCCCTGCCCTGCCCTGCCCTGCCCTGCAGGGCTCCCCTGCCCTGGCCTTCCCTGCCCTGCCCTGCCCTGCAGGGCTCCCCTGCCCTGCCCTGCCCTGCCCTGCCCTGCCCTTCCCTGCCCTGCAGGGCTCCCCTGCCCTGCCCTGCCCTGCCCTGCCCTGCCCCTGCAGGGCTCCCCTGCCCTGCCCTGCCCTGCCCTGCAGGGTTCCCCTGCCCTGCCCTGCCCTGCCCTGCACCTGCCCTGCAGGGCTCCCCTGCCCTGCCCTGCCCTGCCCTGCCCTGCAGGGCTCCCCTGCCCAGCCCTGCCCTGCAGGGCTCCCCTGCCCTGCCCTGCCCTGCAGGGCTCCCCTGCCCTGCCCTGCCCTGCCCTGCATGGCTCCCCTGCCCTGCCCTGCAGGGCTCCCCTGCCCTGCCCTGCCCTGCCCTGCCCTGCAGGGCTCCCCTGCCCTGCCCTGCCCTGCAGGGCTCCCCTGCCCTGCCCTGCCCTGCCCTGCCCTGCCCGGCCCTGCCCTGCCCTGCAGGGCTCCCCTGCCCTGCCCTGCCCTGCCCTGCCCTGCAGGGCTCCCCTGCCCTGCCCTGCCCTGCCCTGCAGGGCTCCCCTGCCCTGCCCTGCCCTGCCCTGCCCTGCCCTGCATGGCTACCCTGCCCTGCCCTGCCCTGCCCTGCAGGGCTCCCCTGCCCTGGCCTTCCCTGCCCTGCCCTGCCCTGCCCTGCCCTGCCCTGCCCTGCCCTGCAGGGCTCCCCTGCCCTGCCCTGCCCTGCCCTGCCCTGCCCTGCAGGGTTCCCCTGCCCTGCCTGCCCTGCCCTGCCCTGCAGGGCTCCCCTGCCCTGCAGGGCTCCCCTGCCCTGCCCTGCCCTGCCCTGCAGGGCTCCCCTGCCCTGCCCTGCCCTGCCCTGCAGGGCTCCCCTGCCCTGCCCTGCCCTGCCCTGCAGGGCTCCCCTGCCCTGCCCTGCCCTGCCCTGCCCTGCAGGGCTCCCCTGCCCTGCCCTGCCCTGCCCTGCAGGGCTCCCCTGCAGGGCTCCCCTGCCCTGCCCTGCACTGCCCTGCCCTGCAGGGCTCCCCTGCCCTGCCCTGCCCTGCCCTGCCCTGCAGGCTCCCCTGCCCTGCCCTGCCCTGCCCTATCCTGCAGGGCTCCCCTGCCCTGCCCTGCCCTGCCCTGCCCTGCCCTGCAGGGCTCCCCTGCCCTGCCCTGCCCTGCCCTGCAGGGCTCCCCTGCCCTGCACTGCCCTGCCCTGCCCCTGCCCTGCAGGGCTCCCCTGCCCTGCCCTGCCCTGCCCTGCAGGGCTCCCCTGCCCTGCCCTGCCCTGCAGGGCTCCCCTGCCCTGCCCTGCCCTGCCCTGCAGGGTTCCCCTGCCCTGCCCTGCCCTGCAGGGCTCCCCTGCCCTGCCCTGCCCTGCCCTGCAGGGCTCCCCTGCCCTGCCCTGCCCTGCCCTGCCCTGCCCTGCAGGGCTTCCCTGCCCTGCCCTGCCCTGCCCTGCAGGGCTTCCCTGCCCTGCCCTGCCCTGCCCTGCAGGGCTCCCCTGCCCTGCCCTGCCCTGCCCTGCCCTGCCCTGCCCTGCCCTGCATGGCTCCCCTGCCCTGCCCTGCCCTGCCCTGCAGGGCTCCCCTGCCCTGCCCTGCCCTGCCCTGCCCTGCCCTGCAGGGCTCCCCTGCCCTGCCCTGCCCTGCCCTGCCCTGCAGGGCTCCCCTGCCCTGCCCTGCCCTGCCCTGCAGGGCTCCCCTGCCCTGCCCTGCCCTGCAGGGCTCCCCTGCCCTGCCCTGCCCTGCCCTGCCCTGCAGGGCTCCCCTGCCCTGCCCTGCCCTGCCCTGCCCTGCCCTGCCCTGCCCTGCAGGGCTCCTCTGCCCTGCCCTGCCCTGCCCTGCCCTGCCCTGCAGGGCTCCCCTGCCCTGCCCTGCCCTGCCCTGCCCTGCCCTGCAGGGTTCCCCTGCCCTGCCCTGCCCTGCCCTGCCCTGCAGGGCTCCCCTGCCCTGCCCTGCCCTGCCCTGCCCTGCCCTGCCCTGCAGGGCTCCCCTGCCCTGCAGGGCTCCTCTGCCCTGCCCTGCCCTGCCCTGCCCTGCCCTGCAGGGCTCCCCTGCCCTGCCCTGCCCTGCCCTGCCCTTCCCTGCCCTGCAGGGCTCCCCTGCCCTGCCCTGCCCTGCAGGGCTCCCCTACCCTGCCCTGCCCTGCCCTGCCCTGCCCTGCACGGCTCCTCTGCCCTGCCCTGCCCTGCCCTGCCCTGCAGGGCTCCCCTGCCCTGCCCTGCCCTGCCCTGCCCTGCCCTGCCCTGCAGGGCTCCCCTGCCCTGCCCTGCCCTGCAGGGTTCCCCTGCCCTGCCCTGCCCTGCCCTGCCCTGCAGGGCTCCCCTGCCCTGCCCTGCCCTGCCCTGTCCTGCAGGGCTCCCCTGCCCTGCCCTGCCCTGCCCTGCCCTGCAGGGCTCCCCTGCCCTGCCCTGCCCTGCCCTGTCCTGCAGGGCTCCCCTGCCCTGCCCTGCCCTGCCCTGCCCTGCCATGCCCTGCAGGGCTCCCCTGCCCTGCCCTGCCCTGCCCTGCCCGGCCCTGCCCTGCCCTGCAGGGCTCCCCTGCCCTGCCCTGCCCTGCCCTGCAGGGCTCCCCTGCCCTGCCCTGCCCTGCCCTGCCCTGCCCTGCAGGGCTCCCCTGCCCTGCCCTGTCCTGCAGGGCTCCCCTGCCCTGCCCTGCAGGGCTCCCCTTCCCTGCCCTGCCCTGCCCTGCCCTGCAGGGCTCCCCTGCCCTGCCCTGCCCTGCAGGGCTCCCCTGCCCTGGCCTTCCCTGCCCTGCCCTGCCCTGCCCTGCAGGGCTCCCCTGCCCTGCCCTGCCCTGCCCTGCAGGGCTCCCCTGCCCTGCCCTGCCCTGCCCTTCCCTGCCCTGCAGGGCTCCCCTGCCCTGCCCTGCCCTGCCCTGCCCCTGCAGGGCTCCCCTACCCTGCCCTGCCCTGCCCTGCACGGCTCCTCTGCCCTGCCCTGCCCTGCCCTGCCCTGCCCTGCCCTGCCCTGCAGGGCTCCTCTGCCCTGCCCTGCCCTGCCCTGCCCTGCCCTGCAGGGCTCCCCTGCCCTGCCCTGCCCTGCCCTTCCCTGCCCTGCAGGGCTCCCCTGCCCTGCCCTGCCCTGCCCTGCCTGCAGGGCTCCCCTACCCTGCCCTGCCCTGCCCTGCACGGCTCCTCTGCCCTGCCCTGCCCTGCCCTGCCCTGCAGGGCTCCCCTGCCCTGCCCTGCCCTGCCCTTCCCTGCCCTGCCCTGCCCTGCCCTGCCCTGCAGGGCTCCCCTGCCCTGCCCTGCCCTGCAGGGTTCCCCTGCCCTGCCCTGCCCTGCCCTGCCCTGCAGGGCTCCCCTGCCCTGCCCTGCCCTGCCCTGTCCTGCAGGGCTCCCCTGCCCTGCCCTGCCCTGCCCTGCCCTGCAGGGCTCCCCTGCCCTGCCCTGCCCTGCCCTGTCCTGCAGGGCTCCCCTGCCCTGCCCTGCCCTGCCCTGCCCTGCCCTGCCCTGCAGGGCTCCCCTGCCCTGCCCTGCCCTGCCCTGCCCTGCCCTGCCCTGCAGGGCTCCCCTGCCCTGCAGGGCTCCTCTGCCCTGCCCTGCCCTGCCCTGCCCTGCCCTGCAGGGCTCCCCTGCCCTGCCCTGCCCTGCCCTGCCCTTCCCTGCCCTGCAGGGCTCCCCTGCCCTGCCCTGCCCTGCCCTGCCCTGCAGGGCTCCCCTACCCTGCCCTGCCCTGCCCTGCCCTGCCCTGCACGGCTCCTCTGCCCTGCCCTGCCCTGCCCTGCCCTGCAGGGCTCCCCTGCCCTGCCCTGCCTGCCCTTCCCTGCCCTGCCCTGCCCTGCCCTGCCCTGCCCTGCCCTGCAGGGCTCCCCTGCCCTGCCCTGCCCTGCAGGGTTCCCCTGCCCTGCCCTGCCCTGCCCTGCCCTGCAGGGCTCCCCTGCCCTGCCCTGCCCTGCCCTGTCCTGCAGGGCTCCCCTGCCCTGCCCTGCCCTGCCCTGCCCTGCAGGGCTCCCCTGCCCTGCCCTGCCCTGCCCTGTCCTGCAGGGCTCCCCTGCCCTGCCCTGCCCTGCCCTGCCCTGCCATGCCCTGCAGGGCTCCCCTGCCCTGCCCTGCCCTGCCCTGCCCTGCCCTGCCCGGCCCTGCCCTGCCCTGCAGGGCTCCCCCTGCCCTGCCCTGCCCTGCCCTGCAGGGCTCCCCTGCCCTGCCCTGCCCTGCCCTGCCCTGCCCTGCAGGGCTCCCCTGCCCTGCCCTGCCCTGTCCTGCAGGGCTCCCCTGCCCTGCCCTGCCCTGCCCTGCAGGGCTCCCCTGCCCTGCCCTGCCCTGCCCTGCCCTGCCCTGCAGGGCTCCCCTGCCCTGCCCTGCCCTGTCCTGCAGGGCTCCCCTGCCCTGCCCTGCCCTGCCCTGCCCTGCAGGGCTCCCCTCCCTGCCCTGCCCTGCCCCTGCCCTGCCCTGCAGGGCTCCCCTGCCCTGCCCTGCCCTGCAGGGCTCCCCTGCCCTGCCCTGCCCTGCAGGGCTCCCCTGCCCTGGCCTTCCCTGCCCTGCCCTGCCCTGCCCTGCAGGGCTCCCCTGCCCTGCCCTGCCCTGCAGGGCTCCCCTGCCCTGCCCTGCCCTGCCCTGCAGGGCTCCCCTGCCCTGCCCTGCCCTGCCCTGCCCTGCAGGGCTCCCCTGCCCTGCCCTGCCCTGCCCTGCCCTGCCCTGCCGTGCCCTGCCCTGCCCTGCAGGGCTCCCCTGCCCTGCCCTGCCCTTCCCTGCCCTGCAGGGCTCCCCTGCCCTGCCCTGCCCTGCCCTGCCCTGCAGGGCTCCCCTGCCCTGCCCTGCCCTGCCCTGCCCTGCAGGGCTCCCCTGCCCTGCCCTGCCCTGCCCTGCCCTGCCCTGCAGGGCTCCCCTGCCCTGCCCTGCCCTTCCCTGCCCTGCAGGGCTCCCCTGCCCTGCCCTGCCCTGCCCTGCCCTGCAGGGCTCCCCTACCCTGCCCTGCCCTGCCA